>NC_137093.1:14945197-15417601 GCF_951640355.1 Cnephaeus nilssonii | reverse complement strand
GAATTCATTCACTGGCCTCTAACACACACACACACACACACACACACACACACACACACACTGAATGGCCAGATTATTATGCATTCAGAGATCATAATAATCTGGCCACTCAGTGTATAGAGACACATTATAAGGAGTTGCTCACGTGGTTATGGGGGCAGCCGGCGTGCTGGAGGCCCAGGAGGGCTGTGGCGTGAGCCAGTCTGAAAGCCGGCACACTTGAGACCTGAAAGGAGCCGCCGTCTCAGTTCTAGTCCAAAGGCAGGGGGTGCTGTGCCGCGCCAGCACGGCCAAGGGTGAGCCTGAGAGGGGGCGGTGAAGCATTGAGAAAAGACAGACAAGAGAATGAAAGCTGGGTCTCCGTGGGACGCTGCCCTCTCTGATGGAGAGAGAGAGGGCCCACGAGGCGTGTCTTTATTTTATAGCCAGATTCCCACGAGGCAAAGTAAGGGCGTGGTCAAGGTGTTTACAACATTCTGGTGAGTTTCAATCCTACTCAACTACATGCACCTGAACTCTATCAAGCCCACATCACTCAGGCAGGTGGGGCCACGTGTTCGGACCACAGGTTCACGCTTACAACTACAGCTGTTGGCTATCATTGTGCTGGGAGGGCCCTGCCCTCCAAGCTGGGACTTGCACGTGGCCACGAGAGGACTGTGCCCTCTCATCAGTCCGAGGCTTGAACCTGTCCAAACACCGTAGCTGCTCTCCACAGGGGGCTGCCTCTTGTTTGGGGGAAGGTTGACCTTTTTGTTCCCGCCAGGCCTTCCACTGATTGGATGCGGCCCACCCACACGGGGTGGGGGCCCTCAGCTTTACTCGGTCCCCAGATTCAAACGTTAATCTCACCCAGAAGCACCTTCAAAGACACACCTGGGATCAGGTGTGACCAAATCTCTGGGCCCCGTGGCCTCGTGAAGTGATACTAAGTTAACCATCATAGAGGCGAGTGGGTGCCCGGTCCTGCAACCTGGCTCTGCCAGGCTCAGCTGCGGCCCGTCTGGAAGGCGAGGAAGCGGGACAGAAACGGGAGAGCAGGCCCACGGCTCCTGCCTCTGCCGCCGGGGAGCGTCCTTCACAGGTGAGAGGCAAGAGAGTCCAGTGGTCAGAACACAGCTGCGCCCTGTTATTGCTGGGTGCCCTAGCATGTTACTTCTCCCCTCTGAGCTTCAGTTTCTTCATTTAGACGGTGTTTTTCTTAAGAAGAGTGAATGAGGTTATGCATAGATGGCACCTGCCTATTAAAATTACTTATACCCCTCGACTTGAAGAATGTAAACAATGAGTTCAGCGATCATTTCTTGAGCCCCCCTTCCTCCCCTCCCCCCTTTTCCCAAGGAGCATCGTCAGCCAAGCTGGGCAACCTAGTCCTGCCCTTTGCTCTGGGCATGCTCCGTGCTTCTCATCTGCCCTCCTGCTCAGGCCCTGTGAGCTCCTTCAGCCACAGCCTGCCTGGGTCCCACGGGCTCCCATCAGCACCTGCTCTCATTCCTTTGTGAGAACCTGAAAAGAGGGAGAGGAGTGAGGAATCAGGAGCCAGGAGGGGACTCTCAGCGGAACTGGGAAAAGTGAGGTTATAGGATGGACTTGAGGGTCCAGTTTCTGGAGCAGTTGGAGCTGACATGTGGAGAACCAGGCTGAGGGCTCTGAGTGGGTCCGAGGAACCTCCCTTGCGACCCAGGAGGCCCCTCTGCAACCTGGGGAGATGGCCCTTCACCTTCCCCACGGACCTACGTGGTGGGCGCTGCACCAGCCACACAGCTGGACAGGCAGCGTCCCCGCCCTCGTCTTTAATGATGACCTCGTCACGCTATTGGACAGGGAGGATGCAACCACACGCATCCAGCACCTTGTAGGCACCTGGCACACGGCACACGTTCGATAAATGTGCGCTCCTGACCTCTCTCTGTTTAGGGTGAACTGGGATCTCCTTCCATAACACGCCGTCCCTGGGGCTGCGTTCTCCCGAAGCGTTAGGAAATCATTCACACCTCCCTCGAGAATGAAGGTCATCCCATCGTCCCATCCGTCCCACAGCATAGCCAGCGCTTCTCTCTCCACCTAATGGTGACCGACCACTTACTGCCCGCACGGGCTCCGAGAGCCAGGTGTTCCAATACTCCTCGGACGGCCCTGCCTCAGCTCAGCTTCTCTGCACTTTCCCCAGTGACCTGACTTCCCGAACCCCATGCGCCCCTCCACCCCCTAGACCCCACCCCCCGACATTCTCTAGCTGTCTCCATCCACCTGAGGCTGTGCTCACTGAGCTAGCCAGGGCCTGTGGACTGCTCAGTCCCTTCTCTCTGACAAGAAGGCTCAGAGCCCGGCTGGTGTGGCCCAGTGGTTGAGCATCACCCCATGAACCAAGGGGTCACCAGTTTGAGTCCCAGTCAGGACACATGCCTGGGTTGTGGGCTTGATTCCCAGCAGGGGGCGTGCAGGAGGCAGCCGATAGATGATGTTTCTCTCTCTCACCCATGTTTCTATCTCTCTATCCCTCTCCCTTCCTCTCTCTCTAAAATAAAATTAAAAAAAAAAAAGAAGGCTCAGAATCTTTCTCAGTTGCGTGCTGTGTTAACCAACTAGTTACATGGCTTTCCTGGCCACCGGGTGTGGTCACCCTGCCCTCCCAGAGGCCGCGAGGAGGTGGGCCGCCCTCAGTTTTCAGGGAGGAATCGGCGGCCCAGGCAGCGGTGAGGCTGCCAGGCGCCCCGACACCTGGGCCCCTTGTGCTTGGCGATGGGCAGCAGCGCGTCCGACTGTGTGGAGCTCAGGGCCAGGTGACTCTGGTGCTGGCCTCCTCCTGCCTGCACTCCCATCCCGCCCCCCACACACACACACACCCAGCCGACATCCAGGGCCCTCCCCGCGGTGGGGGTTACCCAGCTCCCTGCCAGCTGTGACCATTCAAGCCCTGATTCTGGAGCCCCGGGCTCTGGAGAAGCAGAACGTGGAACGGGGGATGGCCGGGCCGGAGCGGAGGAAGCGACGCTCCTGGAAGTAAATGGCTTTTCCATGTGTGTCCACGCTGCCTGTTGGAGGCCAGCCATAGGCCCTCGGGACCCGGTGGGAGATGAGCCGAGGGCTGGAGAGGAAACGGGGAAGGCTCCGCGGTCCAGGCGACAGGGCTCCTGCTGAGAGGAGGAGGCAGGAGGCAGGAGGGTCAGAGGGGTCACTGTTCAGTCACTGCGTCAACTGCTCCTTGGAGGAAGTGAGGAAATGAATGAGGTCCTGGAAGGAGGGGTGAGGGAAGGGAGAATGAAGATCAGGAGAGGAAGGAAGGGGAGGGGAGGCTGGGGAGGAGGAGGCCAAGGTACCATGTGGAGGCTGGAGCCCCCTGGGGGCCCCGGGGCAGGAGGCCCGCATCTGCACCAGCTCAGCCTGGTAACTGCCCTCCTGCCTTCTGCTTGAACGTCCTGGGAGCCCTTTCACAACCAGTCCTTCCCGGGCCTCCGTGGGCAAGATACTCGGCTGGGCCTCCATTTCCTGGTCAGTTCAGCATGGGATTGCAATGCCTGCCCGGCCGCTCTCAGGGTTGCGGTGAGAGCTGGAGGGTGGGTGAGTGGGAGAGGACAGTAAAAAGCGCACCACTGCCCAGCGGGCGTGGCTCAGTGGTTGAGTGTTGACCCAGGAACCAGGAGGTCACGGTTTGATTCCCAGTCAGGATACATTCCCTGGGTTGTGGGCTCAATCCCCGGTGGGGGGTGTGCAGGAAGCAGGCAATTGATGATGTTTCTCTCTCATCGATGTTTCTATCTCTCTATCCCTCTCCCTTCCTGTCTCTCTAAAAGTCAATAAAAACATTAAAAAAAAAAAAGTGCACCACTGTACAAAAAGGGGATGTGGGGAGTCCACCTTGGGATGGAATCAGTGTTCAGATCCTGGCTCTGTTGCCCAGTAGCTGAGTGATGCCAAACAGTTACCCACCCGAGTCTCAGTTTTAGCCCCTGCAACGAGGCCAATGGTTTATTACATAACATTAGGAAGTTGTTCATTTTATGTGTGCTAATAGTTTCGTGATAATGCAAGACCATGTTTTTATTTTCTAAAAATGAATACTAAACTAACCAGGGGTGAGATATAACCAGTGTCTTTAGTTGACTTCAAAATGCTTCCGCAAAAAATAAAATGGGTGAAGCTTCAGCCAGGTCTTCCATTCCACGCCGCCTGGGGTTTTACGGGGCAGAGCAAAACCAGCTCCACGCCAACGTTAACATTTCCCTGTTTGTGTAAAAGCCGAGGCCACTGAAACGATGTGCGAGGTGTTCCCGGAGGGAGCAGTGAGAAGCAGGAAGGAGCGTGCCTTTGGAGGCAGTTGCAGTGGAGAGGAAGAGATGTCCCCGAGTTCGGGGACAGGTCAGGGGTCACTGGGCCCCTGGGACAGGATGAACCTCACGAGGCCAGGCCCCTGACCCACGGGGCAGAGAAGTAGAGAGACCCCCAAAGGCAGAACCCTGGAAAGGTCTGCAGCACCCCGGATGGACCCATAGCTTCCCTGTGTTTGGTGCCTCGTAAGATCCCAGATTCTGGAGCCAATTTTTATTTTTTTTATTTTTATTTTTTAATATATTTTATTGATTTTTCACAGAGAGGAAGAGAGAGGGATAGAGAGTTAGAAACATCGATGAGAGAGAAACACCAATCAGCTGCCTCTTGCACACCCCCTACTGGGGATGTGCCTGCAACCAAGGTACATGCCCTTGACCGGAATCGAACCTGGGACCCTTGAGTCCGCAGGCCGATGCTCTATCCACTGAGCCAAACCGGCTTTGGCCCAATTTTTATTTTAATGAAAATAAAGGAACAGGCGCACACACACCTGAGTTCGTGGAGTAAGAGTCACACCTACCTCTGCCTCACTGCTACTATTATCATTAGTGTTGCTGTTATTGTTATTATTATATTACCAGAGGCCTGGTGCACAAAATTCGTGCACTGGGGACGGGAGAGGCTCCCGCCGTCACCGTTGCGCTCACCAGCCGTGAGCCTGGCTTCTGGCTGAGAGGTGCTCCCCCTGCAGGAGCGCTCTGACCAACAGGGGGCAGCTCCTGCGTTGTGCGGGATCAGGGTGAAACGGGCTCTCCAACATCTCCAGAGGGGTCTTGGACTGCAAGAGGGCACAAGCCAGGCCGGCCCCCACTGGTGCACGATCGGGACCAGGGAGGGACGCAGGAGGTTGGCCAGCCACGAGGGACTGCGGGAGGGCTCAGGACATGTCCAGCTCATCTCGCTCAGTCCTGATCAGCGGGACCCCAGTAGTAAGCTAACCTACCGGTCAGAGCGTCTGCCCCCTGGTGGTTAGTGCACATCACAGCGAGCCGTTGATGGCCTTAGCATATCATTAACATATTATGCTTTGATTGGTTGAACGGGTGACCGGACGACTGGACACTTAGCATATTAGGCTTTTATTATATAGGATTATTTTTAATCCTCACTCAGGGATATTTTTTCCATTGATATTTAGAGAGAGTGAAAGAGAGGGAAGTGGGGGGGAGAGACAGAGAAACATCGATATGAGAGAGACACATCCACTGCTTGCCTCCCACACGTGCCCTGACCAGGGCTGGGGATTGAACCTGCAAACCAGGTACGTGCCCTTGACTGGGAATCAAACCTGTGACCCTTTGGTCCACGGGCCGATGCTCCCACCATTGAGCCAAACCAGCCAGGGCACTGTCATGATTTTTAGGAAGGAGGCTGGCGCTGGGGCCGCAGCACAGGTTTGGGGCGAGGAATGCAGCCTCCAGGAGAGGAATGCTCGCGGCTGAGGCCCCTCCCTGCCCCAGCTGGCACTGTGGCTTCCACTGTGTGCAGAGTGACCGTTTTTCTGTGGTTGAGGGTCTGGGGGGAGCACATGACCTTGGCTGGGCCCGATGGGTGTCTGTGCACGGGGCTGAAGGAGCCAGACCGGCCACCTGAGGTCGGCGGAGGAAGCCGGGGGCCCAAGGTAACCTCTGGCCTCCCTCTCCATCTTCCCGCCTGGTCAGCTTCCCCCGCCCCCCCAATGCTTTGCGCTCCCCACCCCCAGCCTGGCTCGATTCTCCAAGTTCCCTGGCTGGGGAGCAGGAAGGAGTAGGGAGTTTCTGGAATGTCTCTGCAGAGCTCCAGGGGGAGGCCTGGCAACTGGAAATTGTCAGCAGTCTCCTTGGCGACTAGCAGCCAAATAATTCTGGGATCGGAGGCGGGAGGGGAGCTCTCTGCAGGGAGGCCAAGGGGAGCAGCCCTGGGCCCCCAGTTCCTCATCACCTGGGTCAGTCTGGGCCGATCAGGAGACAGAAACCACCCCAGTGACTTGAAAAGAAAGAATTGAATCTAAAGAGTCAACATCTAGGTACAAAGTTGTTAATTAGGCGAGGAAGGGGAGCCGCAGCGCAGCGTGCTCAGGCCTGGCCCCCGCAGCTGCAGGAGCGCACCCTCCCCGGGCTGGGGACAGAGCAAGAGGGTGGACCGACTCAACCTTGTAGAGGACATTCCCAGGAGGGACCCGGAGCCTGGAGCCCAGACCTCGGAGGAGAAGCTCTGAGCAAGAAGGCGGGCACGCTGGGCTTGTTCCCAGGGTCCCTGCCAGCTAGTGCTGGGGTCTCTGGGGCAGGGGTGTGGGGTGGGTGGTGATGATGACGCTGCAGTTGTTGGAAAGAGTGCAAACTGGATTTGGCGGCTGCTTCAGGACGGGCCTGCCGCTGTGGAGTGACGCTCGCTTTGCAGGGAACGCAAGGACAAGGAAGAAAGCAGGAAAGAGTGTGTCCACCTCCCTCCAGCCGCAGCCTCCCTCTAGGGCCCCCTATCGGGAGAATATAATAGAAAACAGATGGCAACGCAGAAATGGGGGCCACTCCATCACAAAGCCGTGCAGAGAGGACAGGCCTGGAGCTGAGAAGCAAGAACCTTTAAGTGTTAGTCACTGCCTTCCAGCCCAGCTCCAGTGGGAAGAGCAGTGCCAGGCGCATAGTAGGTGCTCATCTAATATCATCGTCTGGCCTCTGCCTTGGTTGGTTTCTGAAAGGGCATGTGGGCAGGCCTTCTGGAACTTACTCTGGCTTTTCTTGCAGAGTTACTGACGTTCCCAAGCTCTGAGAGCAGGAAGGATTTCGGATCTCAGTAGGAATGAAAACAGCAGCGAAGAAATATGTAGGTAAGGCCTGGCCGGCGTGGGTCAGTCATTGAGCAGTGACCTGTGAACCAAGAGGTCACCGGTTCAATTCCCAGTCAGGGTACATTCTTGGGTTTCGGGTTCCATCCCAAATCGGGGGCATGCAGGAGGCAGCTCATCAATGTTTCTCTCTCATTGATGTTTCTCTCCCTCTCTAAAATCAATAAAAAACATTTAAAAGAGAGATATGTAGGCACAACTGGCCTTAGGAAAACTATACATCACTGTGATCAAGTCATATATTAAGGATAAAGGACTAGATAAATAGATCTATGGAACAGAATTGGAACCAAGCCCAGGAATACATCCCAGTAGATCGGATTGTAGCATAGTATACAATAAAAGCGGTATTGCAAGCCACTGGGGAATAGGATAGTTTATTTAACAACCGGTATAGACACGACTGGAAAACCAAGGTGAAGTTCTCTACCTCACAAGTGATTAAAACAAAATTTCAAATAGATGAAAGATTGAAATGTCTTTAAAATTAAATATTTAAAACAATTTAAATATCGTTTTCATATTTAAACAACTTCCTAACGAAATATTTAATACAATTTTAAACAATATGTAAAACAATTTAAATATTTAAAATAATTTAATTTAAAAAATTAGGAGAATATTTATACAACCTAGGTTTGAGGGGAGTTTTCCAAACAAAACAGAAGACCCAGAAGCTATGGAGGAAAGATAGACAGAACATGTTTAAATTTTAAAAGGGTGAAAGATAACATACAAGGTCAAAAGACAAATTGTAGATTGGAGAAAATGTCTTGATGCGTTCCACTGACAAAGAGTTAATAGCCCGGCCAGGGTGGCTCAGTGGTGGAGCATCAGCCCATGAACCAGGAGGTCACGATTCGATTTCCAGTCAGGGCACATGCCTGGATTGTGGGCTCGATCCGCAGTAAGGGGAGTGCAGGAGGCAGCCAATCAATGATGTTTCTCTCTCATCGATGTATGTTTCTCTCTCTCTCTCTATCCCTCGCCCTTCCTCTCTCTAACGTCAATTTAAAAATATTTTTTTTTTAAAAAAAGAGTTAACATCTGTCATCCATGAAGAGCTGCTCCACACCTAGTAGAAAAAGGACAAAACCTCTGAACAGGTGACTCCTGGGAGAGAAAACCCAAATGGCCAATGTATTTACAGAAAGATGCTCAACCTCACTCACTGTCCGGGAAATGCAGGTTTTAAAAGTGCGACGCCACTCTTCACTGGTCAGAGCAGCAGCACTTGAAGGGAGTAAGGACCGCGAGGGCTGGGGAAGATGCGGGAGAGAGAGCCCTTCTGATCACCGCGGCTGCAGCTGTGAATTAGCACGGGCTTCGGACAAAGGGATCTGGTGGCATGAAAACTAACACTATGCATCGCACTGACCCAGCTATGTCATTCGTAGCCGTTTATCCTCCAGGGGGGAAAGCAGCAAACTCCGCTATGAAAAAATATGCCCCCCCCCCAAAAAAAAAATGTCAAAGCATGTTTTGTGGAGGCAAAAATACCAGTAATAGTTGCAGGAGACACATATATCCACATACTGTAATGCTATGCCAGTATAAAAAAGGATACATGCCCTAACCGGTTTGGCTCAGTGGATAGAGCGTTGGCCTGTGGACTCAAGGGTCCCAGGTTCGATTTCGGTCAAGGGCATGTGCCTTGGTTGCGGGCATATATCCAGTAGGGAGTGTGCAGGAGGCAGCTGATCAATGTTTCTCTCTCATCGATGTTTCTAACTCTCTATCCCTCTCCCTTCCTCTCTGTAAAATATCAATAAAATATATTAAAAAATTAAAAAAAGGATACATCACAAAAAGACACATGCTGTATGGTTCCACTTGGGGTGCCTCTGAGGTAGTCAAACCCATAGAAACAGAAAGAACACCGGTTGCCGGGGGCCGGGGCAGAGGGAAGGTGGGAGCTGATTAATGGGTACAGCCTTTCGGCTTTGCAAGCTGAAGAGTGCTCTGGGAATACAGCTAACACCCCTGACCCGGACTCTTCCAAATGGGTAAGGTGGTCAATTTTACTTCATGGATCTTTCACCACAATCCAAAAAAAAAAAAAAAATGAATAAATTAGGGGGATTGTCACGATGTTAAGTGAGAAAGCAACTCGCAGAGAAATCTGTGTGAAACGGTGACAAGGCGTGTGAAGGCACGCCTGTTGGTGACCCAGACCCCCTGCGCTGTGACCTGAGTCTGCTACTGCAGAGCACCCCAACCCTCACCCCTCACCCCCCAACCCCCAAGCCCGGCGTTTCAGGCGGGAGCCAGCACTGAGCTGAGCTCTTTGGTTTGTCAGCCTTCGGGTGGCAAAGCGCCTCAGATCCTGCCCTGGTGCCCCCATCTCAACCGCCTCCACCAAACACCACATCCCCGCGGGCTCTGCGCTGGCGGCCAAGGCCCACAGCTGCTCCCCATCTCTGCGCAGACCCGATGGAAATGAGACGCCGGTGGGTCAGTCCCAGGCCCAGCTCCTCCTGATTAGTCCATACGACCTGGCTGTCAGCAGGGCCTGAGTGAGCAGCCATCAAAGCAGAGCCTGTTCGGGGCTGGGAAGCGAGAGGGACAGGGGCCTGGGGGGGGCGGGGGGCTGAGGGGCCCCGGGGAAGTCCCTGGCCAGCCCCGGGGTGGATGGGGATGTTCTCGAGCTGTGGGGAGAAGGGCAGGGCAGGGCCGAGTAAATTCTTCAAGGGCCGCTGGTCTGCTGTCTTCTCAGGCCATATCTTCTCTCTCCCGTCTTCATGCTTCTCCCAAAAGACCCATCCTCCAGTGGGGCGTCTCCCTACCCCCCAGCTCCAAACTCGGCCTCAATTTCTCTTTCCTGTCACCTCTCAGCTGTACCAGGAACCCCCTCTGGACACAAGGAAAAAAGGCACCTCTCCACAACGCCACTCTTCCTAGAGCTGCAGAAGCATCAAAACTCACACACGGAAAATCCCGTAAGCCTCAAGTGCCTCTCCACCTGGCCTCCCCCTCAGCAGCACCCTGACCAACGGGCACGTGGTGGGGCGCATGCAGCAGGATGCATGGGTGACCGTCTGTCTTTCTAACGCTTATGCTTTAATGCACATTGAAAAAAATATAACCAGCACATCGAACTGGTTCTATTTTTTAATTAAATTGCGTGAAGGATATATGACCATGTATGCGCAGTACCAAGGCTCTGGGAGGAGGAAGACAGTCCCGGGTAGGAGAGTGGGGGTGGGTGGGTGAGGCCTATCTTGCCAGCACCCCTCTGCCCCGGGGAAGGCACACGGTCCTTCCCTCTGGGGCAGCTGTCACTTTCCAATCACGCTGCTCAGGTAAGAACCTCGCCTCTGTGAATCCTGAGACCGAACCCGTCTGAGCAGCCCGGCCCAGAAAAATCCATCCAGGACAGAATGCATGTTCCTCTTCCTAGACCAATAAGCCCTATCTGAATGGGCCTGGTTTTTTGTGTGTGTGTGTGTTTTTTTAAATGTTTTTATCGATTTTTAGAGAGAGAGGAAAGGAGAAGGATAGAGAGACAGAAACATGGGCGAGAAAGAAGTTATCATGTGTCTGAGCATGTGTCCTGACCGGGAATCTAACCGTGACCTCTTGGTTCAGAGGTCGACGCTCACCCCCTGAGCCACGCCGGCCGGGCAATGGGTCTAGTCTTCATGTCGTGGGGCAGCAGGAAAGACAAAGTCTAACTAACAAGAAAGGAACACACACACTCTGTGAACCTGAGAGCCCCTCCCAGGAGGTCAGGCCGACTGGGGCGGGTTGTGGGGGGGGGGCGGTGAGGGGGGGCGCCTTCAGGGAAGCCCTGGAGCCAGGCTTCTGGCCGAGCCTCCAGACCCCATCGCGCCATTCATTCCGCGGCCGCCCCCTGCCCTCCTGTTCCGATGACCTCAGACAGACATAAAACCCGCTGAGCTCAGCACAAGCGTCGGAGACATGATCGCGGCCTCGGGGTCCCCGCGGACCCCAGCTGGTACCGGGCCGCCCTCGGCTCCACTTGACAGGATAAAGTGAACTCATTTATTCGGTTGTTTTAAGTGAGCTCACGCCAGGCAGTGCCAGAGAACAGAGACATAAATCTTTCCCGGCACAGAGTCATGCCAAACACCTTGGACAGGCCTCGCCGCCTGCCCGAGACGGTTTTCCTGCCTCGGCCCACGGCCCACGGCCCACGAGGAGGGGGAAGCGCTGGAAGCCAAGGCCGTCGGGGAGGGTGTCAGCAGGTTCTGGGAATGACAAACTTGTCAACGCTGCGGCCTCCTAAGAATTCTTCCAGTAAGAAAGGCAAGCTTTTTACCCGAGAGCTTGCCTCAGCGCTCGCTCTGGGTGGATGCGAGGGCGCCCCTGGCCACTTGGCCTGGCTGGGGGTGACCCTGGGCGAGGAACGAGGCTTCTCTCACTTCTCTGAAGGCGGCATCGGCACCAGAGGTGGGGCCACTGGTCGCATCCCACCCCCTGGGCTGTGGGTACAGCCTCAGATGTTTCTAAACCGGAGCAAACCCAAGCGGCTGCTGGAAACTTCCCGGCCAGAGAGGAACGCTGCCTGAGGCTGCAGAGCCATGCGGAGAAGGGACAGGGAGCTGGCGTCGCGGCGGCCGGCCGTGTGGCTGCAGGACGGAGAGCAGAGTGTGTGTCCCTTCACGGAGACACGTCCTTAAAGCGTTGATTGTTTGCAAACTCTGTAAAGCAGCGAATATGTGGAAGAGAGTCACCCACCACCTTACTGTCTCTATGATGTCTCACATGGTTCTGTGCCTCCAAGATTCTTGTCTATACACATATGTCTTGTTGTTGTTGTTAATCCTCACCGAGGATATTTCTCCATTGATTTTTTAAGAGAGAGTGGAAGGGAAGGGGGAGAGACACAGAGAGAGAAACATTGATGTGAGAGAGACACATTGACTGGTTGCCCTCCTGCACATACCCCGATGGGGACCAGGGATCGAGGTACATGCCCTTGACCGGATTCGAGCCGAGGACTCTTCAGTCCTCAGGCCGATGCTTTATCCATTGAACCAAACGGGCCAGGGCTATTCACATACTTTTTAAAAAAAAATTATTGTTTAAAGTATTACATATATTAGTACATATATCTCCTTTTTTTTCTCCCCATTGACCTTCCCCCAGCCTCCCCTACCGCCTGTCGCATGCCCTCATCCACCCTCCCACCCCCAGTGTCTCGTGTCCATTGGTGTGCTTATATGCATGCATACAAGTCCTTTGGTTGATCTCTTTCCCTCCCTCCCCAACACTCCCCAGCCTTCCCGCTGTAATTTGACAGTCTGTTGGGTGCTTTACTTATTCACATACTTTTAAAGCATAATTGCGACCAGGACTCTCGGGGCCCCTGTGCCCCCACCTCCCCTTTTCTTCAGCCAAGAATTCTCACCGATGCCGAAGCCGGTTTGGCTCAGTGGATAGAGCGTCGGCCTGCGGACTGAAGGGTCCCAGGTTCGATTCCGGTCAAGGGCATGTACCTTGGTTGCGGGCACATCCCCAGTGGGGGGTGTGCAGGAGGCAGCTGATCGATGTTTCTCTCTCATTGATGTTTCTAGCTCTCTATCCCTCTCTCTTCCTCTCTGTAAAAAATCAATAAAATATATTTAAAAAAAACATTCTCACCGAGTGTGGCCTGCAGGCAATGGGCCCTTACCACGCAGGCCAGTTCCCTCGAAGCTGTGGGACTCCCCGCATTTGTGTGCACGCTGCGGGCCGAGGTAGGCGCTCTGAGCCGCCTCGGCAGGACACAGCTCTTCTGTAACCCGGTGCACAATCCCTTCCTTCCCTCTTCCCACGGCAGGGACACCTCTGTGGTGCGGGGCAGGGGCTGGGTGCTGGGACCGGCCGAGAGCAGGACTAGGAAGGGTCTCTGCTCCCCCCTCGGGGTCCGTTACAGGTGAGGCAGGAACACATGTCCGTGGCTCCACCAGACGAAGGAGAACTGAGAGGGGTTTGAGGGCTGGGAGGGACCTTGGGGGACGAGGCTGTGGCAGGTGGGTTGACCCTGTTCTGGCACAGCCCGGGCTAGTGACACTGGAGGGGGGCAGGCACCCAGGTCTCTGGGCCCCTCCCGGACACACCACTGCCCTCGCTCTGGGAGATGAGGCAGCACGTGGGCCACAGGGCCCACTCTGGTACCCGGCTGAGACCGCCTCCCACGGAACCTCCCCGCCGCCCGCGGCCTCCGGCCCCACGCGCCGACTCCGGTGTCTTTGCTCCCAGACTTTGCTGAGTCAGGAAAGAACCTACCAGGTGATTCAGTATTGTGAAGCAATCACTTCCCCACAAATGACCGTCCGGACTGAATACATGGTTCCTGCCAAGTGGATGCAGTCAAATGAAAATCCAGAGGGTTTGAGAAGTTGATAGCGTGGATCTGAAATCAATCTTTGGGAAATAAAAATGGCAATGATATTTTTTTTTAAATAAAGAGAGAATTAAAGTAGCCAGGAGGAGGAAGAAGCCCTTAATACACCATCACATAAAACTGTGGTGCCCTGACTGGATAGAGCGTCGGCCTGCGGGCTCAAGGGTCCCAGGTTCCATTACAGTCAAGGGCATGTACCTTGGTTGTGGCACAACCCCAGTAGGGGGTGTGCAGGAGGCAGCTGATGGATGTTTCTCTCTCATCGATGTTTCTGGCTCGCTATCCCTCTCCCTTCCTCTCTGTAAAAAATAAATAAAATATAAATTTTTTAAAAAACGGTGGTACTGGCACAAGAATAAGCTGGGATTAAGCAGACACAGAATCCTAGTCTATGGGCCTGGGTGTGCGGCAATGCAGTATGATAAAGGAGGTTTCAGGAGGCAATAAAATAAAGTAGGAGCGAGGTGTGTGACCTAAGAGGACCTGAGCCTTCAGCTAGTCGCTCTGGGACACCGATATGTAGCCACCCACTGGGGCCAGGTGCCCTCAGGCCAGCAGGCACCGGCTGTCTGGACAGCAGCAGGCGGGAGCGGACGGAGGCCCTGGATCTCAGAGGGCAGAGTGCCGCCCGGGGAGCGGTCCCTGCTCTGGACTGGCACCTCCGCTTCTGTGCCAACGGCTGTGCTATCTCCACTCGGGTCCTCTTTTGGATCCGGGCCCTCCTTGAATCAAAGGGAAGGAGACTTGCCTGGCTGGCATGGCTCAGTGGTTGAGCGTCCACCGATGAACCAGGAGATCACAGTTCGATTCCCTGTCAGGGCACATGCCCGGGTTTCGGGCTCGATCTCCAGTGTGGAGTGTGCAGGAGACAGCCGATCAATGATTCTCTCTCATCATTGATGTTTCTCTCTCTCCCTTCATCTCGGAAATCACTAAAAAAAAATTTTTTTTCAAAAAAGGAAGGAAATTGAGCAAAACCAAGACTGGCCACAATGAGCCCCTCTCCCCAGTGTCCCCTCCTCCCCCTGACCCTCTCAGCGTTTCCACTGGGGAGCCCATGTTCGCAGCTTTCCTGGGGCCGAGCTGTGCTGCGGGGGGGGGGGGGGGGGGGGGGGTCTGCACATTCTTGTGACCAGAAGCAGTGACGCCTCTGGAGAAGGGCGGTCAGACGTCCCACCAGACCAGGGCCGGTGCCTAGCCTTCCCCATGATTCATGGCTGCTGCAGAGCCAGCGCCCCACATGGCGCAGGGGCCGGGCCAGGCCAGGGGCTCCCCCCCCCCCCCGGCTCCCCCGGGAGTCACAGCCTGCTCCATGTCACCGTGAATGTCCGTGCGCTCACAGTGCCCAACGGGCCAAGGCAAACCCGATGGGTCCGGTTTAGGGCTCGGTGCCAAGGAACACACAGCTGATGAAGCCACCCGCAGATGCGCTGAAGTCATCGGCTCTCGCACGTCTCCTTCGGCTCCTTCCTGGGGCGGCCTCGATGGGGAGAGAAGGCCTGGGCCAGGCCGTCGAGGCCGTCCGATGAGCCCTTGCAGGTCCGAGCCAGGAGCTGCCCCCTGCAAAGTGGCCTTGGGGTTGTTGACACATCAACTGGACAGTTGGTGTTGAGACAGCTGTGGCGCCCAGGACACGGGGCTCTGGGGCTCCTCGGCCGTGAGACAAAGGGATGTGAGGAGGGGGCAAAGGGCACGGCGGAGGAATGCCCGCTGTTTGCAGACCCCGTGGGAACAGCCGCCCGGGGGAAGTGACTGAAGATGCTGTGAGGGTGACTGGTAGTCTCTCAGATCTGAATGGGAAAGGGAGGGAGGGAGGGGGACAGTTGAATTTAGGACACTCACCCTCCCCCCCACACACACACAGAGCTGAGCATGATGGAAAACTCCGACTTTGTTCTCGTAGGGTTAGGCTGCACAGCGGCCCGCCACGCTTCCTAAGTTCATTCATCCTGCACCACGTAACTGGGGTTCAACTCTAGGATGGTTAGCCGCTGGGGAGAATGGTGGTGGACGAAGAGATGGCGGAGGAACAGTCACTCAAGAACAACATTCATGCCCGGCTGCGGTGGCTCAGTGGTTGAGTGTTGACCTATGAACCAGGAGGTCATGGTTCGATTCCCGGTCAGGGCACATGCCCGGGCTGCGGGCTTGATCCCCAGTACAGGAGGCAGCCGATTCTCTCTCATCATTGATGTTTCTATCACTCTCCCTCTCCCTTCCTCTCTGAAATCAATAAAAATATTTTTTAAATAAATAAATGTGTGTGTGTGTGTTTTTTAATATATTTTATTGATTTTTTTTTTTACAGAGAGGAAGGGAGAGGAATAGAGAGTTAGAAACATCGATGAGAGAGAAACATCGATCAGCTGCCTCCTGCACACCCCCTACTGGGGATGTGCCCGCAACCAAGGTACATGCCCTTGACCGGAATCGAACCTGGGACCCTTTAGTCCGCAGGCCGACGCTCTATCCACCCAGCCAAACCGGGTAGGGCAAATAAATAAATGTTTATCAAATGTCAATTATGTGTCTGGAAACTGGAGACACAGTAGAAAAACAAAACAAAGATCCCTGTCTTCATGGGACCTACATTCTGATGGGAGGAGTCAGGATAATAAACAAAACAGTAAAATCAATATGAAAACCTATTTTTTAAAAGAAGAGCATTTCCTGAGCGCCTGCTGTGTGTCCGGCACTGGGCCGGGGCGTACCCAGTGGACAAGGCTGACCGCAGCCGAGGGACACAGTGTAAGGAGAACCCCAGTGGACATTCGGGGGGCGGCCCCGCTGTTGGCAGACTCTGTCCGGGGCCTTCTTTGCCTCAGGGTCTCCTCCTCTCTTACCTGCTGCTCTGCCTGCACTTGGGGCTCCGTCACAGGCGTGCGTGTCTGGGCTCTGCCCTCCGAGCGTGTGTGTGGGGAGGATTCTGTGCTTCTCCCGAGCTCTCCCGGCAGTCCTGGCTGTGTGCTGGATCTGCAGCACCGCCTCGGGGGACCCGGGACGGGTAACGGGGTGGCACCACGCGTGGGTGGTGAGAAGGCGCGATGAGTCGCGGTCCCCTCGTGGAAGGAGATGCAGTGCCCTCTGGAAGCTGCCGGAGGGGGGCAGGCGTCCCCCCTCTGCGCTCCACCGCGGCCTGCACACCGTCCCTGGCCACCCTGGCTCATCCCGTCTCTGCTGCCGGACCCTGAGTTCTGAGATGACTACAGCATCGCATCTCCCTCTCCCTGGCGTTAGGAGCACGTGGGTGACAATAAACAGTGCTGTGGGGGGACGGCCATGTATCTCCGAGTCCTGCTCGCGGGGATAAAACCTAGGCAGGGTGATATGCATGTGGAACATATCGAGAGAGAGATGCCGGAAGCACCCGCCCCGTCGGGGTGAGGCTGCTGGGGCGGTCTGGGACAGAGCGGCCTGCTCCGGCTGCAAACCCGCCCCGGCTTTCTGGGGGCGCCCCCATGTCCCCGTTTGCTCAAGCGCCCGGGTTGGCTTCTGAGTAGCAAATGTGAGAAACAAACCGCATCTCGATGGGGCTTGCAGGAAAATGTCCGGATTCTCAGACACACCCTTTAGATCCTTAAAAGCAAAACCTTGGGCTCCCTGAAACCTCGCTTTTTAAATAAGGCTCCTCCCTCCCCCCCCCAACCCACCCCCCCCCCCCCGCAAACCCCCACCCCCCCACCACGCACCTGCCTGCCATTAAGTACCTGAGGATGAGTGAAACCTTCTCTGCCCTGAAGGCATTCAGGAGCAAAATAGGAAAACCTTTTCAATTCTGTATGTCAGCTAAAACATTAGGAAAGCGAAATGTTCTCGCGTCCACATTGTTTTACTTTGTAAAGGTTTCAGTGTGTGTGTGTGTATGAGTGTGTGTGAGTGTGTGTGTGTGTGTGTGTGAGTGTGTGTGGGTGTGTTTTTGTGTGTGTGTGAGTGTGTGTGTTTGTGTGTGAGTGTGTGTGTGAGTGTGTGTGAGTGAGTGTGTGTGTGTGTTTGTGTGAGTGTGTGTGTTTGTGTTAGTATGTGTGTGTTTGTGTGTGAGTGTGTGTGTTTGTGTGTGTATGTGTGAGTGTGTGTGAGTGTGTATATGTGTGTGTATGTGAGTGTGAGTGTGTTTTTTTTTGTGTGTGTGTTTGTGTGTGTTTGTGTGTGTGTGTTAGTGTGTGTGTGAGTGTGTGTGTGTGTGTGTATGTGGCGCCCAGCATGTTTGCCCAGGGCTTGTCATGTGCTACCGGCTCCAAGCCCCAGCACAGTAGAACAAAGCTCTGCTGCCACCTCGTGGCGTCCTTAGAGGGATGACCTCGCTGCTCATGCTCTAAAGAGTCTAAACGAAACCCAAAAACACCTCAGGAGCCCACACAAAGGCGGTCGCCTGGGAAAAGATGAGAATGGGAAAGACTGCTGACATTTTATTAAAGAAATCTCCAGTGTTTCACATCGACGTGGTTTCAAAAAGGCTGCCCGTTTATTTTGCCAAAGGTAACAATTTCACTTTGGAAAAGCCGCAACATAAAAAGCTGCCTTTCAGCCCCTCGGGGACCTGTCACAAGTTCTCCCTTCAGTAGTCGATCCTTTCGATTTCATCCATGTCCTCCGGGTTGAGCTGCTTAATGCTGCTGTCTGCAAGAACAAGGGGGCGCCCCAGCCTGACCCGGGGCCACGCGCCACGTCCCCCCATCCCGCTCCGAGACCACTGCAGCACTGAGGAGGCATGGCACCTCGACGCTGAAGACGGGGACACCCGTGAACGTGCGCTCCTGCGACCCCCCGTGTGGAAAGCCTGGAGGCAGGAGCGTTCTCTAGATCAGGTGAGGAGGGGGCGGCATCTAAACAACCACTGAGACCCCCTAAAGCAGCATCCTAGGCACCAGACAACAGAGCACCGGGTCTGGGTACCAGGGGGCAGAAAAAGGCCGTGGCACCCGTGAGGGGCGGGAAGGGGCCTGCTGAGCTCCGGGGGTCAGTGGGTGGCCACAGGGAGAGGGACTGAGGCTCCTCTGTGGAGTCACTTCCCCAGACGAGGTCTGCAGGAGCTCACACAGCAACGGTGGGTCTTAATGGTTCTCCCTGCCCCTACCGGGCCCTCCTTAGCTACCCTAACACAGGGCGCTTCGTCAGCTTCCCTGAAGGGTTCACGGGTGTGCTGCGGCCAGACTGCAAACCCTTTAGTGTGTTTGTGTGTGTGTGTGTGTGTGTGTGTGTGTGTGTGTATGTGTGTGTAATTCCCACCTGAGAATATTTTCTTCCATTGATCTTTAGAGAAAGAGTAGAAGGGAGGGAGGAGGGGAGAGAGCGTAAAATCAATGTGAGAGAGACACATCGACTGGTTGCCTCCCATATGCACCCCAACCAGGGCCAGGGATCGAACCTGCAATCAAGTACACACCCTTGGACTGGAAATCAAGCTCGAAATCCATTGGTCCCTGGGCTGGTGCTCTAACCACTGAGATGACCGGCCAGGGCCGTCTGCAAACCCTTTACAATTACACTGAGTGGCCAGATTATTATGATCTCTGTGTATGTCCTATATAATAAAAGGCTAATATGCAAATTGTCCCCTCGACCAGGAGTTCGACCAGCAGGCAGGCCGGCCAACTGCCCATGTCCCTTCCCCCTGGCCAGATCCCACCCATGCACGAATTCATGCACTGGGCCTCTAATATATATATACACACACACACACACACACACACACACACACACACACACACACACAGAGTGGCCAGATTATTATGCGTTCAGAGGTCATAATAATCTGGCCACTCAGTGTATATTCCAAATTGCACACATGTGCCTCTGTGCGTGTCCCTGGGGAGTGCCCACTGCTTCTCACCGAGGGTAAGGGCCACTGTCCTAAAAGGTGAAAGGTGTGTCTGGGGTCACGCCAGGGTCCCTCTTCTCCTGCTCCCCAGCGTACCCATGGGCTTCGGGGCCTGGGGTAACTTGACAAGGGGCCATCTCAGGGACATCACCCCTGGAGTCTCCTCAGAGGGCAACCTGCCAGGCCTAGTTAGACGGGGCTCGGGGAAGGGCCCCGGACCTCAGAATTTAGGGCTGCCCTAGCTGGTAGGTGGCGCGAGAAAAAGGGAAAACGTAAACCAAAGGGGAAGCTGGGACAGAGTAGACTCTCCAAGGACGTTGCTACTTGGTTTAGGCTGGTTCTTTCTGGGACATGAAAATCCGCTCCAGATCCCAGGATAAGCAACAGCGTATAAACCTGACCTCGCACCGTTTTAAAATTTTCTCCTTAACGACCATGTGCGAAGTCACTGTCTCACGGTGGGAACTCTGTGCACCGGAAGCCTCCTGTCCCCTCTTGTCCCCTCCTCGCGACTGGGGTCCACGACCCGCATCGTCACTGCCGACGTGCGCAGGCCCCCGGGCCCCCCCGCGAGTGACGCTACTTACTAAAGTGGTCCTGGATCTTCATGAGCAGGGGCAGCTTATTGACTTCGATCATGTTGAAGGCGAGGCCCTTTTTCCCAAAGCGTCCCGTCCGCCCGATGCGGTGGAGGTAGGTCTCATAGTCTGGCTCCTCCAACTGGTTCACCGGGAGGTCAAAGTTCACCACAATCGTGATCTGCTTCACATCGATCCCTGGAAGAGGTCAAACAGCGGACACCACAGATCGGGACACTTCCCTCAACACCGACGTTTCTGCCCGACGGCACTGGCCGAGAGGGTCGAGGGTCCAGGCAGGGACCTCATCCTTCCTCAGGCGACCCTTCCAAAGCGCCAAGCTCAGCCCTCGGGGGGGGCAGGGCCTCCGTTCTGTTTGCTGAACTGAGAATGGATTAGGAAGCAGGGTTTGAGGATGGGGTCCAGGCAAGGATATGGGAGGGATGAGGAAAGTAGGAAGTCCCTTCTCTTGAAAACACAGAGAGATGAACATCACTAGTCACTAGGAACACACGTGAAAAGCATGAGTTACCACACGCGTTTGCTGGAAAGGCTACAGTGAAAAAGACAACACCAAGTGCTGACAGGAATGCAGAGCAACTGGAACGCTCCTACGCTGCTGGTGCACATGAATAATGGTGCAGCCACTTGGGAACGACACCTTGGCACTTCCTTGTAAAGCTAAACATACGCTTCCCACATGACCCAGAAATCCTAGTCCTAGGTATTTTGCCCAACGGACATGAGAACATACGTCTACACAAGACCTACACATGAATGTTTATTATAGCTTTATTCAAAGTAGCCCCAAACTGGAAACCATCCAAATGGCCATCGGCTGATGAATGGATGCACTAACTGTGGTACGTCCATTCAGTGGAATACTACTTAGCGAGAACAAGGAATGAACCACTGATCCCTGTAACGGCACTGATAAACTCAAAAGCATTATGTCAAGCGGAATAAGTGAGCCACAAGGGCCGCCAAGTGTAGGACTTAATTTATATGGTATCTGGAAGAGACAAGAGAGAGACAGAAATCTGACCTATAGTTGCCAGGGGCCAATAGTGGCAGAGACTGACTTATAAGCAGCTCAGTTTTGCGGGGAGATGGAAATGTTCTGTATTTTGACTACAGGGATGGTTACAGGACTATACACTGAGTGGCCAGATTATTATGATCTCTGAACGCATAATAATCTGGCCACTCAGTGTGTGTGTGTGTGTGTGTGTGTGTGTGTGTGTGTGTGTGTTAGAGGCCTGGTGCATGAATTCATGCATGGGTGGGATCCAGCCAGCCTGGCCAGGGGGAGGGGACATGGGTGGTTGGCCGGCCTCCTGCTGGTCGAACTCATGGTCGAGGGGACAATTTGCATATTAGCCTTTTATTATAGAGGATATACACTGAGTGGCCAGATTATTATACGTTCAGAGATCATAATAATCTGGCCACTCAACGTATATGTTTGTCAAAACTCATATATTGTATACTTTACACTGTATTCTATGTATTGGACCATATACTTAAGAGTGAATTTTATCAGATATAAATTATACCTCAACAAACTTGGCTTTAAATACACATACACATACACATACACACACACACACACACGTACCTCGGGCACAGACATTGGTGGTTATAAGAACTTTCTCTTTCCCATCCCGAAATCTCTGGATGATGGAAGCCCGCTGATCCACGGTCAGCTCTCCGCTCAACAAAGACACCTGGTGGCCATCCTGCATCATCTCCACAGTCAACCACTTGGCGTTTCGACGAGTCTACGTGAGAAAGCAAAGCCCGGCACAGCCCCCAAGTTAAAGCAGACGGGCTGTGTTCGCCGTGCCCACGGGTGCGGGCCAGAGCCGGGAAGGGCTGGCCTGGAGGAACGAGCGTGGGGCTCGGAATTCTGTGCTTCTAAGGGTCTCGTCCTCTCAGCCTCTCAGCTGTGGCTCCTCAGCCACGAAACAGATGGGAGATATGCTCCGCCTGCCGCACAAGCTGGTGCGATGACAACATGAGATGACGTAATAATGACAATGTCAGGCTCTCCAAGTGCTCCATGCACTCCGGGCATGTTTTTAAATCTTTACACGTTGCCCAGCCGGCGCGGCTCAGTGGTTGAGCATCGACCTATGAACCAGGAGGTGATGGTTCGATTCCCAGTCAGGGCACATGCCTGGGTTGCAGGCTCGATCCCCAATAGGGGGCATCCAGGAGGCAGCCGATGGAGAATTCTTGTCATTGGTGTTTCTCTCTCTCCCCCTCTCCCTTCCTCTCTGAAATCAATAAAAATCTATTTTAAAATAAAATAAAAATTTTATACGCAATAATCTGATGAAGTAGTTATCTAATTTCATTTTTAAAAATTAAAAAATAAAACACTTGAAGACATGAGTACCTTGCCCCGGGTTCATAGCTGGCCTGTGGCAGAGATGAGTTTTGCTTTATGCTACTAACGCGTTCTCAGTGTGGGCCAGGGCCCGTGGGCACTCTAGGGCAGGGGTAGGGGAGCAAGACAGACGGGACCCCGCTGTCATGGGGCTCAGTGTCCATGTGGGAGTTGGGAAGTAAAACGAACACACGCACACTGGGGGTGTCAGGGAGCAGAAGATAAAAATGAAGACAGAAGGAGCGTGATGTGAGCAGTGAGGAGCTGAGTGGCTGCTTCGCTCACAGTGAGCTGGGGAGGGGGGAGAACATTCTTAACCCGGTAAAGGGTGTCGGGGAAAAACCCCCCATAAACACCAACCCACATGGGGAAGGGGTAGAAGGCGCCCCTCTAACGCAGGGATGCCCTCGCTTTCACAGACGGAAGTCCCACCCCATTACTTACTCTTCCCAAGCTCCACCCACAAAATTCAAATCATTTCTACTCAGAGTTGCTCCGGACATTAAACTACACAATGCACAGGAAGTGGCGAGCACGGAGCACGGCTGCACTGCACTCGGGGTGCCCCCGTCCCCGCCCGGCCTGCAGGGAGGAGGCTGGGCCCGCGGAGACATCCTGGCAGTCACCTGGCAGAAGATGATGGCCTGGCCGATGGTGATGCCGCCGTAGATGTTGCACAGCGCCTGGTACTTGTCCTTCCTGCTCTCGCACAGCACGTAGTACTGCCGGATGTTGTTCAGGGTCAGCTCCTCTTTCCGCAACTTGATCACATTGGGGTCAGGGATGATGCGCCCCGCAAACTGCCACACGGAGTCCTCGAAGGTGGCCGAGAACAGGAGCATCTGGCACTCGGAGGACAAAGCCCTGTGAGAGGGACGGGAAGGAGGCTGTGACCTGCCACCAGTGCTACTCACCCGTGGAGGCAGTTCTGCGCGCTTCATGCCTGCTGCCACCAGCTGCCCCCCCCCCCCAACACACACACACACCTGCTCAGGGGTCAGCGTACAGGTGTGCCTACAGCCAGCGGCACCTCCACGCACAGGGCAACGTGCCCTGCTCCTCCTTGCCACCCAGGCTTTGGAAAACCACGTACACTGAGCGTGACACTCAAGAGCAAAAATGTTTTAAAATATATTTTTATTGATTTTTTTAGAGAGAGAGGAAGGGAGAGGGAGACAGAGACAGAAACACCGATGAAAGGGAAACATCGATTGGCTGCCTCCTGCACGCCTCCCCAACCGGGGATAGAGCCCAGAACCCGGGCATGTGCCTTGACCAGGAAGCAAACCCGTGACCTCTTGGTGCAGGGCAACGCTCTACCACTGAGCCACACCGGCTGGGCTCAAGAGCAAAATTTACATGTGCTTCCTGAGGGTGTCAGGTTTCCACACCGATGTTCTCTTTGCAGTGGTTCTCAACCTTTCTAATACCATGACCCTTTAATATAGTTCCTCATGTTGTGGTGACCCCCAACCATAAAATTATTTTCGTTGCTACTTCATAACTGTAATTTTACTACTGTTATGAATCGTAATGTTAATATCTGTTTTTTTTCCGATGGTCTTAGGCTCTACAGCAGCGGTTCTCAATCTGTGGGTCGCTAGCAGGGTCGCCTAAGACCATCAGAAAACACAGATATTATGAAGTAGCAACGAAAATAATTTTATGGTTGGGGGTCACCACAACATGAGGAACTGTATTAAAGGGTTGCGGCATCAGAGAGGTTGAGAACCACTGCTTTAGGGGAAGCAGAATCATGAGCCCAGAGTGAGAGTCCCGGCGCTGCTATGGGGCTGGTCTCACACAGACTTCCATGAGATGCAGGGAACAGAGGCCGGTCATCCACGCAGGGCTTCCAGCTCTCGGGAGCGGAAGAGCAGCGGCCACGACTAACTGCGTTTGCCGCAGGAAGAGCCCAGGCATTCCAGGCAAAGGCGGAACTAGAGGACCAGGCTCCTGACCCCAGCTTATGTCTTCTCTACGCCCTTACCTGCCCACCGCAACCTTCCAGGAGCTCTATCCGATTTCAACAAGTTCTCTTTAGGATTTTGCTCCCAATAAAATAATTATTGGCAAATTTTGGAGCAAAACCCTGTCTGTGGATCGATCTATAACGTAAGCCCGTGCATGGTGCACAAGGAGAGCAGTCGGGAAGGAAGGTGGGAAATTACAGCGGCCGGAAGGCCCTGAGCTGGCGGGAACTTGGTTCGAAGGCGGAGGAGGTGGGGAATTGAGCAGTAAGCCCCGCAGGAGCAGCAGACAAAGGCAATTTCTCATCCGGACAGAAGACGCAGGGAGGGAGGGTGGAGGTGAAGATTACCTCTGAATCCGGATGCTCTGATCTGAGAACCCTTGTGTGGCGATCATCACGTCGGCCTCGTCCAGGACAAACACACGGATCTTGGTCAAGTCAATCAGTTTCCGCTTGAAGTACCAATCCAGGACGGTGCCCGGAGTGCCGATTACAATCTGCTGGGTGACGTCCGCGCTCCTGGGAACTAGGACAGGAGGGTCGGCAGGCTCCTTCAGACGCGCAGCCCGCGGCGCAGGGCAACGCGACACAGCACCCTGACCCCACGGGCAGTGCCTAAGGGCCGGCCAAGCGCCAGCCCTGAGGTCACTGTGCTTTCGAACTGCCCAGAGTTCTTAAGTCAATTCCCGAGTTTCATGGTAATGATAATACCCTGCATTATCTGATTCATTTAAAAAGCCACCCGCGGCAAGCCCACCCGCCCTGCAGAAATACTGGCACAGCTGTGAAAACCCTACGCACCCCTCCCCCAATGGAAAACCACCACCATGTCTATCAGTGGGTCACATGTAACAAATTATGGCATATTATGCAGCCTGTCAAAAGCATGAAGTAGGGCGACATGGACTGATATGGAAAGATGCCCAAAACATGTAAGTCTGTGACCATTATGAAAAATAAATCCCAGTTTTTGTAAACACTCTTAAAAAAAAAAAAAAAAAAGCACAAAACAAAGGCCAATTGCCCAGCCGGCATGGCTCTGTGGTTGAGCATCAATCTATGAACCAAGAGGTCGCGGTTCGATTCCCGGTGAGGGCACAGGCCCAGGTTGCAGCTCGATCCCCAGTAGGGGGGCGTGCAGGAGGCAGCTGATCAGTGATTCTCTCTCATCATTGATGTTTCTCTCTCTCTCTCCCTCTCTCAAATCAATAAAAATATACTAAGAAAACCACCACCAAGGACTGTTAACAGAACTGAAGTTCCCTTTGGAAGCAAGTTTTTGGGAAACAAGGAAGAACAACTTTCACTTCTGCCGCCTAATCTGTGTCTTAAGGGCATTTTTCCTGCTATCCACATGCAAGGCTTTAATGAAAAAGTTAAACAGTAGAAGCTGTCCTGCACCAAACAAGTGAGCTTCAGAGAAAAGAATACGCAAACGCGTCCTCCTGCAGGAGGTGGAAACGGTGGACACGAGGGTCCTCAGGTGCCAGGCGTGTGCACAGTGCTTTGTCCATATCCCTGTGCTTCACTCTGACACCGGCTCTGTGAGCAGGTGCCTCTACAGCCCCCACTTTTAGAGACATTATATAACACTAGAGGCCCGGTGCACGGGGTGGGGTCCAGCTGGCCCGCCCCAATCAGGCCGATCTGGCCGGGGGGCGGGGCCACAGGCAGCTGGCCAGCCAGCCCCGCCCCCTGGTCGAACTCCCGGTCAAACTCCCGGTTGAGGAGACAATTTGCATGGTAGCCTTTTATTATATAGGATGCTGGTTAGTGGTGGACTCGGGACTTAAACCATCAGCCAAGACGGGCTTCGCGGCACATACTTGGATTCCCTCGAATGGCGTACATCACTTGAACATCCACACAGAATTTTCCCATCTGTTCAACCACACGGCCAGTCTGCAGAGCCAATTCATACGTAGGAGCCAGGCAGAGGCACTGTGAGGGAGAGAGGGGGGCGGGGAGGGAGGTTCCTGTAAGCCATCGTGCAAGTTTCAAATACAACTGAAATGTGTACTGAGAGGGGCACAGAAGTGAAACTGGAGATTTGGGTTGGATAAAAATATTTTGAATTGAATCCAATTTAGCGACTCATAGATCTGAGGTGAATGCTGAGTGTGGGAGAGGAGACGGAGCCGAAGGTTGGGAAGACAGCTGCCTTTAAGGTCCGCCTCCATGAAGGGTCATGAAGACACATGGGTTATGAGGTCACACTTTTTGGTGGGGGGAGAGTGGGACGGAAAGAGGCTGGCAATCAAAAAAGAGGGGAACGCAACAAATCACAGCTTGCGTGGGGTCCTCATCTCCTCCTGCCGGCTGTGAAAAGTCTGCCTCTTTCCAGAACGTTCCCTGCTGGATCTGACTACATCCCTGGCAGAATACTCATTCCTACCAAGCACGGTGCTAAAAATGCAACTATTCATTTCATCTGCATGACGATCCTGTGAGGCAAGTCTTCATTCATTCATTCACTCATTCATTCACCCATTCACTCACTCATTCGTTCATCCATTCATTCACTCATTCGTTCATCCATTCATTCACTCATTCATTCACTCGTTCGTTCACTCATTTGGTGTTTAATGAGTGGTTTCCCCGAGCCAGGCGCTGTGCATAGTGTTGGGATTCAGGGTGAACAGAACAACTGCGATCCAGGCCTTTCTAGATGTTACCTTCACAGATGAGACAGACTCGGAGAGATGTGCTACCTCGTCTAAGACATTCAGCGGGTAAGGAGAGAGGCTGGGATTGGAACCAACTACGAAGCCTGTGCTCTCTCAATCGCTGTCCCAATACTCCATCATGTCATGAAAGAATGTCTATTCTCAATATCATCTCATTGCAGCAATATCGTCTGTTACCGAAATCTCGTTGACAATGAAAGCAATCCCGCCTCTCTCGCAGCCTCTCCTTACCTGTGGGAAGGGTTCCGAGGCGTCAACCCTGCTCAGCATGGCCAAGACAAAGGCAGCTGTTTTTCCTGTTCCAGACTGGCTCTGGGCTATGAGGTTCTGGGGTCTGTAGGGAAAAGGAGACCACTGGGCACAGACTGAATATCAGAGGCTAACAATCACCCAGCGGAACACCAGCGCCTGGAAACTCACGGGTGTGCCAGCATCATAGGGAGCGCCATCTCTTGGATTTTGGATGGTCGATTGAACCCCATTGCATAGATCCCTTTTAGCAACTCTTCCTTTCTGTCAAAAAAAAATAAAAATCGAACACTTAAAAGCCCAGGATCGGTGAGTAGCCTCAGAAATGCAAACTTGAGAGGTGCCTTTCTAAAGTAAGGCCCCCTGGTAACTGAGCTTCAAAAGTAAGATTTAGAAATATATCATTTACTAGAGGCCCGATGCACAAAGATTCGTGCAAGAATGGGCCTTCCTTCCCCTGGCTGCCAGCACCGCCTTCACTCCGGCCCGGAGCCACCTTTCCACCTTCCCACACTGCCCAGAGGCCCAGAGTTGCTGGGGCGGTGCAGACACAAGCATCCCACACCCCCCGCCCCCCACCGCCAGCCACTCGGTGCCTGTGTATGCAAATTAACCCACCATCTTTGTTGGGTTAATTTGCATACTCACTCCTGATTGGCTGGTGGGCATCATGAAGGTACAGTCAATTTACATCTTTCTCTTTTTTTAGTGTAGATACCTCAACTCCCAAACATATACAATCATGCCTGTATAGGTAGAACCCCAACATAATGAGCTCTGCCATAAGCCTAAGATGAGGACAGTCACAGGACCTAACATTGGACTTTCTGTTGAACCAAGTGAAAGAGAAAAAACTCGTCCAACAGAAGTAAGTCAATCTGCCAGAAAGAGTTTTCTTTCCCACATAAGCAGGAAACTATGTGAATTTATTATTTAATTCTTCTTCATGATGACAAGTTTTGATGTTTTAACAGCTGTTTTCAGAGAAGACCAATTTATTCAGGTGATTCTTAAAAAAAAAAAAATATATATATATATATATATATATATATATATATATATATATATATATATATATAATTTCAGAGAGGGAGAGAGAGAGAGAGAGAGAGAGAGAGAGAAACATCAATGATAAGAGAGAATCATTGATTGACTGCCTCCTGCACATCCCCCAGGGGGGATCCAGCCCACAACCCGGGCATGTGCCCAGATGGGGAATCGAACCGTGATTTCCTGGTCCATAGATCAACGCTCAACCACTGAGCCACGCTGGCCAGCTATTTAGGTGATTCTTTTGTCGACTCTGTCTCAGAGTAGAAGACACTATCACCTCATCCTTCTGAGCCAGTATTTTTAAGTGCTTTTCCCCTGGAGTTTCATGACAGATGTTAGAGAGAGGGAAAAGCGAAGTGGGCTGGGACACTTCCATCTTCCATAGCACACACGGTTTGGATGTGCTTACCTGGCAGGTTAGTTGGTAGATTACTCTTTTCCTTTTGGGTGCCCTGACTGGGATTCGAACCGGCAACCTTTTGGTGCACAGGACGATGCTCAGCCAACTGAGTCACACCAGCCAGGGCTGGCAGCCAACTTTTAATCATAGGTAGGCTTCTCCTCTCATTTAGAAAATGTCTGGACACTGGCATTTTGGAGCTTTCCTCTTTACATAAGTCCATATTGGCAAACTACATTTCCTTAATGCCAATTGACAAATCCCTAAGAAATGCAAACCCATTTGGGAAAGGTATTTATTTTAATGCCTTTTGAAACTAAATAGAATTAGAAATAGAAAAGCTTATCACTCATCTAAAGGGGTGGGGGAGGATATCTGTATTTTGCGATAGAGAAGTAGTAATATGGCTTAGCTATCTCCCTTAGCACAGCAAGATGAAAATATTTTACCATCAGAAATGTTCTCACCCAGCCAGTGTGGCTCAGTGGTTGAATGTAGACCCATGAACCAGGAGATCAGGGTTGGATTCCCAGTCAGGGCACGTGCCCAGGTTGCGGGCTGGATCCCCAGTAGGGGGCGTGCAGGAGGCAGCCAGCCAATGATTCTCTCTCATCATTGATGTTTCTACCTCTCCCTCTCCCTTCCTCTCTGAAGTCAATAAAAATATATTTTTTAAAACTAAACGTTCTCAATTTGCTGAACAATGCAGGTATCCCAGCATCCCCCTTTGAGCTATATTTTAATTGCACGCAAAAGGTACCCATCTCATTTTAATATCTGATTAAACACAAAGGAGATCCCGACGGTTTTATTATGAGCAGGTGAGTCTGTTCTGTGCTATGCTTCCCAGCATCTTCCCACCAAGAGTGAAAGTACTCACAGCCGCAGCTCTTCAAATGTTTTCACTGAGTAGAGTGGAGAGCTGGGATCCTTTTGTAAGACTTCGACTCGATGACTGGATTCTACTAAGGACTGTCGGATTAACTTGTTTAAGAGTGAATTAGCAGCCAAATCCACTACAAAAGCAAGAATAAAAAAGGGGATACTGCAGGATGGGGCTCAGGCTTCCTAATGACACCTAATAATTGCTCCCTCCGTTCAGTGTATATCAAGCAACTGCTCCTACTCTGATCTTGCTTCTAAAAAAAAAAAAAATGACATAGCACTGAGAATTTCTTTTTTTCATGAGGACCCAGTTTCTTATGCTCGGCTGCTATACCAACCTCTAACTTCAAGCAAGTCTACATCCCTCACCACCAGACCTAATTGTTCCTTTCCAGCTGAAAAGTCTTAGCCCATTCCTACATCTTCCATTGCAACTTCCTCTCAAAATAGACCCCACTCCTAATTTAGTACTTCTCCTTTTATTCACTCCTTATAAAGAGAAGTAACGACAGTTCTCCAATACATTATTCACATTATGAAAGCCATGACTCGCTGAAGCAGAATGCTAGTAGATACAGGCAGATGAATTTATCTCCTACCTACATCTACTTCATCTTCTTCTGTGTTATTCATAGAATCATCTAAAAAGGATGGAAGAGAAACAACAGATGTAAAGATAAGCACTGAGCAGAAACGTAAAGTCTCTTATCCCAACTTCTCTAGCCGATTCCACGGGCGTGCGCTGGCAGGAAGGGTCGTCCAGGGGAGGAGTGAGTAAAAAGACTGGAGGGCCTCGAGCCTGGCTCGTTTGGCTCAGTGGATAGAGCGTAGGCCTATGGCCTGAAAGGTCCCAGGTTCGATTCCGGTCAAGGGTACATGCCCCGGGGTTGCAGGCTTGATCCCTAGTAGGGGGCATGCAGGAGGCAGCCAATCAGTGATTCTCTCTCATCATTGATGTTTCTATCTCTCTCTCCCTCTCCCTTCCTCTCTGAAATGAATAATAATAATTTTTTAAAAAGACTGGAGGGCCAGGAATGCTAAATTAAGGGAGCCAAATGTATTTCAGTTGCCAGGGGCACGAGGAAAGCATTTGTCTTTCAATGAGGACCATCTGCTTTACCCTCCAGCACTTACCTAGGTTTGGGACTGTAGTATTTTTAACTCCCCGAAGGTTCTTCCGGGGTTGGATGAGGTTTGAAAACTAGTGAAAGACACAAATTTCAACCAATATTAGCAAGCACGGCTTCAAGAGGCCCCATGCTACCCCTAACAGGAGCTGGAAGGGATGCAGGGAAGACCTTTGCAATGTTAGGTGCAGATTCCTTTCAGGAGCAGTTCTGTATGAGTTACCCTAAAACTGGGGGAGACTCTCTGCGGCCCCTCCACTCTAAATGTGACAGGCCCTTGGGGGATCACACGCGACCCAAGGATGATGGCAGGAAAGCGCGCTGGTAGATGGATGGGAGGAAGCTAGCCGAGGCTTAAGGATCTTAGTGGGAGAAGAGAAAATTCGGGGTTGGGTTGGGACTACCACCTGCTTTCCCTCCCGGGACTGCCAGGTGTCTTCATTTTGCCCTTTCAATCCAAAGGTCTCGTCTCTCTCTGGGTTTCCTTTTTCGGGGTCTTCTTCCAAGTCCTTGCCACTCCACATCTCCCCTCCACCACTGGACACTCCACTGCTCCCCCAATTCCCGCCGCCCCCCTTATCCCGCCCCGCAGATCTCCCCCCGGGAGTGCAGCCCTGGCCCCCGCCCCGCTGCCCTCCGGGTCAGTGGCGGTTACGTGGCTGTTCAGGTGCTCGCTCTCTGCCGCCCCCAGTTCGCCTCCCCAAAGCGACGACGCCATGGCTGCGATCGCCGCTCCGACCCCAGCACGTGCGTCCAGCGCGGCCAGGCAGGTCGGACCCGCCCAGCGGCCAATGGGCTTCCTGCGGGGCCGGCTCACGTGCCGCGACCACCGCCAGCGCAGGCGCCTGGGCTCCCGGGAGCAGCCGGGGGGGCGGTGTCCCGGGAGGAGGAGGGTTGTTGGGGGGTCCGGGGCGGTCCGGGGGAGGCGGGGCCGCGGGAGCACAGTACCAGCCCGGTTGCTGATTGGCCAGCCGCGCACCGCGCCGGGTGCTGAGGCCGGGGAGGGGCGCTGTCGCCGGGGACACTCGCCTGCTGCCGACCTCGGATAAGGTCACAGCAGCTTGGGATTCGGAGCAGCAACAGTCTTCGTACTGATGGGAGTCCTGCCTCCATCACCCCACCACTCACTCCCCAGGTAATTTTCCTAGGTGGTCTGGCTGGACCCCCGCCCCGCTTCACGCTCCCAAACCCACGTTCCTCCCCCCCCCCCCCCCGCACCCCCGCACCCCACCCCCAGATTTCCGCTTCTACGTGACAAGAAGTCGGAAAGGCTGCGAACTGCTGGGGAAATGGATGGTCAAAAAGGGCAATTTTCATCTGACAACTGAAATCCAGCGCGGAGGATGCAGAGGGGGAGGAAAGCCCTTCAGGTCCTAACTTCCGCCTCTGTTCCTAAATGCCCGCGATGCCTCCACAGACCGGCTTACTTTCATTGTAATTCCAATTCTGATGTGAGCCCTTGCTCAAGCAATCCTGAGAAAACTGTCCCTCGTGGTACAGCCACCACCTCCTCCCTGCACTGCATAATTTGGGATAGAATCCTTCTCCTACTGACTGCTGGACTTTGACAAAAGAACCAGATTTTTTTTCCTTTTTTTCTAACTGGAATCTTGAGATTTGGACCAGTCTCTGAAAAAACCTACAAAAATCTAGTTATACTCTCTCCGTGGTGCTGAAGCCAGATTCCCCACTGTTAATCCTGTTCAGCTCTTACATTGGGTTCTAGTAGTAAACTTTTTTGTTGTTTTTGTCTCCCAGTGGTAACTTTCTACGAATTTAAATGGGTACATAAGTGAGCCAGAGCCAGGTTCTTTTAGTTTTTGTATAAGGGTGGCAGACCTTTGAATGGTTACTTATCTATTATTTTAGCGCACTACAATTTATCTGTTTGTTCTTGTACTAAGCCAGGCCTTAGGTGGAAAACGGTGGTCAGACTGGGAAACACTAGGCTGATTTCCACGTCAAGCCTGCACCCCAGCTCTTAGAACAATACTTCCCACAAAGCTGGACTACAACTCCCATGAGCCCCCGAGCGCGCCCGGAAAACGCCAATTGACAGCTTCCTGTTCCGCGAAAAGCCGCTTGGTCCAAGATGGGAATGTAAACGTGGGGTTTGGAGGGTGGGTTGTCTTCTGGGTTCTACAGAAGAGGAACGGACGAATGAACCAATAGTTGGACGTTTCTCTCTTCCCCGCTCCCTTTTCTTTCCTCGATCTTTTCAGGAAAGTGCCGGTTTACGGGAGTGGGACCTGTGTTTGTGTTCAGTGCTTCTTGGAGCTCCTCGCGGAAACTCAACAGGAGGAGCGGTTACTTTAATTCGATTCTTACAGGGTCCTCGGACTGTGGAGTGAAGCCTCTGCTGTCTCGGTGAGAGTTGTTTGCTCATAAAACAAAATGCTGGTACTGGTTCGGGCTCCCAGTGGGTTGTGGGGTGAGGAAGGCATGGCGACACTTTTCAGATCGTTTAGGGGATTGCTCTCTGATATTAGCGATTATAGGTTCGTGTTTTCTGATCCTGTGGTTATTACCCCTCCTTCCCTCGTTGGTTTAGTTAAATTTATCATGGGAATTCCCTTTCTACTACTCCACTAGTTACTAATATTTTCGAGATTAAAATCTTTTTAACTTTAAAAAATGTGTTGAAACTAATGGCTGCTTTAGTGCTTACCGGCAATGCGTGGCCGAATGCACGAATACCTGTGCGGTAATTGGCAGCCCCCTTCCAGGTGTTAGGTGTGCGCTTGGGAACTGTACTTCACCCAGAGGAAGGTACGATGTCCTGGAGAAAGCACTGTACCGACTCAGGAGACTGGGGCTCTACTCCTCCTTTTGCCACAAATCTGATTACTCCGCGCTTAAACCCTTTGGACTGGTTCTTTGCTTAAATAAGGGGTTGAACTAGATAATCACTTCAAAACTTTGATTTGAAATATTGGGCTTTGAGATATATAAAGGTAAATCATTTGAGCATTTTGCTGATTTGCATATAAAACTGTCATGTGGCTTTTAACTCTTAAAAGTATATAAATTTAAAGAAAATAAAAACTACCTTTAATCTCACTACCCAGTGTTAGGTTATTTTTCACTTAATTTGCATTTCCCATTAGCTTCCCATGATTCTCAATGACTGCTGTTCTACTTAACCTCACCATTGTGGCTTGCAGTTTTTACTTATTTGCAGTACATTATCTTTGAGTCACTGATTATTTTGCTGATAAATGCCTAGCAGTGAAACTGAGTCAATGAATGGTGTAGCTTAAACATTATGGAGAAAATGTATTTTAGAATATAGGTCAAGGTTATTCATTTTTGTCACAAAACTTTTCCTTTGAACGAACGAACGATTTCTGCTATCACTACTCACTCTTCTTATGTTAAAAGGGACAACCTTCAGTTTGTAGATGTTCCTCATTGGATTAGAGTCAAGAACAAGGAGATCCAATTTAAGTGAGCAGAATTAGTGTTTGTTTGTACCCAAATAGGTCAAATGCATTTTTTTTTTTTTTTGTCTGCATCTAGTTCCAGATGTTAGCCGTTTGAAGTTCTGTTGCAGAGTGGGAATAGCCTTCAAGTGACAGGCATATTTCTAAGACAACCTCAGTGGCAAATTATAAAAATTTGGGCCAAACATTTCAATAATTAGAAACAAAACCTGTGCTAGAATCCTGTATGTCATATAGTGCGGTTGTTGAGCAACTATTAAGAAAGCATTTAACATTATCTACATTTACTAATGGAGGATAGCTGTGCTGTTACCCTTTCTTTAGGTCTGTGTGTGTGAAGGGCTGGTTTTGTTCCTTCCCTCTGGCTCATTGTTTAGGCGACGAGAGTATGATGGGGAGTACAATTGGAAGCAGACTCATAACTCAGGTTTGAGATCATCTTACTTTGAGAAATATTTAAGTAAAAATAAGGGCAAGTCCACAGATTTCCAAAATCCTTTAATGGATAAGCTTAACCCCCAGCAACTATTAAAAACAGCAACTCACGTTGGTCAAAGGTAAAAAAAAAGAGTATAGAGCAAAAACAGTGTTAGCTGACTTTGCTTACTAATCTGACAGTAGAGAGACCAGGTCTGTTTTCTTCCTCTGGTGTGACTTCTCTTGCATTGCTGGATTTGAGTGTGGTGACTTGGCAGTTAAGTGGCATCTGATACCAGTGTGATATACACCTAGGAAAAACCAATGATGGGTGAAGTCCTTACTCTATAATGTACAATGGTCTTTCAAGTTAGTTGTTTCTATTTAAATAAAAGGAAAGATATAAAATGCCATGTTATCCCAAACAACCCTGTGAGACAGGTTAAAAAAAAAAAAAAGACTTAAGAAGGAGAAAGAGGGAAGGGAAGCTTTCTGGGCATGACACCATTTGCAAGGTCACAACGAATACCCCAACAAAGGGCAGATCTTTTCTTTTCAGTTGGTACTAGATAATTGTTTGGAACATATATGTGCTGAGGCTTGGACTGAGGTTCTGCTCGACAAAGCATTTGCTCTCGGACACCCCAGCGTAATTCCTTCCTATGATCTTCACCAGGTAATCGCATTGAGTCCCAGTCTCGTTTGTACTCAAAATAGCGGGCTACCCGGTCTATCTTGCCCCGGTTTCGGCTTAACTGGTCCAGCCTTGGGAGAATAAAGGACTTCGGTCGGCTGGCAACAATCAGGTCTTGTTCATAAGCTGGAGGGCCCATTCCTTCTCTTTGTAGATAGCTATTGAGCTGATCTTGGTATTCATGTGGTAGATGAAGTTTTTCTGAAATATCAACAGGGGTCTCCCTGTCTTTTGGGAACTGAAGGTTCATCAGCCTTTGTCTTAAATCCCAGAGATCCATATCAATTTCTGTACCAGACTCTGATTCACTGATAATTGACTCATCTGTCACTAATACTTCCCCATCGGGCTTCCTACGCAGCACCTTTCTCTTCATCACTGGCTTTCGGGGTCTTTGGGAGGCCTCCGAGACTGTTTCTGAGGTGACATTACTTTTTGCATGTGGGTACTGCAGTTGCACAGGAAGAGCATGTCGTTTTCCTGGGGTTACTGAAGCTTTGCTGTAGGGATCATATTGGGTTACTGAAGCTTTGCTGTAGGGATCATACTGGGTTACTGAAGCTTTGCTGTAGGGATCATATTGGGTAGGCCAGGCTTCTCTCCTGACATCTCCCTCACCCTGCCCTGCACAGATCTGGGTGAAAGCTGTAGCAGCCGCTAACATTTGTTCTTCTGGATCCATATTGGCCCAATTTTGTCCACTAGGTCCCATGAGTTCCTCCATTGCTTCCCTCACATTGTAGGGCCTTCTGCAAGAGAAAACACTGATCAGTTTTCTAATAATAAATTTCTATCTCACAAATTGTTCATTCCCTTCTTGTCAGTGAAATGAAAAATGGCTAAGGCAATCCTATATAATAAAGAGGTAATATGCAAATTGACCACCACTCCAACATACAAGATGGCCACCCCCATGTGGTCAAAGATGGCTGCCCCCATGTGGAACAAGATGGCCACCACGAGATGGCCAGCAGGTGAGGGCAGTTGTGGGCAATCAGGCCAGCAGGGGAGGTCAGTTGGGAGGGACCAGGCTTGTAAGGGAGGGCAGTTGGTGGCAACCAGGCCTGCAGGAGAGGGCAGTTGGGGGGGGGGGGGGACCAGGCCTGCAGGGGAGGGCAGTTGGGTGGGACCCAGGCCTGCAGGGGAGGGCAGTTGGGTGGGACCCAGGCCTGCAGGGGAGGGCAGTTAGGGGCGACCAGGCTGACAGGGTAGGGCAGTTGGGGGCAATCGGGCTGGCAGGGGAGTAGTTATGCGTCGATCAGGCTGGCAGGGAAGTGGTTAGGGGGTGGTCAGGCTGGCAGGCAGAAGTGGTTAGGAGCAATCAGGCAGGCGAGCGGTTGGGAGCCAGCAGTCCTGGATTATGAGAAGGATCCCCGACTGCCTGTTTAGGCCCGACCCTGTGGGATCGGGCCTAAACGGGCAGTCCGACATCCCTCAAGGAGTCCCAGATTGGAGAGGGTGCAGGCTGGGCTGAGGGACAACACCCCCCCCCCCCCCCACACACACACACACACACACACACACGAATTTCGTGCACCAGGCCTCTAGTCATAACTATAATAGTTAAATAATAAATTACAGATTAGTACAAGATAGTATGGAAAGAGTTTGCAGGGGCATTAACTCAGTTCTGGAGAATTCTGCTTTCCTTCTTTTATTTTTTAAAACATTCAAATATTGTTTTGTTTTGTTTTATATATTTTTATTGATTTCAGAGAGGAAGGGAGAGGGAGAGAGAGAGAGAGAGAGAGCAAAACATTAATGATGAGAGATATTCAGTTGACTGCCTCCTGCAGGCCCCCTACAGAGGGCATCAAGCCCACAACCTCAGTTTGTGCCCTGATCGGGAATCAAACCCTCAACCACTGAGCCACACCAGCTGGGCTGGAGAATCCTGCTTTCATTTCTACCCTCTTATTATTCACTCCTACTTTCTACTGCCTGCTAGTTCTTGCCACCTTTAGTAGCTCACAGGTCAGGATAGGTGAGTTTTGGCATAAGAAAAGCTTGAGACTGCATGATATAGGGCAGTGGTCGGCAAGCTCATTAGTCAACAGAGCCAAATATCAACAGTACAACGATTGAAATTTCTTTTGAGAGCCAAATTTTTTAAACTTAAACTTCTTCTAACGCCACTTTTCCAAAATAGACTCGCCCAGGCTGTGGTATTTTGTGGAAGAGCCACACTCAAGGGGCCAAAGAGCCACATGTGGCTCGCAAGCCACAGTTTGCCAAACACAGATATAGGTCATAAGGCTTCATGACCATTGTTAACTTGTACTGAGAAGGACACCATGTATCCAGCATTGTTCTGTGTGTTTTATATTCATTCATGCAATCCTATAACTGGGATAGGTCCTCTGATTATCTTTTCACAGACGAGTAACATGAGTCAGAGAGATGAAATAACTTAGCCCAAGACTACACAGCTAGTACGTTGCATAGAATTCCAATGTATGGATGTACTGTAATTTTTCAGCTAGTCCATGATTGATTTATTGTAGGCTTACAGTCTTTTGTTGTTAAAAAATGAATGTTACAACGTGTATCTTATAAATTTTTACACACTTGTGCAAGCATAAATGCCCATTCCCACTCTTAAGATTTTAAGAAAGTTATTTCATGTTTTCTTCTAGCACTTTTATAGTTATATGTTTGAAATGTAAACTTTTAATCTATCATAGATATAGAAACTCAAAGGGCAAAAAACAAAATGAGCTACCTAGACTTACATAACATAGTCAGCCTTAGAACAGAGGTGTAGATGATCTTCTATTACCTAACATAACCATCAGTCATAAGTTATCTAGTACCATTTTTAAGGATGTAGTACAGTTGTCCTCAGATGATCTTTTTTTTCAGAACATGCATTAAATTTGACTTTAAAAAGGATCACAGTGCTTAATTACCTTCTTTCTGCCATCAAAATTGTTTAAAGTGGGAAAATCTTGACTCCAGGATCTACTTCCAATATAAAGTACGGATCATTGACAAATTTCTTCAATCAGGCTAGCTTCTATTGTACCACCTTTAAGACAGAATTTAGTATTAGATGATAGGACATGTAAACTATTAGTTTTATCTGATACTGGAAAGCAATAGACACAGTAGACATATATTCCATATCAAAAGATCTCTCTTTTTAAAAACTTCTTTAAAGAGAGAGAAACATTGATCGGTTACCTTCCACATGTGCCATGACCAAGGATCGAACCCACAACCTGGATATGTGCCCTGACCAGGAATCAAACCTGCCACATTCTGTTTATGGAATTATACTCCAACCAACTGAGCCACCCCAGCCAGGGCCATATCAACAGATTTTGATGGGAAAGATTGAACACATGTAATGAGAAGTCAAAAGGAAATGTTTTAGGGGGAAATTATCAGTAACATCAGTCCCTAATCATCTCAGCTAATGAATACAGATATGAAAGATACAGTAATTTTCCCCAAATTCTGACTATTGAAACCTTAACAATGCTAGCCAAACATTTTTGATATTACTTTCCTTTTCCCCTTTAAATTGGCTACACAGATGAAAAAGAGTAATCTCTGTGGGTGGTCAACCCTAATAACTAAGGTAATGCTTGTATCCCTGGGCAGAGCAAAAGTCTGCTTAAGCCTTAAGGCATTAAATTAACTCTTAGATACTATTTGAACATAGTTGAAGGCTACTGACATGATCAAAGGAACCAACACTAAAACTATCCCTTTTACTCTCTTTTCAGGTAGTGCGGACCCTTATGATTCATTTATTCCTGGAGTTCTTATCATGGCTGAAAATGACATAGACAGAATCCAGACTGACAAACTCCTAAAAAGAGTACAAGAACTAGAGCAGGAGATAGAAAGACTTAAAAAAGAACAGGCCAACACCAAGGACTCAAATGCTAGAGCAAATGCTTCAGGAGCTAGAAAAGCTAAGCGTGCATTTGACTTCAGTGCTCATGGTCAAAGACATGTAGCCCTAAAGATAGCCTATCTGGGCTGGGGATACCAGGGCTTTGCCAGTCAGGAAAACACAAACAATACAATTGAGGAGAAACTGTTTGAGGCTCTAACCAAGACTCGACTAATAGAAAGCAGACAGACATCCAAGTATCACCGATGTGGACGAACAGACAAAGGAGTTAGTGCCTTTGGACAGGTGAGGACCACTAAACAGTTTCTCAAAGCCAGCAATACCAATATATTCTAGATGTACATACTGAGGATTCATATTTGTATCTCTAACACATTATCTTTCTCTAATTCCACAGGTGATTTCTCTGGACCTTCGTTCTCACTTTCCAAAGGGCAGGGATTCAAAGGATTTTAATTTAAAGGATGAAATAAACGATGATGCTAAAGAGATCCGTTATACTCACATTCTCAATCGGGTGCTCCCTCCAGACATCCGCGTATTGGCCTGGGCCCCTGTAGAGCCCAGCTTCAGTGCTAGGTTCAGTTGTCTTGAGCGGACTTACCGCTACTTTTTCCCTCGTGCTGATTTAGACATTGTAACCATGAACTGTGCAGCTCAGAAGTATGTCGGCACACATGATTTTAGGAACTTATGTAAAATGGATGTAGCCAATGGAGTGATCAATTTTCAGAGGACTATTCTGTCTGCTCAAGTACAGCTAGTGGGCCAGAGTCTGGCTGAGGACAGATGGCAAGAACCTTTCCAGTTATGTCAGTTTGAAGTGACTGGCCAGGCGTTCCTTTATCATCAAGTCCGCTGTATGATGGCTATCCTTTTTCTGATTGGCCAAGGAATGGAGAAGCCAGAGATTATCGATGAGCTGCTAAACATAGAGAAAAATCCCCAGAAACCTCAATACAGGTAAATTTAAGTATAAATACATATTAACAAAACAGCCATTGCTTTTAGATTATTTTGAAATATATTCTAATATATCTTTCTATCCTCACAATTGTCTGAATAATTAAGTCACCGAGTCTTTCTTCATGAAGCTTTTAGTATAACTTGTAGAATGTTATGAACATGTAAGAGGAAGTGGTATCTTTGATTTTTCTTCTGTTACTCCTATCCCAGGAATAAGAAATAGGTGTTTGGACCAGGCCTCTTAAATAAAAGCACATTCATTTCTACATCCCCCCACCCCCATTGAATTTATGTTAAGAGGTATTGTTAGGTTCTGTTAAAGTCAAATAGTAAGCATTCAAACTATTCATATTAAATCTTGCTTGCTTTGTATTATGGAGTAATCATACTACTACTTTGGAATTTTTCCTAATTTTCAGTTTCTGAAATGGTAGGAAAGGTAGGAAAAGTAAGAAAAACAGCTGACTTTTCTTTTGAGAGCAGGCTGAGGTCAGACAGACCAGTAATTCATTCCTAAGCAGTGAAATCTATACGTTTCTACTTCATACTATGCAAAATTGACAAGTTTGGAAAAATACCACCAGCTGTTTTAAATTTTATAGCTATATGATGGAACCCAATGAACTCACTTGTAGGTGACTTGTTACCATTGAAATTTACCCCAGTATAGACCAAACCTAACCAGCTGCCCCATGGTTTGACTTTTTTTTAGTTATAATGTTGTGGAAAGTTAGGGATAGTGTTGTATTTTCTTAACTATTAGATACTTAATATTGACAAAGTTTTCCCCCTCCTTTTAACCCAACTAACCTTGTTTTTCAAGAACTGTTGGATGGCTGCTATGTATTCTCATGCTGTTTTGTCTCCTCTCTAGTATGGCTGTAGAATTTCCTCTAGTCTTGTATGACTGTAAGTTTGAAAATATCAAGTGGCTCTATGACCAGGAGGTTCAGGAGTTCAATATAACCTACCTACAACAACAGTGGGCTAATCAAGCTGTTAAGACTCACGTGTTATATAGTATGCTGCAAGGACTCGAGTCTGTTGCTGTGCCCTGTGAGACAGGTATGATAGGGAAATCCACGGGTAAAATTACCAGTACCAAAATTACTCATGGTTATGGGGAGGTAGATTTATATAAAGTTTGGAGGTGATTCTATTGTGGTAAAGTATTCATCTAATGATTGATTGTACTTATTATAGGAGCAAAGACGGATGAAGTAATAGAATGGAGAAATGTTAAGCCCTCTGTCATAAAGCAGACCAGTGCCTTTGTAGAAGGAGTGAAAATGCGCACATATAAGCCCCTAATGGATCGTCCTAAATGCCAAGGATTGGAATCCCGGATCCAGCACTGCGTACGTAGGGGACGCATTGAATACCCACGTTTATTCAATGAGGCAGAAACAAAAGCCAAAAGGGAGTGTAATGACACGCCAGAGGAAGAAAATACTATTTTAGAGAAACCAACAAAGAGAGTCTGTGTTGATACAGAAATTAAAAGCATCCTTTAGCCCTAAGTGGTTTGGCTCAGTGGATAGAGCATTGGCCTGCGGACTGAAAGGTCCCAGGTTCGATTCCAGTCAAGGGCATGTACCTTGGTTGCGGGCACATCCCCAGTAGGAGGTGTGCAGGAGGCAGCTGATCGATGTTTCTCTCCCATCGATGTTTCTCTCTATCCCCCTCCCTTCCTCTCTGTAAAAAAAGACCCAAAAAAATCAATAAAAGCATCCTTTAACCACAGAAAACTCTCCAGGATCTAGGAAGCAACAACTAGCTAATGGTAGGTGGGTAAAAAGGAAATACAAAATTTACTGCAGTAAGTCCTAAAGAATTCAGATGATCAGTTCTTAAAAGAACAAAACAAAAAAGACCATACGCTCTATTTAAGGATGTTCAAGCTTCAACAGGAAACCAAACATTCATTCCTATCTAAAAGGATTAAGAGATGGAAGAAGCAAAAAGCAGATGTAAAATGGAGATGTATTTATATACACCTGGAAACCTGTGCCTCATGTTCAAATTTATTAAACCTGATCCTGCAAGTGTCTTAATTTGTTGTGCTATCCTTTTCAAAAGCAAATGAAATATTCACTACCCATCTGAATTAGCATAAAGAGCATTTCTTATTTTCTAGGATATTAAAAAAATGAAATTTAGTCAAATATTTGATAAATTGGTGCAGTGTGCACTGCCAGGCACAATACTACCTGACAGTGACCTAACTGAATGAGGCACAGCATCTCTTACAAAGCTTATCAGTTTAGTGCTGTGTGAGCCACAAATGGTCTTTGAAATATGTTTGTTTGTTTATTTCAATATTTTACACATATAAAAAAACATTGTTAGCTCACAGGCCATAAAGAAACAGGCCAGGCAGTTTATAGTGATTTAAGGAAAGCTCTTACAACGATATCCAAGCTGAATCTTGTAGAACAAATGGGAGCAGAGTTAAAGATGACAACATTTGCATAGTTTAGAAAGGTAAGCAAAGGTCCTATCCATAGAGCCTTGTAGGCCTTCCTAAAAATGCTTAGAGTTTTATCTTGAGGAACCACTGGGGTGGGGAGGGGGGATTAAAATGCCAGAATTGTGTAGCACAAATATTGCTCTGTGTATACTGTAGACTGGAAGAGGGCAAGACAGTAGGACCAATTAGGAGGCTGTTGGAATAATCAAGGAAATCGATAGCCTAGATTAGATTTGTAGGAAGGGGAACAGAGAAGTACATGAATTTGAGATTAAGAAAGGAGAAGCAAAAGGACTTTGGGTGAATGACTATGAGGTTCACAAGTAGGGAGGCCGTCAGGACTCCCAGTTTTCAGATTTAAAGCACATCTAAGACACACTGGGACATGAAAATGAGGCAGGGCTTTGCTTGTTCTCAAAGTTGATAATTAACCCTCAAAATATTACTTATAAACACCAATGTTTATTCATAAGTGTTCCCCCCTCTTCTACTCTCTCTAAAAATCAATGGAAAAAATATTCTCAGGTGAGGATTAACAACAAAAATAAGGAGTTCAGCTGGGCTGGTGTGGCTCAGTGGTTGAGCATCAATCCATGAACCAAGAGGTCATGGGTTCGATTCCCGGTCAGGGCACATGCCTGGATTGCGAACTTGATCCCCAAGAGGCAGCCGATTGATGATGTTTCTCTTTCACTGATGTTTCTATCCCTCTCTCTTCCTCCTTCTGCTCAGTGGTTAGGCCATCAGCCCACAAACCAGAGTCATGGGGCACGTACCTGGGTTGTGGATTTGTTCCTGCCCCACGTCCAATGTCTCTTTCACATCGGTGTTTCTCTCTCTCTCTCTCTCTCTCTCCTCCCCCCTCTCTCTCTCTTTCTTTCTCTTTCTCTCTCCCTCACTCCCTCCCTCTCTCTAAAAAGCAATGGGAAAAAATATCCTCAGAGAATTAACAAAAAAGATAATAAACATCAAGTAAATGAACTCAGACCTTCTGCCTCAGTATAACAATTTTCATCATTGCAGAGTGTATTACTTACCCACAATTATGATTATACTATATGAGATCCAACGTTTTATTTACCAACCAACAAATAGCATGTTCCTACCTTTGTTGAAAAATCCAACTATAAAAATATGCTCTATATCTTCAAGCTGGTAGCTAAAACATAACTAACATATGGGACAATTACAAACAATACTAACATAAATAGTAAACATGCTGTATAAGTGCACAAACTTAGTAGTGGGTAGGCTGCAGACATTAGACTTCACTGAAAGAGTCCCAGGTTTAGAATTTAAATAGTATAAGAAAAGTGAAGTATACGTCAACTTGTATTGTTGATGGGATTGCAAATTGGTATAGGTTACTATGGAAAACTGTGTATGTTCTTTAAAAAATTAAAATAGAACTACTTCATAACCCAGCATTTCCACTTCTGAGAATATATCCAAAGAAATCCAAAACACCAATTGGAAAAGATATACGCAGGGTTTCTTACAATAGCCAAAATACGGAAGCAATGCAAGCAATTACTTGGCCATAAAAAAGGATGAAATCTTACCACTTGCAAGTGAAATAAGTTAAAAAGAGACAAATACCACATGACTTCACTTTTATGTAGAATCTAAAGAACACAAATAACAGAAAACAGATTCATAGATGCCAAGAACAAACTAAGGGTTGCCGGGTGGGAAGGGAGTGGGAGGACTGGGTGAAAAAGGTGAAGGGACTAAGAAGCTACAAAATAGTCCCAGGGATGATAGGGAATATAGTCCATAGCATTGTAATAACTCTGTATGGTACCAGGTGGGCACTAGAATTATCAGGGGGATCACTTTGTAAATTATAATTCCTAACCAATATGCTGTACTCCTGAAACAACTATAAAATAACATTGAACATCAACTGCAATTGGAAAAAAAAAACCCTGGCCCATAGCTCAGTTGGTTAGAGTGTTGTCCCAATATGCCAAGGTTGCAGGTTTGATCTCCTGTCAGGGCACATACAAGAATCAACCAATGGCCCTAGCCAGTTTGGCTGAGTGGATAGAACGCTGGCCTGCGGACTGAAGGGTTCCGTGTTCAATTCTGGTCAAGGGCACATGCCTGGGTTTCGGGTTCAATCCCCAGTAGGAGGCAGCCGATCAGTGATTCATCATTGATGTTTCTCCCTCTCGCTTCCTCTCTGAAATCAATAAAAATGTATTTTTAAAAAAAGAATCAACCAATGAATGCATAAGTAAGTGGAACAACAAATCAATACTTCTCTCTCCGCATCCCCTTCCACTCTCTCTAAAAATCAATGGGAAAAAATATCCTCGGGTGAAGATTAACAAAAAACAGAAAGAAAAATTAAATTACTCCTTACTTTTAAAAATCAACTCTAAAGAAATGATACATGGGACAGAAAGCACTAAATAAAATGTCATGTTTGGGAGAGTCTATAGAAGCAAAGAGCAGAGGATCAAGGTCTTAGGTCTTAAGGGAATCAATTCCAGTAGGTTATACTTTATCAAATCTAGAATAAGCTTTTAGTGACATTATTTTAGGTAGTTACCATAGGGAGAAAACTCAGGACAATCATCATAGAAGAAGCAAGAGAGAAATCCCGAACTGTAACTTTAGAATTACTTCAGTTATGTGAGGAAATGTTCGTATAAATTCAAAGTCTCTGACCCATGGTAGGGACTAAATAAATGTCAGAAGTCAAGTAGGGCTTAGATTTTACTTTCTTCACTACAAAATGGAAGGAATTATTTCAATAGGTTTTGAACTTTAAATGAGATTTTACATATCAATGAATACACAAACAAAATGGAGCTTTGTGAGAAGTACACCATTTCAATGTTTATGCAATACAAACCTACCTACTAAAAAGATAAGCAGAGAATGAAGTAGGGACAGAAATGGAATAGGAATCTGGGTGAGGAGGGGTTCCAGCACTACAGCCCAAGAGATTCTTTTGTGTGCTATAACATATAACAGTGATTTCCAACCTTTTTCATCTCCTGGCACACATTAACTACTAAAATTCTGTGGCACACCAAAAAATATATTTTTTGCTGATCTGACAAAAAAATAGGTATAATTTTTATTCATTCCCACTGGACTGCTATTGTGTTGGCTGTTGTCTTTTTTTTTTTTTTTTTTTGGACAATCTAAGAGAAAAGAGGTCAGTGCCCCTGACAAAACAAGTATTGCATGTTTTAAAAATTCTTGTGGATGCCCTGATCGGTTTGGCTCAGTGGATAGAGTGTCGGCCTGCAGACTGAAGGGTCCAAGGTTCGATTCCGGTCAAGGGCATGTACCTTGGTTGCGAGCACATTCCAGTAGGGGGTGTGCAGGAGGCAGCTGATCGATGTTTCTCTCATCGATGTTTCTAACTCTATCCCTCTCCCTTCCTCTCTGTAAAAAAAAAAAAAAAAAAAAAGAATAAAATATATTTTAAAATAAATAAATAAAAATTCTTGTGGCACACCAGTGTGCTGTGGCACAGCTGCTGGAAATCACTGCTATAGTGACTAATATGTTACTTTATTTGCATTTTAATTATAGCACACTCCCATTCCTTTTGAACATATGAGGGTAGGTGTTTGCAAATAATAAAATCTAAACTTTAGTAAGTTCCACAGGTAACTGCCAGTTCTTTATATTAAAGAGAAACTCTTTATAATAAAAGACCTGATAATCCTTTCTCTTATAAGGAAACTTATATAGAGGCTAGAACACCTTATATTTTTGAAAAATTACAGACCATATTATATACACACACATATTTTTTTCCTTCATCTTAAATTGTCCTGTCATGCCTTTAAGAGCCAGCCCTATACTCAGGACAGCCCTCCTAAACTGAGAGGGAGGTTGCTGTGTGTCCTGCCAGACTCCCCTGTTACAATTGAGCACAGGCGAGCAGAGAAAGCATAGGCCAGGACAAGAATTACAGACAGTATTAACCAAAATACCCCAAAGTGCCTTCTCTTCAAAAATCTTAAGCGATTTGATGTCCCAGGTTTAGCTAATTTCAAGAGAAAGGATTTCAAGGGTGGAAGGGGTACGTTGGATCAGTATTCTAACTATTACAGGAAGGCTACTGCAGAGTTAAATCAAATTCCTCTGCCTTTGGGAGGTAAGCATGCAGCTTTATGTACCACAAAATCAGAACAAAACAAAACAAAAAATACCCTAAAAAAGAACTGTAATCGAAAGAGACAACAAACTAGGGGAAATATTTGTACCAGGTTAAAAATTGCTAATTTAAATTCCTCTAGAAAGCTAATAAATAAAAAGATACATACACCAGCAAAATAAGACAAATGACTTACCAAAAAAAATAATAAACATAGAAAAAGATGTTTAATCTATATATATAAAAGTCAAGCGACTGGAACTGGGCCTCCCCACCCCGATCAGGGGCAGGGCCAACAGCCAACCTACCATGGCCACCCCCCTCCCAGAGCCAGCCCAGCTGGACGGGCTGTGCACAAATTTGAGCACCAGGCCTCTAGTCTCATTAATAATGCAAATAAAAGTAGTAAGACATCCTTCTAGAAAATTTTTCAATATCCAGTGCTGGTCAGCGTGTAGAGAAAAAAGCAACCTCACCCTCTGTATGTGTGTGGATGGGGTGGGGAGGGGTATATCAGTTTTTCTGGAGGGCAAATTTGACATTATCAATCATAATTTAAATTGCACCATAATTTCTAAGCCATCATCCACTTCCAGGAATGATTCTAAGGCCACAAACTGGTAAGAATGTAAACAAGTATATGTACGAATAATCATGCTATCCTATGATGATGAAGAAGTTGAAAAGACAAATGTCCATCATTACAGGATTGGTTATTTAATATCCGGTTAAATAATGCATGCAAGAGTTACGATGCATGCATTAAAAGGGATAATGCATGTCTACATTTGACGGACATGTGTTCCTAAAACACTACTAAGGCGCAATCTGCTTTTTAAGTGAATATGCTTTACTATATTCAAAACATAGTTACATAAAAATTATTGTGTAAGTATAGCCATGTAAATATATATTCATAATGAATACATCTGCAATAAACCCAAAGGTGAGGGTTTGTTTTTTGGCTGATGGAATTTCTAGTATTTTACTCTTCTTTATATGTACCTAATATTGCTTGATTTACGTATAAAAAACAATGAGATTGCTTAATTTTTATCATCAGGAGCGGAGGGAAGGTTTATTTTCATTCTAGGGTAGGGCTGTAGGGCTGAATTTCACCCTCTACCCTATTACATCTGGGAAAGAGCTGCTCGCACGGTGACACCGATTAGTTCAAAAAAGGGGTGCCTAGGGGGTGAGAAGCCTTTCACACTCAAGTTTACAGAAAGACCGAGTCGCCACCACCTGGCCCACGCTGGGTGTCATCTGTTTGTGACGCTTCCGGGGAGGCCGGCTCCCTCGCTGCGCCCGCCCCCCCCCCCCCGACCCCTGGCCCGTCCACCTCGCTAAACCCCGGCCGCCGTGACCTCGGGGGGCTCCGGCTGCCAAGGGTCCATTGAGCCGCCGCAACCAGCATCTGAGAACGCTGCGAACTCGGGCAGTCGGTACGTCCGGGCTCCGGACAGCGCGCCAGGGCATCGGTACCCGGGCCGGGAAGTCAACTCCGCGGACTCAGCCCCGACCTCTCCCCAGCAGCCGGGCCGCCCTCTGGGCCCCACTCCACCTCTCCCACCCGGTCCCGCTTACCCGCCCCGCCGAGGTCCGCTCGCCACCCAGTTCCTCAGCTCCGCAGGTATCAGTTGGCGTCCCGCAGCCTGCGCAGGCGCACTGCCTGCTCAACCGCCGGACGCCCGAGGTTTAAATCCCTACAACCAACCGGCGCCCTCTGCCCCGCCTTCCAGCGCTCCCATTGGTCCTGGGGGTAAACGCCTTTCACTTCTACATTCTGATTGGTTTGTGGTTTTTTTCTTGTCCCGCCCGCAGGCGGGAAGAAGTTCGGGATTCGGCGCGTGATGGGGACACGTCCGAGTCCCGCGGCGTCGGAGCGCGAGCGCGGAACCGTCGCTTCGTCGCCATGCCGACGGGACGCGGAGGGGAGGACTCTGAAGCCTGCGTCAGCGGCGGTCTTAGCGCCCCGTCCACCTCCCTGGATCAGTCTTCACCCTTCCCGACTCTGCGGGGTCGGTGGCGGCAGGTGGGTTCTCGACGCGGGGTCCACCGAGTCTGCCACGCGGGCTCGGTGTGAAGGTTCCGATGCGCGTGGAGGCCTTTCCGAAGCTCTGTTACTTTTTTTTTTAAAATATATTTTATTGATTTTTTTACAGAGAGGAAGGGAGAGGGATAGAGAGTCAGAAACATCGATGATAGAGAGACATCGATCAGCTGCCTTTTGCACAACCCCTACTGGGGATGTGCCCGCAACCAAGGTACATGCCCCTGACCCAGAATCGAACCTGGGACCCTTCAGTCCGCAGGCCGACGCTCCATCCACTGAGCCAAACCGGTTTAGGCAGAAGCTCTGTTACCTCTTATTCTCTCTTTGTCTCAGGGCACATCCTATGTATGTGAATAATTTTTATAACATTACTTTAAATAATAGCAAAGTGTTCCAATATGTAAGGATCTTAGTTGTTTTTTACCCTCACCAGAGGATTTTTTTTTCCCATTGCTTTCTAGAGAGAGTAGAAGGGAAGGAGGGAGGAGGGGAGAGAGAGAGAGAAACCTTGATGTGAGAGAGACACAATCACTGGTTGCCTCCTGCACACATCCCGACCCGGAGTGGGGAGCGAACCCACAACCCAGATACATGCCCTTGACCGGGAATCGAACCCGCGCCCCTTCAGGCTATAACGCCAACGTTCTAACCACTGAGCAACACCACTCCGGGCAGGATCTTAGTTTATTTCCTTCGTTTCCTGTTACTGGACATTTGGCAATTTTTTTTATTATTTTTCTATTATAAACATGCTAAGTTAATTTTTATTAGTTAATTCTCTGGAACAATTCACCATTAGTTTTCTAGTATACATTCCCTGAGATATGATTTCTGGTATAATGAGTTTGCTCCTCTTAAGGATTTTGATATTTGTTGCCAAATGGCTTTCAAGAATGATTGTATGAAACTTACCAGCAGTGTGTGACAGTGTCCAAGTTCCTTCTCTGTAGCATCAAATCAAATGCCACGTCATGTCAATCATACTTCTGCAAAGTAATAGACCTGATCGCTTTTTTGCAATTTGCACTATCCCATAGGACATCTCCTGGAATATTTTGCAGGTACATCAAATGCCTTTACTCTCTGCTTTTCTAACTCATACACTAATGCCCAACTTTGAAATCTCACAGTTATTCTCCAATTATCTTTTACATCTCATTAAAAAAAAAAGATATCAGTCATTTAGAATGTCTTCTCCTTCCATCTCACAGTCACGGATACAATTCTTGTTCCTCAACTGTCTTCCATCCCTTCAGTACCCTTATCCCTAAGTTTTTCCTTTCTACTGCTCCCAGAGTTATTTTTTTTCTAAAACAATCTGTTCATTCACTCCCCTGATTAAAAGTCTTCAGTGGTTTGCAATTACTAGAAAATAAAAGTGCAGATTTCTGTGTCAACAAGCATCTTTGGTAATGATAGACCACAGAAAGGAAAGTTTAACATGTATACTCAATTGAAATGGAATTTTAATATTTTCTTCAAAAAAGTTAATAACTGACATTTGTCTTCAAACCACATCTCCACATATGTGCATAAATACACCTATTACTGTGCCTTTACCATATTAGCTTGTGCTAACAAGGAAATAAGGGAAAACAATTTTATTTGAAAATAAGAGATTTCATTACACCAAACTTGAGTGATCACTATTTTTTATTTTTTTTTATTTATTTATTTATTTTAATGATCACTATTTTTAAATTACTCTCTGGTGTTCATTTTGGTACTTTGTAATCCTAGACATTCCAAAATTAAAAGGGTGCAAATATTTTCCCTCCCCTCCTTAATAAAGCAAGACCATGTTCCAGATGGTATCACTCAAATGGTCTCTCCAGACCATTTGATTCTGCATATTTCTTTAGATAAAAATGTTGGTGATGTTTCATTTATTTATTGATGTTTCCAATATGCCTTTTCCTCCTTCACTCTAACTTGACCTTTTGCACTCAGATATCGAGTGTGACTCAACACGGTTAGCATTAGAATAAAGGAATCGAGAAAAAAGCAAGTGAGTGCAAAGGGTTAAATTACAGATATTGAAAATACAGCCCTGGCTGGTGTGGTTTGATTGGTTGGTTCAATTCCCAGTTTGGCCACATGCCTCAGTTGTGGGCTCCGTTCCCAGTTGGGGGCATATAGGAGGCAGCCAGTCTATGTTTTGCTCTCACATCGATGTTTCTCTCCCTCTCCTTTCCCCACTCTCTTTTAAAATCAATAAAAAATCTTTTTTTTAAAAATTACCTTTTAAAAAAGCCACAATAACCCATTTCAGTAATTTTACTAAATTCACTGAAGATCTTAGACAAGTTGGTAATGTCAACAATTATTACCTTTAACATTTTCTCCTATAAAAAATAAATAAAAGACAAGTCATATTTCCAATATTATAAGCAGAAAGATGTTATAAACTCTTAAAGCCCATTTGATAATTTTTGTTATAGTCATTTTTCACCCCATCTCACCTTCACACCCCAAGAAAATAGCGGATAGAAAGTTAAGAGGGCTTCTGTTTCCAGATGTTTGGGAGCATTATCAGCAATAAAATCAGGAAAGATATGTTATTCTTGGAACAGCATTTCTCCATTTCACTAGCATAACAATTCAGGAGGGCATCTGAAGAGAAGCTGAGACATCCATGGCTTTTTAAAAAAAAATAAATAAACATATATATATATATATATATATATATATATATATATATATATATATATATTTCAGAGATGAAGAGAGGTACAGAGAGATAGAAACATCGATGAGAGAGAATCATTGATCGGTGACTCCTGCACGCCCCCTACTGGGGATGGAGCCCGCAGCCTGGGCATGTGCCCTGTCCAGGAATTGAACCGTGACCTCCTGGTTCATAGGTCAACGCTCAACCACTGAGCCACACTGGCCAGGCTCCATTACTTTTTATTGCTCCTGTAGTACACTTGCAGTGTGTACTTACTGATATGCTTGAAGGCCCTGGGGTTCTCACGGTGCCAGATCACAAAGGTTTCAATTATAGCCTGCAGCACTGCCCCCAAGCAAGACTGTTACCCTGTCCTTAAAAGCCTTGAAAGCTGGCACTGACTTGGCCTCCATATGGATGGAAGTCCTTTCAGGCAATTCATTTCTAGAATAGGGAGGTTTCATCCATATTAAATATTTTCTCTGGCCAGTAATTTCCTTCTATAATCAAACTTACCCAGAGTTTCCAAAAATTCTTCAGCTGCCTTTATATCGCAACTGCAGACTCATCACTCACTCACATTATGTGATGAATAATGATTCTTGGATCATTTATGCCACCAAGAGCTGGTAGCAAATTCAACGTTGTAGTTGGGTCCAGCCTTTTCTTTCAACATCACCAACTTTTCGCTTTGGCTCTGATCACTCACGGTGCTGAGAGGGATATGCTTCTGTGTCCGATCTTCAAACAGGTCCTTAACAGTTTCTCCATATCTGATATAGGCCCGGTTTTGAATCTCAGTTGGCCTCTATGATCTAGGGTAGGATGTGCTTGTTTGTAATAATAGGTCTTTTCCTTTGGCTGCTAGGTAAGCAGAGGGGACACTATCATTAACCTCACCCTTGCTGTACCTTGGTATCAGTGGGGAAGAGTCATGTTATTAATTAGATGGAAAGGTCAAGAAACTACAGGCAGGAAGACTACACAGAGGTTGCAATAGTCCCACCAAATGAGGCCCAGGAGGGATGCCTGGTGCACCGGGCACGATTTCAAATGCCATAATCACAGCACTTCAGAGCTGAGTCCCTTTGTAAACAGTGCTGCGACTTCGATGCTCTTTCATTCACTCACTGTGGAAAGACTTGAAGAATTGACGTTTTGTTTTTCCCCAAGATAGGAAGATATGCGAGAACTCCAGGTCAGACCTTCAGGAAAGCAAAGGTGTAAGGTGGCAGGGTGGGGTGGGGGTTGGCGGTGGGGTGGTAGAAGTGACTCAGCATTCAGGCTTGGTCTAGGAATAGAGTCTTTTCTAATAATTCTGAACCAGCCCCTTTATGCCTTCTCCTAGAAAACTACTTGGGCCTAGGAGTTGGGCAGCTAGAGAGTCACTCAGATTTCCAGGAAATCCCAAAGACAAGAGACCCTTTACATTGTGGTGACATTTTCATGCAGTCTTGTTTCTTATACACAAAGTAAAGACATTGGGTTCCGTTGCCTCTGTGCCCAGCTCCTCCTGTATTTGACGCATTTGGTAAAAAGGAGGTGGAGGAAGAGCTATAGGGAGAACATCCCCTAACAGTTCAGTCGAGTTGCCTTTGGGGTTATATACCAGTACAATCCTTTGAATATTGCCTCTGTCTGTGGTTGCTCTGGTTTGCAGAGCAACGGCTCTAACCCTCTTTCAGTGAATCAGAGCTCCCTTCATATGCTTGCTGCTCACTCAGCTGAGGAACCAATCTGTTCTGAACCTGAGCCTCCATCTTCAAAAGTCACTGTAGAAGACACTGTTCTTGACCTTCCTGCCCACTCCCACACACGCCGAATCCAAGCCCTGCCAGCAGTTAACCATTATCGGGTCACTCCTACACCCACCCCCACTGCCAAATTCTTCCTCACTCCCATGCCCACGGTCCTCTCTGGCCCTGTGGGTGACCTTCTCAGAGAGTGGCTCCTGATGGCTGCAGTTTCCAACGTCTATTCTCGCTTCCATGGAAAACTAGAAAAACAACGCGTTTCATTTTCTTAACTCAGCCCCACCGCACAGCTTTTAATTGGGTAGCCCTGGTGAGCACCCACCAAGTTCAGTCTTGGCTGGGAAAATAGACACAATGGATCCCACGGTGTCGTTTGCTGCTGCCAGCCTACATTCTTCCCGCTGTACTTTCAAAGCAAATTTGTGTAAACTTAAGGCCAATGTTAAAACCTCATGGGCGTTGTTTGTGGGTTTTCTTGGGTGGGCGAGAACAGGCAGAGGCTACAGCTAGGGAGCAGTAACCTCCAGTGCCTCTTCTCCAGCATGACTAGCCCACGTCCCAGCAGCCTGTCGAAGGGAGGGCATGTGAAGAGCATCCACTTGACTGCAGTCATGGATATTGGTTGAGAACTGCTGTTTGGGGGTGTCTTGCAGGAGCCTCATCACTCCTAAGTGCGGTGGGTTAGCATTAGAACTATGGACTGTAAGGCAGGAGTGGGGTGATATTACGGGGCATGAGGAAATGGCTTCAAAGCCCTGTCCCCTTAGACTGAGACTCAGTCTGGGAAAAGCCTTGGGAGATGGTGTCCTGAAGAAAATCTTTGGAGGAATCCTTGTGAAGAAGTTAGTTGTTATTAGTCCTGGCCTCCCCACAATTGATCCCCTTTCTACCGTGTTAAATGAGTTAAGCTCCTACAGCCGGCATGTGCTAGGGGGTGAACTAATGAAAACTGGCGACTCAGAATCCATGTCTGACCCCAAATGGACATCCCATACTTCTCCCACCTGTGGACATGGTCCCTGACCTGATAACCAAGACCTGATTAGAATCTCCCTACACCCTTTCAGTGTGGCGACATTGGGCTACATTGCTTCTGTGCCCAACTCCTGTATCTTCCACATTTGGTAAAATGGTGCCTTCAAGGCTGTCCAAGGTTAGAAGGTTTGGAGCACAGTTCAAGGAGGGTGAACGGGGCTAGGTCAGGAGGCTGAATTCGGCTGGACATGGAGGAGGAGAGGGTGGGTCAGGGTTTCTGGGGTGAGACTCAGGCACCCAGGGCAATGTTCTGGGTTGGATCCAGGCTGCTAGAGGGAGCTTGGGTCTAAGTGTCAGAACTTGTTGGCTAGCGCCGTTGCTCCTGCAGACGTGGATGTGAGGCAGAGTATATGCCGTGGAGAAGAAATGTGACCGTCCTCACACCACACACTTCCTTTCTCCTGTGGGATGGGCCTCTCAGAGAGCCCAGTCATAGAGTGAGTCTCTGTCTTCTCACTGACTCAGCTGGACCAGATGACTCCCCTCGCAGGCGCCCTTCTGCTGCACAGGGCCAGGGGTTGTGCTTATGGTTTGCAGAAGTTGTTGAAAAGGATAAATGCAGGAAACTTTCTTTGGGAACAGTGTTGTTTTCATTTTACTTTTCCCTGTGTCTCATGCCCTTACACTGTCCTCCTTCAGGGGAAACAGAAAACCAACTTTAGGCTGACTACAAAGGAGCCTCATTGGCCTCAAATCCATTGCCCTCCTTCCGTAGCAAGAGGGGATGGGATACAGGTTGTGCCTCTGGGCAGGACGGGGTGTACTTCAGCCCCCATCTAGGAAAGAGCAACAGGGCCTTGGGATGGAGCCAGGGCTGGAGGGGAGAAGATGCAGACTCTGGCCCCAGGAGAGGCCTCAGGGGAGGCCTGGGAACCTACTTCTGGGGGCTCAGATACAGAGGTGGGAGGAAAGAGCCGGTGGCCAGCACATGTTCAGGTACCCTGGGAGACAGGGATGGCCCCAGGTGCCCGAGCTCTGTCTGTGGCCCACACTAAGATCCTGGGGTAACAGGTGTTGGAAAGCTGAGAAGCCAGCTGAGGCTTCTGGCTGAATCTGGAAGGTAGGTTCAGGTAGCAGCCATTTTAAAGGGGTTACTTGGGGACCAGCTCCTGAGCCTCCTCTCTATTCTGGGCTTCGCAGTCTAGGAGGGATAAGGAGGGACAGTGATAAGGGCGAAAATTCCACAGTAAAAAGTCATGATAGCACATATACAGGGATAGGCAAAAGTAGGTTTACAGTTATGAGTACGCAAAACAGTTTATTCTTGGATTATTATTTATTAATTATTGTATTATTTTCCATACAAACAACTGTAAACCTACTTTTGCCCCAGCCTGTATGATGTCAACTGTGATAGCATTTGTTAACATGAACGTCTGATATGTGTATAGAAATAATCCTGTGCGAAGATATGGAAAAACATTCACATTGTTTCTCTCAGATTTGAGGGCATAAAGGGAATTTTACTTATTCCTTAATAAGTTTGATTTATTTCCAAAATTTCTGTTACTTGCATTCAGAGAATAAAGTTGGTCAAAGCGACCAGGGCAAACACAGGAGAAAGACCTGGCTTGTATGGAGATTGAGTTTCACACCCAGATTTTCATTACCAGTTGCCCCGGCCAAGGAGCATCTATCTTCCCAGGCACAAGGGTCCTTTGCTCAGAGGCATAAGCTGATGCTCCGAGCACAAACCCTCTGGGACTAATATCCAGGATTGCTGCCTATGTCTCACACATTCCAGAGGGAAGACTCCCAAAGGTGGCCCCTCTGGGGATGCCTTCCAGACAGTGGCACATCAGCCAGGCTGTGAGGCCCCTTCATTTCAGTGGGAGCTTTGTTCATGAATGTGGCCTCTGCCAGGCAGAGGGAGATTTTTTCTTTTAATGGAGATGACCTTTTCCTTTTTCTCCCTCTCTTCCCATTGTCATCTGATGGTTCAGGGTAGAGCTGCTCCAGAGTTGCAGCCCCGGAAACCCTTCTCCAGATTGTAAGTGAGATGTAGGGCAAAGATGGTGGCCACTGAATCAGACAGATGTAAGCCTTGTTCCCTGGGGGAAAATACTTTCACTCCAAGCACCCCTGGTCTTCAACTATAAGACAATGTCAGTTATTCCTACCTATGAGGTTGTTCAGAGAATTCAAAGAGAACAAGGGCAGAACATGCCCAAAGATGTTCGATGCCAAGTAGGGTCTTAATGTTTGCCATGGCCCATGTGTGAGTTTTTGCAGTCCCAGCAACCATATCAGATAGATTTCTGATAGTCCTTGTGTGTGCCTAAGGAAGCTCAGTAACTTGTTTGCAGTCACAGCAGGGAGGTAGCACCCACTGTACAGTGAAGATTATGTGAGGAATCACACGTGCGTGTGGCGTGTCTCTGAATGAACCCACACAGAAAACCGGCTCTAAACTCACTCTCTCCCCAAGACAGGGAAATCTGCCATCACCTCTGCCTGTCTTCCCCATAGTGACTACTAACTGCAAGGTGAAGGTCAGGAATGCCATCCTGCAAACTTCGAATTAGGGGCTGTCAGTATAGAGACACCATTCCCTTGTGTCTCTCAGGTTGACCATACTAACCAAGCCACTCATTGTTTCATCAAATACTTTTGATTATCCTATCTGTACAAGGCATTACTCTAGGTGCTGAGGAGAGAGCAGTGAACACAACATGTGAAACTCCTGGATTCGTATAGCTTTCATTCTTATGAGGGGAGAGAGACACAATAAACATCAATAAGGAAAAGCTATAGAATGAAAACTGGGTTTAGTACTCTGGAGAAAAAGCAAACATGGAAAGTATATATATATATATGAGAAAAGCTTCCCTGGTGAGTTAACACTTACTAGATGAAAGATGGATGGCACAAATACATTGCACCATCCGGAGGAAGTAAGGTAAAGGCAGGGAACTGATGGAAAAGCTTATTTCCAGCCCTGCCTCCTTTCCCTCTGTACCCCCTTTCTAGTGACTAATCGAAATATTTATTTCTCTTTCTTCCCGTAACGCTCAGTGAAAGTCTCTCCCACTGTAATTATTTCTGGTCTTTGTCTCCCTTGGAAAAAAGTAATGAGCAAACTTGCAGTTGAGATCACCCCTTCCCACCACCCGATTTTCCTGGGCTGTCTCATCCATCCTCAGAGATGGTGCTACACTGGGAGATCAGACCATAACTGGAGACTTGGGCTCTGATTTGGTGACCTACTTTGTGAGGGATGTAGTACTGTTGGAGGTTATGGTACCTGAAAGGGACTGAGCAACCCACTGATGCACGGTGACCCCAGCTTTGTTATATCTGAAAGGATGTCACATAAATGTGAAGTGAGAGAGACCGTTCTTGAAGTAGTGGCTGCTTCAACATGTCCTGTGGTTTGAGCGCTGGTTTTGACCGCCACATTACCATTTTTACACCAGAGGGCCGGCTTTACCAAGTCGAATATGCTTTTAAGGCTATTAACCAGGGTGGCCTTACATCAGTAACTGTCAGAGGGAAAGACTGCAGTAATTGTCACACAGAAGAAAGTACCTGACAAATTATTGGATTCCAGCACAGTGACTCACTTATTGAAGATAACTGAAAACATTGGCTGTGTGATGACAGGAATGACAGCTGACAGCAGATCCCAGGTACAGAGGGCACGCTATGAGGCAGCTAACTGGAAATACAAGTATGGCTATGAGATTCCTGTGGACATGCTGTGTAAAAGAATTGCTGATATTTCTCAGGTCTACACACACAATGCTGAAATGAGGCCCCGTGGTTGTTGTATGATTTTAATTGGTATAGATGAAGAACAAGGCCCTCAGGTGTACAAGTGTGATCCTGCAGGTTACTACTGTGGGTTTAAAGCCACTGCAGCAGGTGTTAAACAAACTGAGTCAACCAGCTTTCTTGAAAAAAAAAAAGTGAAGAAGAAATTTGATTGGACATTTGAACAGACAGTGGAAACTGCGATTACCTGCCTGTCTACTGTTCTATCCATTGATTTCAAACCTTCAGAAATAGAAGTTGGAGTAGTTACAGTTGAAAATCCTAAATTCAGGATTCTTACAGAAGCAGAGATTGACACTCATCTTGTTGCTCTAGCAGAGAGAGACTAAACATTGTCGTCAGTTTACCAAATCCACTACGCCACTTGCCTGTGTGTTTGGTAACAACAGATGAACATTATGGAGGCCCTTGGATTGAAAAAGGAACCTCTCCCATTCCTCCTGCCACTGAAGTCGTTAGGGCTCTGTATAAATAAAAACAGTGCTTTTGGGAAATAAATAAATAAATAAATAAATGTGAAGCGAGACATGGTCTGTGTAGACCAACAAACAGACTTACCACCGGAGTGAAGAGGTACAAGGTAGAGAGATTCTACACCAGCGTTAATTACTATCTTATGATGGATCTAATAAAATTAAATGTGGTGTCTGGGTCGGGGAATGCAAACAAAGACAGTGTGTACCCTCTCCTGGGAACATTAGAGAGGATTCAGGTGGTTTGATCTGAAATTTATGATTCTGTGATTCTAGTGGGATGCCTAAGGGCAGGTGATGGGAATAAATAAAGCTGCAACCTCCCACTGGGACCTTCACAGGAATGGGTTCCTGGATTTTCCAAGTGCTTTTGCTGGGTATATTCATAATGCTTTTCATGGACGAAGGTGAGTCCTGGTGAGGGAGGCAATGAGGGCTGGGAGAGAATGTATGGGAAAGAAGGGAGGGGTTTCTAAAATTGACTCTTGGGGACGCTACAGAATGGTTCATGGAGAACTTTTCTTCTTCTCTTCACAGGAGACAGAGTCCTGACCACAAAATGTATGGTTTGCCATCCTTGGATAAATAATGCTGCAGCAAGAGGGGACAGACATACTTGAGTTCTTTACACACTGTCTCTCTGCCCTCCCTGACTCCACTCTTCTCTCCTCATTGCTCTAGTGTCTTCTTTCTGCCCCCAGCCTTGGGTAGGGGTGATATCCTTGGCTCCAGGAAGGGTCATAACTGTTCCCTACTCAAAAGAGTAAGGACCTTTGGCAGATGTTGGGAAGGGTTTCAACTTATTTTTGTGAGGTTTGCACACCTCAATAAAAATGAGTACAGGTCGGAGAGATTCAGAAGTAGAACCACTTTCCCTGGAGCTCTGCTTTAAAGCTTTACTATCTTTCTTTAGGGGTTCGATTTTGCCATAAATGTGATGTCTTTGATGGATACAACTGCGTCGGTGAAATGAAAAGTTGCTGGAAGATTAATGCAGCGATGACTAACAGGAGCTGTCGCACAGATCACTTGTACTTTTATGATCGCCTTACAGGTAAGGGAGGGTCAAAGAGAGAGACACAAAATATTACCAATGGTGCCCACAATTCTTGGAGTCAAGGTATGGATGGAGACTGGGAGAGAATGGGGAAAGTGGGATTCTCCATACACAAACTTGGGGTGAAGACTGTGTGGGAGGCGGATGTCTTTGGCTGATCCTGTTTAAAGAGACAGATGAGATGCAGACATAGCCCTGGATTCATTCCAGACTACCTATAGAAAACTGACAAGGTTCTGGAGAGAAGTCATTGCTAGGAAGATAGCGAGAGGAAGCAAGGTGATCACGTTTGCTTTTCTTCTCTTTAGGGAGGTATCTATATCGTTATACAACACTATCATGTGAAACTTGTGAAGCAGGAATGTTCCAGGTATTCCATGATCTCTTGAGAGAAACATTTTGCTGCGTTCATGATGACAGGTGCAATGACCCTAATAATATACCAGAAACTACAAAGGAATATGTGTCAAAAGACAAAGACAGAATTGTTTGACCAAAAAAATAAAATAATTAAGTTTTAAACCACATCTGTCAGTAAACTTTGCCCTTCCCCTATCTGATGACAACATTATCTTACATTTTCTCAAACCCCAGACCCCACTCTTTCCTCTAAGCCAATAGATCTTCCTGTGGAACCACTATCCCGTGTCAGTGCTTCCAGTAACAAGAAACCCATCTCTGCTTTCTGGTTGGCTTCCACCTGATATCTCCTGGCAATCTTTACTTGCTCTTAAGTTTTAAAGTCAGAGTTCTAAAATTTCTGGCAAAGGGAACAAAGTATTTTTCTGCTAGAGCTTCTGAAGGAAGATCAGGAAAAAGTGACTGGACAGAAATTGGGACAAGAAATCACAGGAGATTTTACAAATATTTGGGAGGACAGTAGAAGAGGTGTATCTGGTGAGGACTGGAAAGGGTTTGTATTAAGCAGGGGCTTGAAAAAATCAATGTGAAATTAGAAAATTATATCTTCTGTGAAAGCAATAATCAATGTACCAAGTATGAGAGGCTTAGTGTCTGCCACTATTTTGGGAAACTATTCCAATCACGCCTACTTGTGTCCACATACACTTTGATTGCCATGTTTCTAATCATCTTATCTTGCTCTTATGGCCAAAGCCAAGTATACCAGGATGGGCACTTGGCAGAGTATTGGCCAATTACTCTGACTTCGGGCTTGTGAGGCATACTCTAGAACTTATAAACATCAATTTAAAAATCTTTAACAAAATATCAGCCAATAGCAGATAAAAGGATCTCTGAATACATAATAATCTGGCACTCAGTGTCTGTGTGTGTGTGTGTGTGTGTGTGTGTGTGTGTGTGTGTGTGTGTGTATTAGAGGCCTGGTGCATGAAATCATGCATGGGTGGGGTCCGGCCAGCCTGGCCAGGGGGAGGGGACATGGGCGGTTGGCCGGCCTGCCTGTTGGTCGAACTCCTGGTCGAGGGGACAATTTGCATATTAGCCTTTTATTATATAGGATATACACTGAGTGGCCAGATGATTATGCATTCAGAGATCATAATAATCTGACCACTCAGTGTATAATAGATCATTAATCTTTGTTGAGTAAAAAATCATTGTAAAAACTCAGTGGCTTAAAATAATAAGCAATGAACCCTAACTGGTTTGGCTCAGTGGATAGAGTGTCAGCCTGCAGACTGAAGGGTCCCAGGTTTGCTTCTGGTCAAGGGCACATGCCCGGGGTTGTGGGCTCGATCCCTACTTGGGGGTGTGCAGGAGGCAGCCGATCAATGATTCTCATTGATGTTTCTATCTCTCTCTCCCTCTCCCCTTCTTTCTGAAATCAATAAAAATATATTTTAAAATAATAATAAGCAATTATTTTTCTGTGTCTGAAGAATTCAAATGTTTTACAAGTGCTCAGCTGGGCAGTTCTGCTAAACTCAGCCAGAGCAGACTCATTCATACATCTAGTGGAGAGCTAGAGTTTGGTTGGTTTAGGCTGGCCTTGAGTAGAGTGACTCAGCTCTGCTCTGCAAGCTTATCTTCTGCTGGGACCAATGGACTAGCTTAGATATATCTTACTCATGACAATGGCAGAAGCAAAGAGAGCAAGACCCAAGCTCATTGTACACCAAACTCTGCTTACATTAAGTTTGCTAACACTGCAATGGTCAAAGCAAATTATATGACCAACATTAGAGTTAGCAGACTGGACAGGTCACCCCACCTATAATGGCAATACATTGAAAAATTATAGGTCAAAGGATGTAGACAAAAGGAAGGGTGAAGAATTGGGACCAGGTGATGCAATATACCATACATCATAGCCAAGTGAATCTTATTCTAGGGATATAAGATTGGTTCGATGTCAAAAATATAGATTACAATAACTTAGAAAAATCAGATGATTATTCCCATAGAAAACAAGAAGTCATAAAAAACAAATAAAAGTGGAATTAATAAATGTGTATTTAACATAATAAAATGATCTATAGTTTAGTCCCAAAAGCCAGTATTAATGGGGAAATATTAGGTTTCATGCTAAAATAAGGGATAAGACAAGGATGTTCAGTATCTCTACAGCTAATTAATATAATATTAGAAGATTAACATGTCCATACTACCCAAAGCAATCTATAGAGTCAATGCAATTCCTATCAAGATACCCATAGTGTATTTTACAGTACTAGGACAAATATTCCAAAAAATGTATATGGAACCACCAAAGACCCTGAGTAGGCACAGAAGTCTTGAGAAAGAAAAACAAAGTTGGAGGAATCATGATACCTGATATAAAATTATACTACAAGGCCAAATTAATATAAACAGAATGGTACAAATTCATAGGCACAGACAACAGTATGATGATTATCAGAGGAAAAGGAGGGGGGTTAGAAGAGGGTAAAGGTTGATAAATGATGACGAATGGAGACTTGACTTTGGGTGGTAAACACACAATCTTATATAATATGCAAATTGACCAAACAGCGGAACGATCAGTCGCTATGATGCACACTGACCACCAGGGATCAGACGCTCAATGCAGGAGCTGCCCCCTGGTCGTCAGTGGGCTCCCACAGGAGGAATGCCACTCAGCCACAAACCTGGCTGATGGCTGGCAAGCACAGAAGTGGTGACAGGAGAGGCTCCGCTCGCTAAAGATGTCCAACTGACGGCTTAGGCCCGCTCCCCCCAGAGGGTTCCCTGACTGCTAAAGGGCACAGGCCGGATGTGCCACACCAGCACAGCCAAGGGTGAGCCCGAGTGGGGGCGATGAAAGGATTGAGAAAAGACAGACAAGAGAATGAAAGCTGGGTCTCGGTGGGATGCTGCTCCCTCATGGAGAGACAGCACCACGGACTACAAGCCGTGTCTTTATTTTATAGCCGATGCCATGAGGCAAAGTAAGGGCGTGGTCAAGATGTTTACCACATTCTCGTGAGTTTTGATCCTACTCAATTACATGCACCTGGTCAAGCTTTGTTTACTTGCAGCCTATATTACTTAGGCACATGGGGCCACGTGTTCGGACCATAGGTTCAAGCTTGCAACTATAGCTGTTGGCTATAATTGTGCTCTGCCCTCCAGGCTGGGACTTGCACGTGGCCACGAGAGGACTGTGCCCTCTCATCAGTCCAAGGCTTGAACCTGTCCAAAACACTGTAGCTGCACCCCAAAGCCAGGCTGAGGGGACTCCCCCTCCCCCAAGTGCACAAATGTTGTGCACTGGGCCTCTAGTATAATATACAGATCATGTATTATACTAGAAACCTATATAATTTTATTAACCAGTGTCACCCCAATAAATTCAATAAAAAAATTTTTAAAGATTAGCCAATGCAATTAGACAAAGCAATTAAAGGACTTAAAATTTTAAAGGGAGAGTCAAAACTATGGTATTTTGAAAATTAAAGGGTATGTACCTGATGAAACCAAGTGAATCAATAGAAAAACTACTATTAGTAGTAAGAGAATTTATTAAAGTAATGAGACATAAAATTAATATTCAGTTACCAATTGCCTTTGCATATACAATAACCGCGTAGTATGTAAAATGGAATGTCTCATATATAGCAGAGAAAAAAATCCATAAAACCTGGAGACACTGGGAAGGATGGCATGAATTAACTCATGTTACAATAATCAGACTTGCAGCAGTGATGAATGTAAGTCCGATTGCTGAAATTAAATGCCAAGTTTCTGCAGAATCTCTGACACACCATATATGATAACTGAAGAGCATAATCTGCAATAAAGAAGGAACATAGAAAATAAACCAGTGATCTAAATTCTCTTCAGACAAGTCAAGCCTGGCACTAGCCCAGTCTGTGAAAATGTAATTGGGCATCAGGGTAGGGTTAGGGACGGCTTCCCAGCACACACTTCCCAACAGTCCCTGGGCAGGTGGTGTAGAAGTCACTGGCCCTTGCAGGGGTTGTTGCTTGAGGTCCCTGATGACCCTCAGCTCTTTGTAAAGCTGCCTCATTCCTTTCCCCCTAGAACCGTGGTCGGCAAACTGCGGCTCGCGAGCCACATGCGGCTCTTTGGCCCCTTGAGTGTGGCTCTTCCACAAAATACCACGGCCTGGGCGAGTCTATTTTGAAGAAGTGGCGTTAGAAGTTTAACTTTAAAAAATTTGGCTCTCCAAAGAAATATCAATCGTTGTACTGTTGATATTTGGCTCTGTTGACTAATGTGTTTGCCGACCACTGGTCTAGAAGATTAGCAACTAGTGCTTTAGTGTCCTCAGAGGTGGAGTGAGTTTGGTCCGTTTTATTGGGAATATAGAATCCCCACCTTCTTCCTCCTGTCTCATTGTCCCAAATCATCATCTCCTCTGCCTGCACTGGGACCCAAGCTAGGTGCGTCTGCACTTTGGTTCCTCTCTTAGCTTGGCCTTAGTCTGAGATATAAAGCTGCTGAGGTACTCTCCTAAGAATGTTCTAAGAATCTCACAGTACCCCGCACCCCGGCCCTCCAACTTACCCTTGTAGATCTTTAAGAGCATGCATGACTCATCCTTCTGAGCAAGACAAACACCAAAGCCTCTTCTACAACGATCTGATTTCATGTGAAGGTGGCACGTTATGCACTTTAGCGGTGTCACTGCTGGAGAGGCACAGAGCTGGTGTGAGGCCAAGGGGAGGCATGGGCTTAGAAGGAGCTAGAGATCTGTAGGTCTGGGGGAGCAGGCAGGGGTTTCACAGGCTAGGGGAGGTGGATGTTGAGCGGGTGGTACCAGGTATTACACAGTCAGAGCTTTCAAATCCACATCTCAGAGCAATGCTGTTAGGAGAATAAAAGGATTCTGGCCCCAACTTAAGCAATCTAACTTGGGTAACTGAGCAAAGATTGCTTTTTCCAGCTTAAAAATGGTTTGCCCTGGCCAGTTTTTCTCAGTGGTTAGGGCATTGACCCGAGGACCAAAGATGCCACGGGTTCCATCCCCAGTCAAAGGCATGTACCTCGGTTGCAGGTTCAATCCCCGACCATGGTGGGGGCACAAATGGGAGGCAACCAATCCATGTGTATCTCTCATGTTGATGTTTCTCTCTCTCCCCTCCCCCCTTCCTTTCCACTCTCCCTAAAAACTAACAAAAAAAATATCCTCATTCCTCCAGTGAGGATTTTTTTTTTTTTTTTTAAAGGTTTGATTACTGCTGGCCTGGCCTATTTCACAGCACTGCCAATAGGAGGGCGCTCATGAGGCTGAGCGCTTTAAAAACAGTTCACCTCAGCTGGTGTCACTATGCTGGGACTTCTGACATTTGCTGCTTAGATATTGTTAGGTGATATACTCTGTTATTTTGAAATTCAAACTGAATCTTTGGGAAGGCTTCATGAATTATAGCATAGTCAGTGACACTTTACGGGCTATTTTGTGGGGTGAGCTAACCAAATACAGGTTTAACTTTTTAAAACACCTCTCCCTGGGACACCTACATGAGGAAAGAAAGTAGTATTTATTGAGCATCTCATTTGGGCCATGTTCTCTCAACTTGTATCTGATTTAATTCTCACAAAAGCCTTATGGGTATTTCCCCCCATTTCTCAGATGAGCAACCAAAAGTACAAAAAATTTAAGACGGTGACTGAACCATATTTTTTCATCTGACTGATATCAGAGCACCCAACATTTGCTCTCCTGATAAGGGATGACCTTATAAATGGCAAGGATGTCCCAAGGAAACTCTTGTTAGGATTTTGGATTGTGGGGAACAGTAGGGAAAGAGAAAGGAAGCCATGTGAAGGAGCAGCCATTGAGTTTTGAGCCCCTGATGGGGAATGGAAGAATGTTGAAAAGCTCAGAAAGTTATGCCCAGCCGGCATGGCTCAGTGGTTGAACGTCAACCTGTGAACCAGGAGGTCACAGTTTGATTCCTGATCAGGTACATGCCCGGGGTTGCAGACTCAGTCCCCAGTGGGGGACGTGCAGGAGGCAGCTGATCAATGATCCCCTCTCATCGTTGATGTTTCTATCTCTCTCTTTCTCTGAAATCAATTAAAAACTATATATTTTTTTAAAGAAATGCTCAGAAACTTGGAAGGCAAAGGGAGTTTTGAAGGCTAACTTCCCCTCCTTCATAAATAAACTCAAGGCTCAGCCCTGCATGGATATCTGTTACAGAGCTGGAGTTTCCTGGGGCTTCCTAAATCCCATCTCTGAGCCCACTCCTCAGGTGTGTGACTCACCCTCAATGCAGCAGAAGAGGGAGAAGACCAACAAGAAGTGTTTGTCCATCCTGACTCGGAAGAAAAGAAGCCAGGGGCTGCCAGGCCAGGTCCTTAGGCTACAGGGAGGAAACTTTCACCTCCGGGCAGGGATCATTCATGCAGAAGGGAACCAATCACACAAGGTTTCCACGGGGAGCTCAACCTCATTTTTCTCCACCCCACAGCAAAGAATAATGATCATTGATAAATGCTGGGGTTTCCATTAAGCCAACTTTGTTTTTTCATATAACCATGATGGTAATTATTATTAGCATTATAGTTACAATATTATAACTCTTGTTCTGATTTCCCACAGGAGGAAACTGGGTCTTGGTGAAGGTTAGTATCTGACCCAAGGCTACATATCTAGTGACTGATAGTGCCACTCTTCAAAGCAAGACTTTCTAGTTTGGAGACCATCTTTGGTCTCTAGATTCCATGCCTCTTGGAGACTTATTCATACACTCAGCTAACATCTATTGAGCACTTTATGTGCCAGACACACTTCCACGTCTGAGAGCAGAGCCATGAATAACTCAGATGAGCTCACCTAGCTCCTTACCTTGTGGGTGAAAAACAGGAAAGTGAGATGAAAAGATGTACAATCTATGACCAAATTGGGTCTTCAATCTAGAACTTGTGATTCTCAGCCCAGAATTCTTTCGCCTTACCAGAAATCCACCCTCCCTGGCCAGGGACTGTGAATTTTGTAGGGCTGTGAAATCCCCCCTAGAATGATCATACAACTTGAACTTAAGCACATGTATATTGTGAATCTGGCCAGTTTTGTCCACGATGTAGGTATCTATCTCTTTGAAAGTTAACTCAGTTAAGGTTAACCATGGGTCAAGCAGTGGAAAACGATGACCAGCCCTGGCATTCTAAATCTCAGCCTGTCAGTCAGTGAGTTTTTAATCTCTTTTCTACTGGATTATTTCCAGTTAGGATTATGGAATTTTGCAACCCCACCCAGGCACTGGGATCCTTTGGCCTGCTCTGCATTCTCCCACAGTAACTCATCCATCAAACTTTCTCTTAAAAACAATTTTGGTCCTGACTGGTTTGGCTCAGTGGATAGAGCATTGGCCTTCGGACTGAAAGGTCCCAGGTTCGATTCCGGTCAAGGGCATGTACCTTGGTTGCGGGCGCATCCCCAGTAGGTGGTGTGCAGGAGGCAGCTGATTGATGTTTATCTCTCATTGATGTTTCTAACTCTCTATCCCTCTCCCTTCCTCTCTGTAAAAAATCAATAAAATATATATATTTTTAAAAAAACAATTTTGTTCTTCATTTAGCCTGGAGTAGGAGAGAATAGGTATTAGAACCTATTAGGAGAGGCAATGTGGTATAATAGAAATAGCATTTTCCTCAGAGTCCGGAGACCTGTAGTTGACTGCAATGCAACTCATGGCGTCATTACCAAGCCACTTATCTATGAAGTGAGATTTTGAGCATTTTTATGATCATTTACAACTTTAACATTCTATGGCTCTATGATGTAAATCATGAGGATGGGTACCAAGTTCTGTTATTTTGACCTAGCACTCTGCTTAGCACATGGTGATGAGCTGAACATATGATCACTGGTGCAGAAGTGAATGAATGAAGGTATCCATCTCACCTGATTCCAGTCTCCATAACTGATAAAGTCAGCAGGGCACAGCACCCAGATTAATGCACTCCCATGCTAAGAAGCTGCCACTCAGCACAGATGCTGTTCGCCCTGCTCTGAGGAGATGAAAACAGAACATCATGTTCTTGTGTTCATGGTCTCTGTTGGCTTCAGGATGGGGGCTGAGATCTTGGTGATATCATAGATGAGCAATCCCTTAATCTGAGTTTCTAAAAAGGAAGCTCAGTTTGAAAAAGTTGGCATGTTTCTTTTTTTTAATATGCTTTTATTGATTTCAAAGAGGAAGGGAGTGGGAGAGAGAGATAGAAACATCAATGATGAGAGAGAGGCTGCCTCCTGCCTGGGGAATCCCCTACTGGGGATCGAGCCCACAACCTAGGCATGTGCCCTGACTGGGAATCAAACCTTGACTTCCTGGTACATAGTTTGACGCTCAATCACTGACACCGGCTGGGCTGTCATGTCTCTTCAGCTTCCTTTAAACTGGAATATTTTTGCAGCCTGTCCTTGTCTTTCGTAATATATATATATATATATATATATATATATATATATATATATATATATATCAGTCCTACATCTTTGAAAATGCAGCATTCATCATGCATTTTGGGGGTGTTTGATGATTCCTCATGATTACATTTAGATGGTCAATTCTGGGCTGAAATACTATATGGGTGCTGTTGTGTCCTTCTTTGTATCATATATACCTAGAGGCACACCATGTCTATCTGTTCCTCATTGATGATTTAAAAATATATTACATTTTATTTTTAAAAATTTATAATAGCTTTATTGAGTTATAATTGACATCCAAAAACTGCACTAATTTAGACTGTATGGTATAATAATATTTGGCATGTTCATAATTGTGACACCATACCAAAATCAAGATGGGCAAAAGGCCCAGGATAGTCAAACTGGTTTTCATTATTTCCTTTGTAAACTTCATAAGTAGCACAACACTTCACTTTGAAATGTAAAAATACATGCCGCCCACTATCTTAGGACTCTAGCTAGAGCTTCATTTTTACATCCGTAGAAAGAGCTTCATTTTTACATCCTTATTTTAGTTCCCCCAAAATCAATCTGATAACCTGGTTGCTACGTGAAAAATGGACTGGAAGGATGCATGAGAGGATGTGGGAAAATCATTATTCACTTGTTCCACAAATATTTATTGGGTGTCTCCTATGTTGGGAGCTTCCAGATGCTGGGTATGCAGTGGTACATAAAACAAAGCCCTTGCTTTGTTCTAGTAGAGGAGTCAAGCAAGTCACCAAATAGATATGTACAGTCAGGTAGTGAGAAATTCCATCCTACATGATTAGGACACAGTAATCTCAGCAGCAAGACCAGTGCATGGTCCCCCTTTTTTAACCACATGCCATCACCTCCAACAACATGCACCTTTGTGCCTTGGTTTCCTGCTTACCATATCACTGCAACCGCATGACCTGCTCCCATCACAGTGTGTCAGGTCTTTTTTTTTTTTTTTTTTAAGTTTCAGATCTAATAGATTTCTTTTTTTTTAATTTTATTGATTTTTTTTTTTTACAGAGAGGAAGGGAGAGGGATAGAGAGAAACATCGATGAGAGAGAAACACCAATCAGCTGCCTCCTTCACACCCCCTACTGGGGATATGCCCACATCCAAGGTACATGCCCTTGATTGGAATCGAACCTGGGACCCTTCCGTCTGCAGGCTGCCGCTCTATCCACTGAGCCAAACCGGTCAGGGCTTTTGACAGCTCTGTACTTTGACATATGCTGTTCTTTTGGGTGCCTGTCCCTACTCACTTCTTTAAAAAAAAAAAAAGTTTTGATTGATTTTAGTGAGAGAGAGAGAGAGAGAGAGAGAAACATCAATGTGAGAGAGAAACCTCCATCAGCTGCCTCCTGCATGCCCCCTACAGGGGATTGAGCCCACAACCCAGGCATGTGCCCTGTCTGGAATCGACCTGGAGACCTTTTGGTGCATGGGACCACACCCAACCAACTGAGCCACACCAGCCAGGGCCCTACTCACCTATTTTAGCTAGCACATTGATAGCCTGAAAACTCCTGCCCAACCACTTCTTTTTCAGGGAAACCTTCCCTGCTTAGACAGTCAAACTGGAATGTCCCTCATCTCAGTCCTGATAAACAGCCTTGCTTGATGTACCTGTGGTCCCTAAAACAAGGCTTTAATGTCCGTGAGACCACTAACTTGTGCCCTAGTTTGCTGATCTTCTCTTCCCGTGATATTGTCATTTGGTATGTATTTTGTAATTATTTACAATTCAATCACCTGAAAACAAACCAGACAGATTTCACCTCGGCTTACCTTTTCCCTGAAGTCTCCCTTCCCTACACCTCAGAAATGGCACCCCAATGCTCCCCCACAATCAGACTACACCTGGAATCCTGAGCTTCTTTTCTGGGGCCTCTGTTTAGGTGAGACCAAAAAAAAAAAAAAAAAGTCTGAGATTATTCTAAAGAGAGTAACTAGATTAGTGAAAATAGCTAAAAGGACCTGAGTTGTCCAAATCCTGTCTTGATATATTTGAAAGGTTAAAGTGTGAAAGAGAAAATTGACTTTACTGCATAGCTCAATAAATATATGTATACTAGAGGGCCGGAGCACGAAATTCATGCAAGGGGCTTGGCTCTCACAGCCCCAGCTTCGTCTGGAAGGTCATCTAGAAGGTCGTTCGGCTGTCTGGTCTAATTAGCATATTACACTTTTATTATTATAGATGTCGGCTCATTGTTGAAGAGAATGAATTTTAAACTAGATGCCTTAGGGGTAGTGAGACTCCAGTGGGTGGTTTTGTTCTGGGAACATCGAGGTACTGTATGTCCCTGAATTTTTATGATTCTATAATTTAGAAGAAATGCCCAAGGACAGATCACTGGAGGAGATTAACCAGCACGTTCCTCGGGAAAGTGCGCACGACCCAAGCCCAAGGATGTTCGCTCTGTTTTTGCTGGGCCTGTTCTCTCTGGTCTGCACCAATGATGGTAAGTCCAGGAGACAGAGGGGCAGCTGGTTGTTGCTTAAGAGATGGGCAGACACTGGGGGAGGAGACATGTCCAGAATTGGCTTTGGGACTTTGGCAGGTTTATGTGAAATTATCTCAAGGAAGACTTTTCTTCTTTTCACAGGTGAACTTCAGAGGTATCTCATAGGTACGACCATGCCTAGTCTAAAGTCCTTGGTAAACAGGTCTTTTGTGACGTGTTTAAAAGTAACCCTCCCCTCCATCTGCGGAGAGGGCTAGAAAACATCCTTATTATAGACTCCTAGGAGTTTTCTCTTCTCCCAGACCAATTTAGTCCATTCCAGACCAATTTAGTCTATTCCTTTCAATAAGGAGACTAAAATCCCCTTTGTTACTCCCTTTCCTCCTTACTGGACAAAAGTCTTCTAGATTTTGACTTGACAGGGGGCTAAATCCTTGTGGGGGGTCCATAGATAAGTTTTATAGTGACTCTGACCGTTTGAAATCATAGGCAACATTTGATGTATGTCTATACATGTTAGCTTTCACGGAGATTACCGAAGGATTCAATGGCCTGAGGAAGAGTAGGAGCCACTAGGCTCAACAGCACATTCCTGTAGAGAAGCCCCCTAGCCTGGAGAACCCTCTCTTGAGTACATTCTTTCAGCACCTCTTTCTGTGTCTGGCAGAGCCTTCAGTACTATGCTATAAATGTAAAAAATTTCATCTTGGGTTATGCTATGACACCATGAGTTCCTGCAACCTGCAGTACCAGCAGTCCTGTGCTACTGAGAACATTTACATCCTTACAAAAAAAGGTAGTGTGGGGTACAGCGTGACGGAGAAATATCCACCTCCCTCCCTTGGAGACGCGGCTCTTCTTCTGCCCTCGCTCAGAGTGTGTGAGAGAATGGGCTGGGGAAGGATGGGGTGGTCCTCTAGAGGGGATGGCAAAGATGCACTTTTCCTTAAGACGACAGTGCGTGAAGAAGCAGCTGATGGGCCTCATTGGTTAGGGAATGAAATCCACGACCCGGGTCAGTGGTTAGTAGACTCAGTTTTGTGGCTCATTTGGGCTCAGGGAAAAATTAGTGAGGCTCTGAGGAGAGGTGGTTCCTAGCAATACGGTAGGAGGAAACATAGTCCTTACAGTTGAATTCCCTCTCTTTCACCTCCTCAGGGCAGAGTATATACTATTATTCAATACTGTCATGTATGACCAACTGTGAGGATGTCAACTTCTTGGGTTTTGAGAAGAGGACAGAGCTCATCTGTTGCAAACATAGTAACTATTGCAACCTCCCCGAGGGATCCTAGCTCGGCATCTCTCCTGGGTTTGGGGTCATTCTTCAACTCCCCATTCCCTTTATTTCCTCCCCCAAACCTGTATCTTGCTCTCCTCTTCTAGCAATGGTAGAGAGTGAGAAAGCCAGCTGATAGTAAAAACAGTAGCAGTCATAAGAAGAAATAGAGGAGGGTAGCTGAGTCTCATTAATTATGGAGCGTTAGACCGAATTTTTCAAATCTCTGCTGTTTGCCTCTGGCAGGGGGTTTGGTTTCCTCATGATGGTCATGCCATAAATAGGGTTGCGTTTAAAATTATCATTGCCTATATGGAAATGCCAAGACTTGCTTCAAAATAATCCCAAGCCAGTACTGAGAATTCTGTAACCATACTTTCTCCTCATCTGTACCCAGCCTTCTGGGTTGGGGTTCTTTGGATTAGCCCTCACACCTCCAGGCACTCTCCTTCTGCTCGTGGGTTATGAAGACAGAAGAGGACTAACTCTAGCTTCCCAATTGGCTGGCAACATGAGCCACATCTTTCTCTGGTAGAGAGCTCTTTGGTGGTGGGGGTGAGGTGGTGGGGGGGCAGAGTGTAGGAGAAGCAAGAATCAAGCTAGAAAACCTGGGCAGGCATAGGGATAAAGCATCAAGGAAAATTTTAAGGGCATTTCAGTTTGTGGAAACTAAGATTTGGGAGACAATTTGGTGTGAGTGGAGTTATGATGGCCCTACCTAGCCAGGTAGCCAGGTAGCCATGTAGGGATTGAATTGAGGATGGAAACCTTGCCCTAGCCGGTTTGGCTCAGTGGGTAGAGTGTCGGCCTGTGGACTGAAGTGTCCTAGGTTTGATTCCAGTCAAGGGCACATGCCCAGGTTGCGGGCTCAATCCCCAGTAGGGGGGCGTGCAGGAGGCAGCCGATCAGTGATTCTCTCTCATCATTGATGTTTCTATCTCTCTCTCCCTCTCCCTTCCTCTCTGAAATCAATAAAAATACTTTTTTAAAAAAATTTTTAAAAAGGAAAGGGCTTTTTCTTACTCATGAAGAAGACGGAGCCATGTGTTTGCAACCTGGAGTGTGTTTATTTAGGAAAGCATTCTGAAGAGGCCATGGCAACAATATCGCCTAGAGGTGGAGCCACCGAAGGACCAGCAAATTTCTAGATGTATTCGTTACAAAAGTCATAGCTCCTGCAGCACCGCAAGTCCACCAAGTAGATACTCCACTTGATGTTGTTCACGTTAGCACAGTTCTTCAGGCAGCCCAAGAAGGCCAGCCACGGAGTTCCGTCACCTGCAGCAGGGAGGAGCAACATCAGCACAGAGGCGCTTGCCCAGAAACTTCTGTCCAGACTACCCCAGCATAGAAAAGCGACCTCCGGTAGTTTAAGGCTCCGTTATTCACGTGGGAAGAATTGGAAGATGCTGCTGGTTGGGGGACCTCCCAAACGAAAGGCAATGGTAGAGGCGTTGGGGAAAATGATTCGGGGGGCGGGGGCGGGGGCGGGGGGGGGCGTGGGCGGGAGGAGAAATAATGCCAGCAGCAATCCTGGGGTTGCCAAAGCGGATGCTTCCACTGAGAATCAGCACTGGTTGAAGGAAGAGCTATAAACGCCAAGGGATCACTTAGCACGAAGCGTAGGCGAATAGAGAAGTCATGATGTTTAGTCTTACCCATCGCGGGCTATTTAAGCCAGTCGCTATTGCTGCTCGAAGTTCCTCTGATTCCACCGTTGAAAACCACCCAGGAGGACTCGCAGGCAGAGCCGAAGACTGGGAGCGGCCCTCCCCGCCCCACACCCAGCTGCTCTCCAGCCAGAAATACTGGCTCTCTAGCTACAGACCCGCCCCTTGGTGATCACCCTCATCTAGTTTCCTTCTGCCCTGTGATGGGGGTAAAGGCACCAGCCACTCAGAGCTGAGCCCGCCAGGAGTAAAAGGAGCCCCGCCTCTTTCCTCTGGCTGACACCTCCCTGTCGGCTTCGTCCGCCCCTTTTTCCTTCCCCCTACCCACCACTTACTTTTTTTTTCAACATATGAATTTTTTTTATTTTTTCTTTATTGATTAAGGTGTTACATATGTGTCCTTATTCCCCCATTACGCCCCCCTATCACCCCCCCACTCATGCCCTCACCCCCCTGTTGTCTGTGTCCATTGGTTAGGCTTATGTGCATGCCTACGAGTCCTTTGGTTGATCTCTCCCCCTTACCCCTCCCCTCCCCTACCTTCCCTCTGAGGTTTGATGGCCTGATCGATGTTTCTCCGTCTCTGGATCTGTTTCTGTTCATCAGTTTATGCCACAACTTACTTTTAACAATCGTCCCAGTTGTGCAAGCCTCCTCCTCTGTTGCCAAACATATTCCCCTGCCTTTGTCGCATCTGTGTCCTGGAAACCTGATGTGGCACATCTTGCACTGGATAGTGTCTGTAATTTGGACCAGAGTAGGGACGTGGACGTGAGAGCAGGTCTCGCATGCCCTGGGAGGACCCATCTCCCCTTTCAGGCTGGGATTCTGCATAGGGTAAGCCAAGAGAGGCTGCGGGGTTTATGGTCTCAAGAGCCTTAGTCTGAAAAATATGGGAGGGGAAAGAAACGGAAAGAGGAACAAAGCGAAGGCTGAGACCATCAGCCCAGGTCCTCTTCATACTCACGAGAAAATTGGCTTTTGTCAATATAGAGGTGCTGTTGGTAGAGTGCCTGTGCTGGCAAAGAGAAAGGAAACGTGAAGCAAACCTGCCCTTTGAATCCTTGCCGTGCCTGGGGTCCATCCTCTCTCTAACCTGGAGCCACCTTAGGCCACGTCTGTCCCTCCAGAGCCTGGCCACCTATCTCACCACCCCTTCGAGCTCCTTCCCCAATTCAATGCTCTCCACCTGTATGGGGCCTCTCGGCTCCCCTCCCCGTTCAGTACACTTCTTTTTTTTTTAAAGCCTCACTCTCTTCTTGTTAACCCACCCTGTGTGGCTTTTACCCACATGTTGTCTGGAAGCTGACGACAGGAAAGAGCATCTGCTATTCATGAAGTAGCTACACTTTGGATTTGGCCAGCTAGTGCCTGGGACGTGTCCCTTTCCACGTTCTCTTTTCCTTGACCTTGATTAACTTCCCTAAGCCTTGCCCCCACCCCAGCCCCCTCCTGCGGGAATAGGTTGCCGGGTGTTGAAAGTCTGGGTCTATCTCGGGTGCCTTTCGATCCCCAAGGCCTGCCCTGCCCTGCCCCTCTCATCTCCTCCCTCCTCTAACCTTTCCCCTCCCCCACTACTGATCCATTTTTACTCACCTGCATACTCTCTGTTTAAAAATGCCCCAGATAGTACTGTTGGGGGAAGAAAGATACATTCTCTGCAGACCTTGTTTTAACAAGTGCCACCTCCCAGCTTCTGTGGAAATTCTCTCACTTCCTTATAACCCATCAATTTTCTCCTGGGCGGGTGGGGCGGGGGGGGGGGAGGTTACAGCTTTGGTGAGATCCCAGGGACATGATGCCCTGGGTGGGAGGCATGGCATTGGAATGGCAGCTCTAGGAGGACCCTGAGAGGACCTCTGTCGTGGGAACCCTGACCCATCCAGGATCCTTCACGTGTCTCTCCAACCGTCAGCCCCGGGGCTCACCTCTGAAGCAGCAGAGCAGCACAGGGAGGCCCCGCAGGAGGGACCCGTCCATTTTGGAGGGAGGGAGGAGTAGATTAGGGCAGGAAGCCGGTGTGCCTATTTATACACCTGCCAGGGGGGGCTTCCCCAGGAAGGGCTAGGGGCGGGGACACTGTGGAAGTCCTTCAGAGACTCTCCTGCTTCTAGGGACCAGTCATTTCCCTTTTCGACACATTGCGGGAGACGACTGGCTAGACACATCCTGGCCCTGATTTATTTCAGTCCTGCCACTCAGGATGCCCCATGTCATGTTCTATGGCCTTTTCTTCATTCCACACGGTGGGGAGGACAGGGTGGATCAGGGCTGGGCAGGTAGGACTCAGTCAGCCCCACCAAGGTGCTCGTTCAAGCACAGAGAGCATGCGTGCAGGTAACTGGAAGGCAGACAGGCCGATGCCTATAGGGAATGGGGAAGAAAAGGGGGAGGTTAGGCTCAGAGGCCCCGACAGAGGATTCTCCTGCGGGGAGTGGTCCCCCACATGTCAGTCATCCTGGAATGAAGCAAACCCTAGGGTAGGAGATGAGAGTCGAGGAGGAACCTGCTTCCCACTCTTGGAGTTGAGACTTAGGTTTTTCGTATGTTCATCCTCAGCCAAGGAAATTGTTTCCATTGCTTTTTAGAACGACTGGAAAGGATGGAGGAAGAGGAAGAGAGAGGGATAGAGACAGAGGTGTGAGAGAGACACATCCATTATTGGTTGCCTCCTGCTCCTGCCCCAACCAGGGCCGGTGATCAAAGCCACAACCCAGGTATATGCCCTTGGCCGGGAATCGAACCCGTGACTCTTCAGTGTATGGGCAGACGCTCTAACCACTGACCCACACCAACCAGGGTGAGGCTTAGACTTTTGTTAGAAGATAGAAGTTTTGGATTACTTCTCCTGGAGGGAGGGAAGCTGGTCCTTCCCACTGGCTGTCAGGCCAGGTATTGGTGGGTTTTCCCTGAACGCTGAGAGTGACTATGCATCCAGTTAGGTCGGTGGCTGAATGTGAAGGTCCCAGGGAGGGACTGAGCCAGTGGATTCTAAGAAAGCCATAGCCAGTATCTTATTCTACCTTCCACAGACTGCAAAGGAAATGTCAGCTTGGTCCCTGCTGTTATTAGCAAGGAATTGAGAGTCTGTGTCCATGCTTAGGGTGAAGCAATAGAGGGGGAGAAACAGCACTGGAAGGAAGCAGATGGCACTAGGGCCGTGGTCGGCAAACTGCGGCTCGCGAGCCACATGCGGCTCTTTGGCCCCTTGAGTGTGGCTCTTCCACAAAATACCACGGCCTGGGCGAGTCTATTTTGAAGAAGAGGCGTTAGAAGAAGTTTAAGTTTAAAAAGTTTGGCTCTCAAAAGAAGTTTCAATCGTTGTACTGTTGATATTTGGCTCTGTGGACTAATGAGTTTGCCGACCACTGCAGTAGGGCACAATGTAGGTCTACAGCAAAGGGGGCAGTGGTCTCAGCCAGATGTGGGCTGATGAGGCAGGGGCCAAGAGCGATGCACCAAAGAGTTTTTCCCCATGATATACTGGACGTTATTACTGCATACCAAAGAGCACACTAGCTTTTTTTTTTTTTTTTTTTCCATCAAGGAAAGAAGGAGGAAGAGAGGTAAACTCGTGAACTGCTTCCCTGGGCCACCTAGAACTCGGGTGAAGCTGTGAAATGGCACCATTACGTATTTGTGCATCACACACACACACACACACACACACACACACACACACACACACACACACATCATCACTGATTTTTGTGTTGTGCATAGTCATTAGCTCGTCTCATCGCCCTGACGTTTAGTATCTCCTCTGCTTCTCTGTATTCCTCTCTCCCACATCTGAGATCTTCCCTCTTTCCTTCCATACTTGTTTCTTTTGCCAATGGCAGCCACCAGAAAGAACAGGCTCTCCTTCTGCGCCTGCCAGGACCGTCTCCTCACTAATTACTCTCCTGTGATGCCATTATGCCGCTTCTCCTAAAGAAGAGACTTCTCTCTCCTGCTTTACTGACCCACCTGGATTCTTTGCTTATTGAACCCATTCCACTGACTTACTTTTCTCCTAAAATCTCCTCACATACTCCCAGACTTAATATCTCAAAATACCCGATTTTCCTTGTTTAAAATTTATTTTTATTATTGATTTCAGAGAGGGAGGGGAAGGGAGAGAGAGATAGAAACATCAATGATGAGAGAGAATCATGGATCAACTGCCTCCTGCACGCCCCACACTGGGGATCAAGACCACAACCCGGGCATGTGCCCTGAACGGGAATTGAACCATGACTTCCTGGTTCATAGGTTGATGTTCAACCACTGAGCCATGCCAGCCGATACTCCTGATTTTCTTTCTGGGCCCACTCTGTTCCTTCTCTCAGTGCCTCTAATCCTTTTTCTTATCCTCTTAGTGCACCCCAAAAATAATTATTTTTATGTCCTAAATTTCAGACCCATGACTTAAAAGTGTCCAGGATTGCTTTAGACCTTACCTAAGTCTGCACGGCCCCTTTATTCAGGATGCCCCTCTCCCCATCACAGCGTTCCGGAGGTACAATTAGACCGGAAGAGTAGCCAGGGTTTATCTCAACTGCGAGTGACCAGGGAGGTCTTCAGTGGCGTCCATATGTGTGAGATTAGAAGCCGGTTAGATTAGGGCTAGGATTTTTGCTTTGCATCTCCGATGTTAGGCAAAATACTAAAAATGACATGTCTTGAATGGAGATTTGCTTTCTAGTTATTACTTTTAAAGGAAACAGATCGACTCTCCACAGGGAATTTAGCCAAATACCCTGAAATTTATTGCTAATCCAGATAGTTCCACATAATGACCTTTCAGAAGAGGTTCATGGGGCTGGTGGTGAGTACCCGGATTTGAGGATGGAGCTCTCAGCTGTGGCAGATCTCATACGTGATGAGGCAAGTCAACTGGATGAAGAAGCACATTCACTGGCCCCATGAGACACCACTAGCCTCAGGCTCCTGGCTTTTCCCAGGACCCACAGGACACAGGCCGGTGATCCAGCAGAAAGAACAGCCTCTTCTCGATCAGGGTTGGAAAGAATAGTCAGAACAGAGCAGCCTGTCTCTTTTCCCTCGGGCGAGGGAGGAGCACAGCTCTGGGTGACCGGGACCTGTTGAAACCAGAGAAGTTCTACCATCTCGAAGGGTGTGAAAACAGAAGCTTTTCAGACAACACGTGCAGATCCAATAAAGAACATGAGAGAAGTGTCTCTGGGGAGCCTGTGTGTGTTCTTTTCTACCCTGAGACTCGCCACCCCTGAGGATTTTCTGCGAATCTCAAGCTTGTTCAAAACACCCACAGTTCCCTAGACAGCTCCTCCCTGTGGTTCTGAGGTCTGGAGAAGGTAACATGGCCATTGGAGTGACTAGGGAGGGAGGGCTAGGACTCAAGGGAGAATGAGTAGCCAATAGCTTATCCATTGGTCCTGTTACAGCTTACATCGCAAATAATACGTCCTGTACGTTCAATATGCCGCCGGCAAACCCAGCTATCTCCAGAAGAACTCTTCCCAGGTGACCTCAATTTTCTGGAAGACTTTTTTGAGAATTAGTGTTATTCCTTTCTTTAATTAAAAAAAATTTTTTTAAATTTATTTCAGAGACAAAGGGAGAAGGAGAGAGAGATAGAAACATCAATGATGATAGAGACGAATTGATCAGCTGCCTCCTGCATATCCCACACTGAGGATTGAGCCCACAACCCAGGCATGTGCCCTGACCAGGAATTGGACCAGCAACCTTTTGGTGTACAGGACGGTGCACAGATTCGTGCACATTGAAAGGAAATTAATAAGAAACCATATTCGGGGCCGACAGTGCCCCAGCAATAACATAACCCAGGGCTGAAGGTGGAATTGCCCCGTGAGGAATTGGGCTCCCTCCTCTCTGGTTCCGGGGTGCATCACCCGAGAACACCGCTGCCAAGTCACCACAGCTTGAGCGTCTGCCCCCTGGTGGTCAGTGCACATCATATGTACCGGCTGGTTGGACGGTTGGACGGTCAGGTGGTCACTTAGCCTTTTATATATGTAGATAGATGATTGTCTAACCACTATACTGTAGACCTAAAACTCATACAAAATAATATTGAATTGAAAAAATTAACATCTCAAAAGAAAATGGTAATGTGTTTGTAGTGTTTCTAGCAGAGCAGGTGCTTAGAAAAAATATAGTCATTATTATTGTTATTCTCTGAAGAGAAAAAGAACAGTCTGACTGAGACAAAAAAAAAAGTCTCTAGGTTAATTTCACTCAAAAATCTATACTATAGAATTTGGGACTCCCCTTCTTCTCTCCAACGTGAACTCATGGTACATGAAGACCTTGCTCAGAGACCTGTTTGCAAACTGCCAGCACTCCCAACGTGCACATAGCCCGCTGTACTGCGAGTTTATGACGTGTTTTTACATATGTTATCACTATAAAAATAATCTTACATATATCATCATTATAAAAGTTATCTTACATATGCCGTAATTATAAAAATAATCTTACATCTGTCATAATTGTAAAAATAATCTCTCTGTATTCAGAGAGACTGTCCCTGACCAGTTCACTGAAGCAAATTCCCCGTGTTATTTCCTGTGTGTGTGTAGCTGTGGGATTTTTATATTGGTGGAAACTAACATACATACCAAGAAAGAGCACAGAACACGAATGCACATCTGCAATTACTCTAAAGCATACATGTAACTATGAGCCGGGTCAGGAAATCGAGTGTTTCCGGGGCCACAGAACACTCCTCGATGGCAGGTGCTGCTTCCTAACCACAGTCTCCTCCGCTAGCTGCCTCATCTAGTGGGAACGCCATCCTTTCTCTTATGAAATTTACAGTTTTATAGTCTTACCACACCATATCTTTGCTTGGTTTTGAATATCAATATAAATGGAGTCAAACAGTCTTCATTTTATAAATTATCCATGTTTTTGTATGAAGCTTGCTTTTTTTCTATATAGTATTCCATTAGATGAATGTTAGAGCTGAGAACTTTCCAGTATGGAAAACATCATCTCAGAGATTCAAGAAAACTCTAAAAAAAAACAGGCTGGCATGGCTCCGTGGATGAGTGTTGACCTAATGAACCAGGAGGTTACTGTTCGATTCCTGAGTTTCGGGCTTGATCCCCAGTGTGGGCCGTGCAGGAGGCAGCTGATCAATGATTCTCTCTCACCATTGATGTTTCTATCAATGATGTTTCTATCATTGATGTTTCTATCTCTCTCTCATCAATCCCCGTGCTGGAGGCAGCTGATCAATGATTCTCTCTCACCATTGATGTTTCTATCCCTATCTCCCCCTCTTCCTTCCTCTCCCTAAAATCAATAAAAATATATTTTTTTAAGAAAAGAGAGAGAGGAGGAGGCCTGAGAGAGACGCACCACTGGTCATGTTTCTCCAGTGTGGGGTCCCTGTTCTCAAGGAAGCAGGCGCACTAATGCTGTGTATGTAACTCCGAGAAACCTGGGGTCAGCCCATAGGGTTAGGGGAACGGAACATCTTCTTCTTGGGGCCTGGAGCTGAGCTAGTTTCTGATCATTAAGTTCCAGGTGGGCGGCAGATGAACGGCGAAGAGTTTAGTCAGGTGAGAAGGAACAGGGAGCACTCATTAGAACAAGGCAGCGTAGAGCTCCAGGTGCCATTCAGAGGTGGGTGGGGAAGAAGTGAAAGGGTGGTAGTGCATTTTAGCAGATATGAACATACTCAAGGGGGAAAAAAAAAAAAGCACAGCTCTTACAATTTCAAAGACTTAACATGTGCCAAAGTGTTGAAAATACAAGGTTAGAAAGAGGACATAGCCTCCTCTCCATGACTTAGAAATTTCCTGAAAATGTATGCTCACCCATAGAATAAGAAAGTGAGATTCTTGTCACACCTCCACATTCCTCTTCACCCCAGAAAAGTTCATCCCCCAAGTCGGCCAGGTATGTCCAAAGGCACTGTGCTGAGGACCCCCTGCTTGGGTCCGCTGGTGTACCAGGTCTCTATAACTTCAAAAGTGATGAAATAGCCAAGCTCTAGTTGGTTTGGCTCAATGGATAGAGCATTGGCCTGCAGACTGAAAGGTCCTAGGTTCGATTCCAGCCAAGGGCACATGCCTGGGTTGCGGGCTCGATCCCCAGTAGGGGGCATGCAGGAGGCAGCCAATCAGTGATTCTCTCTCATCATTGATGTTTCTATCTTTCTCTCCCTCACCCCTTCCTCTCTGAAATCAATAAAATATATTTTAAAAAAAAGAAATAGCCAATATTTCAATTCCACCATACCCTGTTATCAACTATGGTCACCACGCTGTACATTCGAGCCGCAGGCCGTGTCCATCTTATGGCGGAGAGTCTGTGCCCTTATACCAACCTCTTCCTCTTCCATCCACCCCCGTCTCTGGCAACCACTTTTCTATTCTCTGTTTCTATGAGTTTTACTGTTGCTGCTGCTGCTGCTGTTGCTGTTTTTATCTGTCTCTCTCTGTCCACCGTATTTTATTTAGCACAATGTGAGATGATGGGTGTGTTAACTAACTTGATTGGGGGTGGGGGAGAGGTCGTGTCACCAATACGCTTTTAAAGATATTCATTTTGTAGTTGTACAAATTTCACAATGTATACCAAATCACCAGGATGTACATTTTTAAGATCTTACAGTGTTGTCACCTATACCTCTACACTGTTGAAATAAAAAAAATGTTTAAAGGTGCACGAGCTCTGGTGACAGGCCCACGTGGAAATCTCAGTCCTGCCGCCTAGCACTGTGGCCCCGGCAAATCATTTAACCTTTCCCAGCCTCCATTTCAAAACCTAAAAAGCGGGAAGACAGATGCCCAAGGAGGAAACAGTCTGGGGTCAACGTCTCCGAGTTTTCCTCTAAAGGCCTGCATCAGAACGAACTGAGGAAGCGGCCACCCCGGCCACCCAGACCGAGAGGACGTGGGATGGGAGCAGGCGACCTCCCCTGCTGCTCACATCGGAGGGCCTGTCTGGCCACAGCAGAACTACTGCCAGTCTCCACCAGAATGTAGGTACCGACTTTCAGCTACAGCTCCTCCCGTGAGCCACGGAGGGAGCACAGAATCAGTCCTCCGCTGCTCCCCTGAGCTGTGGAAGCGACTTAACTGACATTTCTATATCCTTTTGTGAGCTACAGAGTCACCCTGAGAGAAAATGATGGCTGGCTGCTGAAAGATTATAATCACTAAGCGAGGAAAGGGGTGCAATGAAAAGCCCCTGGGGTGCAACCGTTGATGTTTTTATTCTTCCCAAGGTGTTCGTATTTGGGCTTTTGAATTCCTGTCATTTTATGGGACAGGTTTGTTTTGTTGTTGTTATTCCTCACCTGAGGATATTTTCCCATTGAAATTTAGAGAGAGTGGAAGGGAGGGGGAGAGAGAAACATTGATGTGAAAGAGACACATAGATTGGTTGCCTCCTGCATGAGCTCTGACCGGGCTGGGTTCGAGCCTGCAACCGAGGTGCGTGCCCTTGATTGGAATAGAACCTGCGACCCTTCAGTCCTTGGGCTGACCCTCTAACCACTGAGCAACACCAGCTAGGACTATTGTATAGATTTTTGAGTGAAATTAACCTAGAGACTTTTTTTTTGTCTTAGTCAGAGACTGTTCTTTTTCTCTTCAGAGGATAACAATAATAACGACTATATATTTTCTAAGCACCTGCTCTGCTAGAAACACTGCAAACACATTACCTTTTTTTGAGATGTTAATTTTTTCCAATTGCAGTTTACATTCAATATTATTTTGTATGAGTTTCAGGTCTACAGCATAGGGGTTAGACAATCATCCTATATAATAAAAACCTAACATGCTAAGTGTCCGACCATTTGTTCGACCGTTTGACCAGTTGCTATGATGCGCACTGACCACCAGGGGCAGATGCTCCAACTGGTATGTTAGCTTGCTGCTGGGATCCAGACAATTGGGACTAGGCCAGACAGGCCAGACATACCCTGGAGCCCTCCCACAGTCCCTCCCTGGCCCTGATAGTGCACCAGTGGGGTTCCTCGGCCTGGCCTGTGCCCTCTCACAATCCAGGACCCCTCGGGGGATGTCAGAGAGCCAGTTTCAGCCCGATCCCCGCAGACCAGGCCGAGGGACCCCACCGATGCACGAATCCGTGCACTGGACCTCTAGTATACTTTATAAAATGTTCCCCCTGATATTTCCAATACCCACCTGGCACCGTACATACTAGTAGTCATTACAATATTATTGACTATATTCCCTATGCTGAACTTTACATCCCCATGACTATTCTGTAACTACCAATCTGTACTTCTCAATTCCTTCACCCAGACCCCCAACCCCCCTCCCCTCTGGCACCCATCAGTCTGGCAAACACATGATCTTCCATCCTCGCATAAGCACACTCACCTGGTGCTTATTATTATTAAGGACCCCAACTACCAAAGGACACTCAAGAAGAAAGAAATACACTTTTCAAGATATTAACCTTCTCACAAGGAAAGTTCCAATGCTTTACTGGTGAACTCACTGAACAGCTCAGGAAGGAATAACACTGCCCTGACCAGTATGGTTTATCTCGTGCATTGAAAGGTTGCCAATTCAATTCCCAGTCAGGGCACGTGCCTGTGTTGCAGGCTTGATCCCTGCTAGTGGGTGTGTAGGAGGCAGCCGATGGATGTTTCACTCTCACATCAATGTTTCTCTCTCTCTCTCCCCCTTCCTTTCTCTCTCTCTCTCTAAAACAAACAAACAAACAAAAAGGAATAACACAAATGCTCAAAAAAGTCTCCCAGAAAATTGAGGAGGAATTAGTTTCTCCTAACTCATTTTATGGAGCCAGCATTACCTTAATACCAAAACCAAATAAAGACATTATAAGAAAAGACTCCGATATGTGACATAGCTTTGCGTGCACCTTTCTCTCTTTAAAGAATGCCATTGATCTTGATTCTGCTTAGTCAAGTCCTATAATTCATTACATTGTTTGATTGTTCTCTTATTTTAGTCAATGGTGTTTGACTCCTCTTCTGAATAGCTTTTGGTCTGGTTAGGACTAGGCTGTGAAACGATCTGAAAGGAACTGGGTTCCATAGCAGTGGACCTCAGAATAGGCTTCTTGGACAAAGGCAACTGTTTTTTAATTCATCCTCAAAGAGGTGGAACTAGATGAAAAGAGAGCAAGGGAACTAACTGGGGGACCAGCAAAAGTAGCTACAGCAGCCAGGCTAAAGTGGTTGATGCTTAGACTTGGGTTGTGTCCTAGTCATGGTCCCAATACAACTTAGTCAAGAGACGTGGGAAAGAAAAGCAAGGGGACTTAATGAGTTGTCAGAAGGGACAGAGAGGGACATAAAGAGAGAGAGAGAAAAAAAAACATGTTGGGGGGTTTGCAACCTTTAAGTTGCCCTCCCTTTGAATAGGTGCCATGGTTTCCTTAACATATAATCTGGTTGTTTGCCTGGGGGGAAAAATGGAATTGTTGCAAAATAGAAAGTAAATGATCTCCTTTATTTTCCTGCCTCCAATTTCTCCCAGCTGTGGGCTAATGAGTATATAGTCCATTTAGATTCCCTATCCTGTAATTGGCTCACCACTTGGGACAATCTGATATGGTGACGTCTTGGGTCCTTGTGCGAGACATGTTTTATTGAATGATCACTGAATTTGTTGTCTCCAACTCCATTCTTATCAGACATACTGAAAATCTGAGGTGAGCTCCGTTCTTACGTTCACTTGAATGGTCACCCCCTTGACCAGCCCAGTGTCAGGCGATGTGGCTGAATCAAGGAATCCAGCACAACCCATGGGTGTGCCACGCATTTGTGTGCCTGTGGGGTATAGCCTGGTACCGGGGCACAGTGGGCTAGTTGGTAACCTCACAGAGAGTTCATCCCAAACACCGAAAGGTTGGAAAAGGCAGAGAATGTGTGGAATCTAAAGGTGGCTCCGGCTCTGCTTCCCTTAGATCCCCTGCCTTTTCTGGGATGAGCTTGGGACTATTCTGTCTTCCTTTGATCACCTCTTTCATATGTAAATGTCTTGGTCCTGGCCCTGCGTGGGCTCTGGAATGGAGAGAAGAAGCAGAGCACCCACTCTCAGAGGCGGGGCCTCCCAAGGCAAGTAAATAAATTAAAGGCACCTTTTATAGCTCAGGATGCAACTGGAAGAGCAGGAGGCTGGGAGGAACTGCAGCTTCGTCTCCATCCCACAGCCTGTCTAGGACACCATCCCTGAGCCCTCCCTGGAGCTTGGTTTCCTGCTGCATCATCCTTTTCCCAACATATATGGGCTGGCTCCCGCTCCTCCTGCTCCCAGGAGCCCTCCTGCTCTTGTGCTGTTCTTCCGCAGATGGTGAGTCAACCGGGCAGAGGGATGGGATCAGGGAGTAATGTCCTAGAAAGTCCTGAGGAGGAGGAGCAGAAGCTGTAGGGACAGTGTTTGCTGGGCTCAGGCCCCTGAGCCCTTGGCTGCTGTACATTCCCTCCCCCACGTGGAAACTCTCCCTGGGGCCCCTGCTGTGCCTGTTGTTCAGTAGCTTCACTGAAGTGTAACTCCCGGGATGATGTGAGGGGAAGGGCTGATAAGGAATCACTGAGGTCCTAACTGGTTTGGCTCAGTGGATAGAGCGTTGGCCTGTGGACTGAAGGGTTCCAGGTTCAATTCCTATCAAGGGCATGTACCTGGTTGCAGGCACATCCCCATTGGGGGGTGTGCAGGAGGCAGCTGATTGATGTTTCTAACTCTCTATTCCTCTCCCTTCTCTCTGTAAAAAAATCAATAAAATATATATTTTTTTAAAAAGCCAAAACACCTCCATAATTAGGTGAATAAAGACACTGATTTGCTTTAAAAAAAAAAAATAAAGAATCACTGAGGTCTGTACATGGGCAAGTTAGAGAGCAATACACCTTTTCTCTCAACTGAGCCCAGGCCTTGAAAAGTAACTTGGAATAGGGATACCCCTCTTCCCTTTTCCCCCAAGGGATCCTGGGTCTTCTCTCTCAGACAAGCTTACGTGGCTCTACCAGCAATAAAATGCCTAGTTCGGTGTCCCCTCTAGACGCCACAGATGCAGGGTGAGCCTGAAAAGAAAGAAGGAGAGAGCTTTCTGGTAACCCTGCATGACATAGAACCGGGTTCCTTGAGATAGCTGTGGGCTGCGCTGGGAGGGTCCCCCAAGGGGACAAGAAGCCTGGAAAGTCCAGGGTCCTGGCCTCACGTCTTTCCCCCACCATGGGGCCCTTTTTTCTTTCTCTGTCTATTTGGCGTTCCTTGGCCTCACCCCACGGTTCTCACATAATGTCCAGATCCTACGAGGAGAATTCCAGTTTGCACCTCCTGCAATGAATTTGTCGGCAAGACCTGCAGAAAGAATTTAGGTTCCTGTAAATCCAGATACCCTGACTTTGCTTGCCAGACCAGAGAAGTGTACACTCAACATTACACTGGAGGTGAGGTGAGGGCTGGAGGGAAGGGAGGGATGGGAAATTGAATGTTATGCCTTGGCCTGGAGAACCAACAAACAAAAAGAGCCTTAGGTCTGGAGTTTGAATTCTTTAGTCCCACCAGCTCTAGTGTGAACTCAGCGGAAGATCTAGGGCACGTGGTTTTCCTTCTCTAAGTTCAAATTGCTCATCTATACAATGATTGAATTGTGTGTGTTTTTTAAATATGTTTTTACTAGAGGCCTGGTGCACGAATTTGTGCATGGGTAGGGTCCCTCAGCCTGACCAGTGATTGGGGCCATGTGGGGGTTGGGGGGTAGGGACCGCAGGAGGTTGGTTGTGGGAGCGCACTGACCACCAGGAGGCAGCTCCTTCATTGAGCATCTGCCCCCTGGTGGTCAGTGCATCTTCATAGCGACCGGTCATTCAGTCCATAGGTCATAACAGTTGCTTAGGCATATATATATATATATATATATATATATATATATATATATATTGATTTTTAGAGAGAGAGAAAGGGAGAGGGATAGAAAGATAGAAACATCGATGAGAGAGAAACATCATCGATTGGCTGCCTCCTGCACGCCCCTTACTGGGGATCGAGCTCAAAACCTGGGCATGTGCCCTGACTGAGAATCGAACTGGTAACCTCTTGGTTCCTGGGTCAGAGCTCAACCGCTGAGCCACACCAGCCGGCCAATGATTGAATTTTAATGGATGACCTCCAAATCCCATCCATCTCTGATGTCCAGGGACTGAATCCCTAATCAAGTCTAGCTGTTACAGCTCCTTTGCTGCAAATGCATGTGGATGTTGGGGGGAGGAGTGAGGTACCCTGGAAGGAGGCCGCCCCTTTGGTGGATGAGTCTTCAAGTCTCAGACTCTTCCTAAGGGGACAGCGTGGAGGGGGGCTGCTCACTCAGCCACATTCCCTGGCATACCCCGAGTCTAACCTGGGCCTCTCTGCCATTTTCCCACCCTCTGCAGAATATGTCTACCAATACTCCATCCTGGGCTGCCCCAAAAGATGTGTGGAATATATACGCATCACCAACAAGAAGAAAGACGTTTTCCTCTGCTGTAATGAAAGCTACTGCAACAGCTTGTCAGTCAAGGATGAGGTTCCATTCGACCCCCTCCTATCAGAGAAGTTAAAACCCAGCTGACTGGCAGGGACCTCCTCCCAACTACACCCTACCCATCCTTTCTGAACAAACCTCAACATCCAGAAAAGCCTTTGCTCTCAACTCCCTGACCCCCGCCCCCCCCAACACACACACACACACACACACACACACACACACACACACACACACTGCCTTGAGAACCAAGAGGCCCAAGAGAAATGAACTGTGGCTGAGGAAGGGCTGTGGTACAACTTTGAAATTCCATCTGGACCAAGTGAGTCCCACCAGGCCTGGTAGTCTGATTCTACAAAACCCCAAGCCTAAAATGGGGTGAGGAAGTGGGGGAGGCTGCACTGGGACATCTGGGGGCCCTGAGTGGATTACAAGAACAACTCTCATGAATAACAAGACCAGATGCAGGGCAGCCCGCAAGCTGTTCCGTAGTGGACCCGATAAGAAGGAAGGGATGCAGGGCAGAGAAGAGTCTGGCAAAGGTTCCCAAGTCACTTCATTTCATTTCATCTCTCAAATGTATAGGATCCAAAATCCCACCAGGCCCCTGACATTCTAGGTCTGGGGAGTCCCAGAAACAAGGAGGGCCTGACCAACAGGGCAGGGTTTGCCCTGGGGGACCCTCTGCCGTGTTGGGGCTGGTTGGGATCGGGCTGAGTGATGAGGGCAGGGGGAAGGAAGCTTTCTGGCCACTGCACGACTTCAGTATTAAAAAGCCCATGTTCTGAAGGAGATTGCCGATTGCCTGAGTCTGAATCCCACCGTTCCGTCTTCCCAGGAGATGGCATGCAATGACTCAGCATAAGAAAACAGAAGCAGGAAAGTAGGACACGGGCTCTGCCCACCCAGAGAGACCTGGGCTCTCAGTAGCATGTAACTTTGGGAACATTTCCTAAGCTTCCTGAGCCTTCCTTTTCTCCTCTGCAAACTGGGCTGATAAGAACTTCCTCACGTGGCTGTTGTGAAGACCGAATGATAAAACATATCACTTTACATAGGGACTGGCACATATTAATTCCCCAATAGGAAATAACTATATTATTATTCACAATCTAGATATATAAAAGCCTAATATGCCAAGTATCCCCTCGGGAGTTCAACCGGGAGACTGGAAGTTCTATCGCTCGCTGTGATGTGCGCTGACCACCAGGGGGTGGCACAGAACAAAGGAAGGCCCCGGCCAGCAGCCAGCAGCCACTAGGGACCCACCCAAGCACGAGTTTCGTGCACTGGGCCTCTAGTCGTATTATAATTTAAATCCTAAATCAAAGAGAATTCAATGTTGCAGTAAAAGAAAACAAAGATAATGCCAGTTATTGTTTGGATTATGGTAAGCTATAAAGGACAAAATTCACCAGTTTAACCATTTTAAGTGTACAATTCAGTGATGTACATTCACATTGTGGTTTAGCCCTCACCTCTATACATTTCCAGAACATTTTCATCATCTCAAACAGAAACTATCCCTATGAAACAACAACTCCCCAGGTAAGGGGTTAGTATAAAAAAAATATGTAAAGAACTCATACAACTCAATTAAAAAAATGAGCACACGGCCTGCATAATATTTTTCCAAAGAATTCAGAGACGGCCAATAGGCACAGATTTTCCATTGGTTATCAGTGCAGTGTGGAGGGAGTCATAAAGGGCAGGAGTTATTTGGGTTTTTGTTTTGCTCTTATTTTTATTTTTATTAAGAAGGGTAACCTTGGCCGGTTTTGCTCAGTGTTGGCCCCTGGACCAAAGGGTCTCAGGTTCAATTCCTGGTCTAGGGCATGTACCTCAGTTTCAGATTTGATCCCTGGCCCCATGTGCAGGAGGCAACCAGTCAATGTATCTCTCTCACATCCATGTTTCCCTCTCTCTCCCCCCCCCCCCCCATCTTCTACTCTCTCTCTAAAGGTCAATGGAAGAAATATCCTCGGGTGAGGATTTCTTTCATTTCCTTTTTTGTTTTCCAAATCTTGAATTATGGTAAATCATAAATAAATTTTACTAATTTAGCCACTTCTAAGTGTACTGTTTATTAGTGTTAAGTATAGTCACATTGTTGTGAAACAGATCTCCAGAAATGTTTCATCTTGCAAAACTAAAACTCTACGCCCATAAAATAACAACTCCCCACCCCCTCCTCTCTCAATCGCCTGGCAACTACCATTCTACATCCTGTTTCTGTGAATTTGAGTCCTGAGGGCCCTCACTGAAGTGGAATTATACAGCATTTGTATTTGGAGGCTGTCTTATTTTTCTCAGCTTAATGTTCTCAAGTTTCACCTATGATGTACCATGTGTCAGGATTTTCTTCGTTTTTATTTTATTTATTTTTTAATATATTTTTATTTTATTTTTTAAAATATATTTTTATTCATTTCAGAGAGAAAGGGAGAAAGAGACAGAAACATCAGGGATGAGAGAGAACCATTGATCAGCGGCCTCCTGCACGCCCTTGGCATGTGCCCTGACCGGGAATTGAACTGTGACCTCCTGGTTCATAGGTCGACACTCAACCTCTGAGCCATGCCGGCCGGGCAGAATTTTCTTCATTTTTAAGGCTAAATGATATTTCTTCCCATGTATACACCACATTTTATTTATCCATTCATTGGTTGGTTTGCACATTTTGGCTGTTGTAAATAATGCTGCTATGAACATGGGTGTGCAAATATCTCTTTGAGACCCCGCTTTCAATCCTTATGGCTATATGCCAGAAGTGCAACTGCTGGATCATATGGCAATTCCGTTTTTAATATTTTGAAGAACAATCATACTGTTGGCTGCACCATTTTACATTTTACCAAGAGTGACCAAGTGTTCTTAAGTCTCCACATTCTTGCCAACTTTTGTTTTCTGTGTTTTGGGGTTGTTTTTTTTTTTATAATAGACATCCTGCCACCATCACCATGACCCAGCTGTACTTCTTTCTGATGAGATCAGACATAATAAGTACCGGTGCACCCAGCTTAATATACACTACAATATTTGATTCTATTGGCTTTGATCTTAAAGGGGTTGTTGCTGGCCTTTTAGCATCTAATAACAAGCCTCTCACAATGGCTAATCCTACCTGTCTTCCCTTTTATCTCCTTTCTCAGCTCAGATTTATAGATAAAAAATCTATAAAATTTTTAAATTTGATATTCTAAAAACAGTTGATTTTTAGAGGATATTTCTGATGACTTTGAAATTTTTTTTACCTAAATTAAGCACACAGAAAATAAATTTAATTTATTTTGTTAGTCTTTCCAAAAGAAAGGTAAAATATCCCATTTAGTTTGTTTTAAATTGTGAGTGGGAGATAGTCAATAAGTAATAAAAAATACAAATAATCTCCATTTTCCTACAGCAAACAGCAAAGGAAAAGATAAAGAAAAGGCTAAGGACAAGAGATGGAAAGAAAAAGAAAAGCCAAGAGATCAACAAAATGAGCAGAAATCATTATATATGTGTGTGTGTATATATATATATATATATATATATATATATATATATATATATATATATATATACTAGAAGCCTGATGCATGAAGATTCATGTAAGAATGGGCCTTTCTTTCCCTGGCTGCCGGCACCACCTTTCTGCTTCGGCCCAGAAGCCGCCTCTTTCTGCTCTGGCATCGCCTTCCCACGCTGCCCAGAGGCCCTGAGCGGCTGGAGTGGTGTGGACCACCTGCGTCGTTGCCATGGTGACAACGCAAGTGTCCCACCCACCCCCAGCCACTCAGCGCCTGTGTATGCAAATTAACCCACCATCTTTGTTGGATTAATTTGCATATTCACTCCTGTTTGGCTGGTGGGCATAGGGAAGGTATGGTCAATTTGAATCTTTCTCTTTTATTGGTGTAGATTAGAGGCCTGATGCACAAAATCTATGCAGGAGTAGGCCTTCCTTCCCCTGGCTGCCAGCACTGGCTTCCCTCCGGCACCCGGGACCCGGGCTTCCCTCGCAGCCCTGGCTTCAGCCGAAGGACATCCGGTCTAATTAGCATATTACACTTTTATTATTATAGATATGGAGAAAGATACAGAAATACACATTGCTATAGTTATAATGGGAAGATATTTACATTAAACAAATGTAAACAAGAAGACATAAATCTTTCTTTACCTAAAACCATATTAAACTCACTCGTCTCACAAAAAATACTGTTTCACTTTCTCAGTTCTGCCCAACCTTCTTGGAAGAGTTGACCATACTCACTACTTCCTCCCATCATAGTCCATCCATTTCTCAACTCACTGTAATGTGGCTTCTGGGACCATCACCCATGAATCTTCTTGGGGAGTGACCTACACCCACTTTTTATGGCAGCAGTCTCTAGTTCCTAAGATTCATCCACCCCGTCCCCTTCTCTTCTCCTGGGACAACCTCTTTAGGTCTCATAACCTAAGCTTTCAGTAGATCCCAACTTTGTATGTAGCATCTAGAGCTGATGATCACATCTTTATGCCTCAGGCTTTGGAACCTTCTTAAACTTTGTGCTCTGTCTCTCCATTTGACACATTTTCCTGAGTTGTCCACTGACCTTAAACCTCTGATGCGTAGAATGGAACCCAACCCTTTTCTGGGCACATTCCAGTCACTCCTTCGTTGGTAGGGAGAAATCAGGCAGCCAGGAAGCCAGAGAAACGCAATGATGTGAGAGACCCAGGACATGCAAGGTGAGAGGCGGCTGATGGGGATTGCAGATGTGCAGGGAGCAGAGCCCTGAAACAAGGGTGAGCTGAGAGTGTTTGGTGTCACAGGGAAGGAGCCAGTGGCCAGGAGGAACGTGAAGAGGGAAACATGGAGGAGAGAGCAGGGCCCTGCCTGCTCTTCAGGAGCACGCGTGGAGGCAGATAGGACCAGAGACGCCAGGGACAGGAGAGCGTCCGTGGACATCACCACTGAGAAAGGAATTGGTTGCTTCTACAACTTGTATTCTCGTTCATTTCCTTGATTTCTATTACAGAAAGGTTGACCTTTACAACAAAAGGTTACAATCTTCAGGGCCCCATGATGGGAATTTGAAGGTGAACAATGATCTGAGCAGTCCAATTCAGTGTGCTCGTGGCTCCACCCACCTGGAAGAGAAGGAATTCACATTCATTGCCAGAGGACCATGCTTGGAACTCAAGTAAGAGGAACTTCCCCAACTCACCAAGCCTGGTCCAGACTACAGACACATCCACCTCCCAGCAAGGGCTTCCTCGGGCTGGGGAGCCCCTACACAGTGTCTGAAGCCAGGGGCCTGTTCAGGAGGTCAAGGAGAGCCTAGCTCAACAGCATTACCTTTCTCACTGATAAAGAAGAAATCTTGGGTTCTGCATCCGGGGCCTTCCTCCACGGTGCAGTTTCCATTGCCTTCCAGACATTTGCCCTTATTAAAAATCTTGCAGACCGTACACAATGTGGCTGGAGCTATAGAGAAAGAGACATGAAGGCAGAGCCCAGGATTTAATGGGCTGGGACCAAAGTGGGCTATGACATTGAGACGGCTAAGGACTTCAAGAGAAAAGTATGACCCCAAATTCCTCCTCCAATATATGCTTTAAAACAAACAAACAAAACCCTCACCTGAGGATAGGTTTATTGATTTTAGAGAGAGGAAGGGAGAGAGAGAGCAAGAGAAACATCTATGTGAGAGAAAAACATCAATTGATTACCTCCTGGATGCCCCCTTCCCCCCACCTCCCCCCCAGCAGGATCAAGCCCACAAGCTAGGCATGTGACCTGACTGGGAATCAAACCCACAACCTTTTGGTGCAGGGGACTTCACTCCAACCAACCGAGCCACCTGGCCACTTCAATACACTCTTAAAGCCTGGAAAAGGTCCCCTCACATTATGTACATTGATTTATTTTTTTTAGGTATATGGAACTTTGACACAAGGTTCTTGATTCCATTAAAAGTAAAGTGAAACGTCTTCACTTACCTTGGTGCCATGTTCCAGCATGCAATAAAAGCATCTACTAAAGGCCGCCTTCAGCTAGAAATCGGCTTAAAATCATGGGACATAACGACTATGCTGACTCCAAAGTGGGGATGCAGTCCCACAAAAATCCTACCACAACTCTCACAAAAGGTAATTGGATGTTCAAACATATCTAAGTGATGACAGTGCACATAGCATGAAAATGTTGGTTCTAGTGAAGTCCTTCAGTGACCTGTTCCCTCTGGAGCACTGCCCCCTGGTGGCTGCTTTAGAGAACGTCTTGAGCAACCAACCACTGGCTCTGCCTCTGAGGGCCTTCCCAGCCAGCCCCAAAACCCTAAATGGAGAAAAGCCCCCAACCCCAATCAGTCCCAAGGGAGTGACTGACCCCACTCGGGGGCTATTTGGAAGGAACCTGAACCATTTCCCTGGTCGTAGTTAGGGTGGGACAGCAGAGAGAGACCTTAAACCCTTGCTGGTGATCATCCCAGAACCTCATCCTTGACTTCATTCCCTCTCAAGGGGACAGATCATCATCCCGGGAGTACTCCCCTGCCCCCATGTTCTCACCCCTGCCCAGCTAGCCCAGGGCCTCACCCACTCCTTGGAAGAACATGAAAGGGAAGCCTCCCAGCAGCAACAGCAGCAGCAGCATCATAAGCTTGTCCATCTCAGGCCGGGATGGCAGGGAGATGCAGAGGGGCCTGGAGCAGGGAGCTGAGTCCCGGGAAGGGCTGGACAGGCTGCCCTAGGGTGCAGCTGGGAGGGGGCTGGAGATCTGGACTGAGCTGCTCCTGGACCGTGGGCAGAAGCTTCCTCTTGCACACTGGCCAGTGGGTGTTTCGCTGCCCCCCAGGCCCAGGAAATGTTCCCACAGAGCCACCCCACCTGGATACTTCTGAGGACGGAGGATGCTCTAGGTACCCCCTCCTGCTCCATTGAGGTTTCCTCCTGAAGAGTAGAGACATGATTTCAGAGAGCAAGGAAGAGGGAGAGAAACATCAATGATGAGAGAAAGATGGGGATGGAGCCCGCAACCAGGGCATATGCCCTGACCGGGAGTGGAACCCGGACCTCCTGGTTCATAGGCCAATGCTCAACCACTGAGCCATGCTGGCTGGGCAATAAAAAAAATTCTTTTTTAATAATTCATTCTGTGCCCATGAGTTCCAGCAGACTCTCAAAGTTCTCAGAGATCTAATATTTAGACAAACCCATGCCTCTCTTCCAAGTTAGATATTAATCAGTACCCATTTACTCCCTAGGTGTTCCAGTCCAGGAAATACGTCGCATGGCCCACCTGCTTAATCGTCAGGCACCATCTCTCTGCCTGTGTAGGAGCCTCTTTCTCTGCAGCAGCCAGACAGTGGGCACCAGGAGCCACCACGAGCTTCCAGGCCCACGCCAGCCCCCGTCAGAGCTCCCAGTAATGAGTCCAGGCCCGGGCCCAACAAGGGCGTGCCCTGGCCAGAGCACAGACTCAGATATCAGGCCGATCTGGGTTGGAGGCCTGGGTCCAGCATTTTAAAATGTTGAGGCCATGGCAAGTGACATCATCTCTGTGCATCTCCATGTCCTCTGTTGAGGAGAGATTTCCTCCACTAAGGAGAAATGACCATCATTGTGCCCAGTTCATAGAATGGCTGTAAGGACATGTATGTATCTATATTTCTATACTGAATGGACGTTAGGTTTCTAGCACAATATGCAACACAGAGCAAGGACGGGTAGCCCTTTGTTCTGATGATCCTTGTGGGGCCAGGGAGAGGCTGTGAGTAGGATTCCTGACTCCTCCCATCCCTCCTACGGAGGACAGACTGTTCCATGATGTGACTGCTGGCTGACCACTGCCAGCCATTCATGCTGGATCCAGTTATATCCGGGCAGAAGAGGTTGCTTTCTGTAGACACCCTCAGAGACTCTCCGGCCCCTCCCTGTGGCCGATGCCTGCTAGTTCCTGGGACAGGCTGATGTCCTTCCCCAGGTTAGCGTGTGAAGCTTTCCCCTTTACCTGGGGCAGGTCACCCCTCAGTACCCCCATCCTTCCTGCCCTGTCTTGACCCCTTAACCCCTACTGGGTGGTGCCCACTAAGACATATAAGCTGCCTTAATAAACTCATAATGTCATATTGGAGTTTGACTACTCTTTCTTTCGTCTCTCAGACCCAAGAAATTTGACATAACCCCTCCCCTGAAGGAGCTGCTCTGTGAGGGAGTGTGAGAGGGTAGGTTGGAGCAAGACCTAAGCTGGTCTAAGACACATCAGGTGTCCGAGGCTTTGCCTGTGGCCTTTCCCAGGCCACCAAAGAACAGTTGACATTCAGTATACTCGTAAAATATGTGGATAAAAATTCATGTCTGTATATATGTATACATCTCCATGTGTGCACGCATGCTTATGAGAAGTCTACACGTCACACATAACATTTAAAATGTTAATCTCTAAGAATTGCTTTGGTGTTTTTTTTTCCCCCATAATATTTTGGATTTTAAATTTGTTATAGACTTACAGAAAACTTACAAAAATATTACACAGTTTCTTACTCCGTTTCCCCTACTGCTCACAGTTCCATTATATTGGTATATGTCACAACTGAAAAAAAAAAACATTCATTCATTATTATTGCCTGTGGAGAGCGGCTACAGTGTTTGGACAGGTTCAAGCCTTGAACTAATGAGAGGGCACAGTCCTCTCATGGCCACGTGCAAGTCCCAGCTTGGAGGGCAGGGCCCTCCCAGCACAATGACAGCCAACAGCTGTAGTTGTAAGCGTGAACCTATGGTCGGAACACGTGGCCCATGTGCCTGAGTGATGTGGGCTTGATAGAGTTCAGGTGCATGTAGTTGAGCAGGATCAAAACTCACGAGAATGTTGTAAACATCTTGACCACGCCCTTACTTTGCCTTGTGGCATCTGCTATAAAATACACAGCTTGTAGTACATGGCGCTGTCGCTGTCTCTCCATCAGAGAGGACAGCGTCCCACGGAGACCCAGCCTTCATTCTCTTGTCTGTCTTTTCTCAATCCTTCACCGCCCCCTCTCAGGGTCACCGAACCTGGCTGAGCTGGCACGGCACATAAGGCGCCCTGGGGCTGACTATGTCATGGCCGGGCCGGCTTGCCACAATTGCCTCTTCAGGATTCCTTCGGTTCACGCCCAGTATCTTTTTTCTCTTCCAGGAAACTGCGTTTCTTTTACCCGTCATATCTTTTCACTTGCTCTGGACTGTGACTGTTGTGTTTTTTTTTGTGATATTGACCATTTTGAAGATTACTGTGCAGATATTTTGCAAAATGTCCCTCAATTTGGGTTTTTCTGATTAGACAAGGGTGATGGGTATGAAGAGAGGACCACAGAGGCAAAGTGCCTTTCTCATCACATCATATCAGCGGTACATGCTGTCCACCTGCCTTATTGCTGTTGGTGTTGACCTTGGTCACCTCGCTGACACTGTTTGCCAGGTGAGTCCACAATAAAGCGACTTTTCCCCTTCCCATATTGTACCTTCTGACAGCAAATCATTTAAGTGTAGCCCGTTCTTTTTTTAATTTTTCTATTACTTTTTTCGTGTTTTTAGAATATTTTACAGTAGTTAGGATTTACATTGCCCATCAGAAAATGGCTAATGAGGCAGTTTTCTTTTTTTTTTTTTAAAGAGAGATGGAAAGGAGAGGGAGAGAGAAAAACATCAATGTGAGAGTGAAACAACAGTCGCCTGCCTCCTGCATACATCCCAGGGACTGAGCCTGCAATCCAGGCATGTGCCCTGGCCTGGAATGGAACTGGCAATCTTTTGGTGTATGGATGGCACCCAATCAAATGAGCCACACTGGCCAGGGCTAAGGCAGTTTTTAAAATAAAAAAAAGTCTTCTTACTTGTCCTGCCTCCATTACTCTGACTCTCCCATGGTTCTCTGTACTACAACAAGGCCTATCTAGACAAGTTGAATGTCGGCTGGAATACTGGAGGTACGATTATCACTGCTGATGTTGATGGTGTGGTTCCTGCTGTTTTAGAGGCCCCGATTTAGATTGTGTCCACAGTGGCTAAGCCAAATGGCCTTGCATTTGATCTCATATCTTACTTCAGTTTAAAAAGGTAAATCCATTTAAAAAAAATTCCATTTGACATTCTGAAAATAAAAATAGATTTTTAAAAGATCTTCTCATGAGTTCCCAAAAAAAGCAACCACGTAAAAAACACACAAAATGAATTTGTTCTACAAGAGGAACAAAATAACCTTCTTGCCTTGTTTTCATTTATAAATGAGAAATGTAAGATTATATTTTATAAGTAATTTTTTAAAATATTTTTTTATTGATTTCAGAGAGGAAGGGAGAGGGAGCGAGAGATAGAAACATCAATCATGAGAGAGAAGCATCGATCAGTTGCCTCCAGCATACCCCACCCTGGGGATCGAGCCCACAACCCGGGCATGTGCCCTGACCGGGAATCGAACTGTGACCTCCTGGTTCATAGGTTGTCATTCAGCCACTGAGCCATGCCGGCCAGGCTGATAAGTACTAGTAATTTAACACGATAATAATTTTCTCCATTTTTGTACCAAGACTGATAAAGGAAATAGAATGAAGGAAGAGGATAAGGACAGAAGTGCAATAAGGGGAAAGAAAAAGAGGTCAAAAGACAAGAAAAATGCATGCAAAAGTTTATCAGCTAAATCCCCTAGCATCTAAAGCGGACAATCCCATTTTCCTGCCTTAGCCCTTGGAACCTTCTTGGACATTGAGTCCTGTCTGTCCATCTACCAGTTGGACACATTTTCCACAAACCCCTCAGACTCCTGATGTGTAGAATGGAACCTAATTTCTTTCTGGACACATGCCAATCACTTCTGAGTTAGAAGGAGCAGAGTTCAGGTAGCCAAGGAAATGCAATGATTGTGAGGGACCAGGAATGCACGGTGAGGAAGGCTGATGGTGAACTGCAGATGTGCGGGAAGCAGAGCCTTGAAACAAGGGTGAGCTGAGAGTGTTTCATATCACGGGGAAGAGCCAGTGGGGCCAGGAGGAAAGTGAAGAGGGAAACATGGAGGAGAGAGCAGGCCCTGCATGCTCTTCAGGAGCGCATGTGGAGGGAACTAGGACCAAAGATGCCAGGGAAAAGAGAAGTGGAGTGGATATCACCACAACAAAGAATTTGTTGATGATTCTATTCCTTGTATTCCTGTTCCTCTCCTTGATATCTGTTACAGAATTCTTGACCTTTACAACAAAACATTGAAATCTTCAGGTACCCGTAATAAAATAATGCCTCTGAACAATGATCTGAGCAGTCCAATTCAGTGTGATTGTGTTTCCACACACCTGGAAGAGAAGGAATTCATATTCAGTGCCAGACGACAATGCTTGGAACTCAAGTAAGAGGAACTTCCCTACTACACCAAGACTGCAGACACATCCACTTCTTAGCAAGGGCGTCCTCAGACTGGAGAGCCCACACACAGTGTCTGAAGTCAGGGGCCTGTTCAAGACAGGGGAGCCTGGCTCAACAGCATTCATTACCTTTCCCATTGAAAATGAAGAAATCTCTGGTTCTGCATCCCGGGCCTTGTTTCATGGTGCAATTTCCCTTGCCCCTCAAACAGTGACCTTTCTTAAAATAGTTGCATACCATGCACAATGTGGCTGGATCTGTGGAAAATAGAAATGAAGGCTGATCCCAGGATTGAATGGGATGAGACCAAGGTGGGCTAGGACAATGTGAGGGCTGAGGATTTCAAGGGTAAAGGACAGCCTAAAATACCTCCTCTAGTATACTCTTAAAGCCTGGAAGTATTCCCATCTGATGATGTCCATTGATTCTCTAAGTATATGGGGCTTCATCACGAGGTTCTTGTTTCCATTAAAAATAAAGTGAAAGGTCAGACTGCCAGTCAAGATGGCTGTGTAGGTAAATGTGGGTACTCAAATCTTCCTACAACCACATCACAGCTACAGCTAAATCACAGAACAACTATAATTCAGAGCTGCCTGAAATAGAGCTGAATGGAAGTCCTACAACTAGAGATTTGAAGAAGAAGCCACATCAAGACTGGTAGGAGGGATGGAGATGCAGAACAGGCTGGCCCCACACCCCCGTGTGGTGATTTAAAATTAGGAGGGATATTTTGACTGCAGAGGCCCTCCCTGAGGAGCAGGAGATCCCAGTCCCACACCAGACCCCACCCCCACCTCCCAGCCCAAGGTTCCAGTGCCAGCAAGAGAAGTCCCCATAACTTCTGGCATTAAAAACCCAGTGGGGTATGTGGCTAGTGGGATGAGTGCTCTCAGAGACCCAGGCAGTTCCTCTGAAAGGGCCCATGCACAGACTACTTGGACTTCACTACCTCTGAGCTCCAGTGCTGGGATAGCAGCTTGAAAAGAACCAGGGTATACCAGGAGGAACTAAATTATCAGGCATCAGGGCAAGAATAGGGGGGTAGCTTTCTGACAGACAAAAGGACTGGCAGAGGTCACTGTTCCTTTTGCGAGACACCCTCCCACAGACAGAGCAGGCAGGTGGGTGACACTTCTGAGACTTCATCAACCTGATGTTCTCCTGTCCAGGTAATCACCTGAGGACCCATCCCACCCAACCTGAAGGCCCATTCAAGCTGTTTCCAGTGGCTTTTCAATACAACTGGGCTCTCTTGCCTCATGCTTTAGACTTTCCTAAAATCTCTCAAACTAGCAGCATCTGTCCTCTGTGCACCCCTTACCTCTTGCGAGGTAGCCACAGGCTCAGCACTGGCAGCATCCCCCCTTGGTTCACAGCTCGGTCCCTCCTGGGCACCTCCAAGCCCAACACAAGTAGAAGCCATCTGCAGATAGCTCTGTAGCTCGTGCTGGGTGGCCCCAGGCAGGGCACAAGTGGTGGCTGACTTTGCACCTCAGGGGAGGCCCCTGAGCCAGTGCACCTATTGGAAAGCTTCAGACCATGCCAGAGAACCACCTTTCCATCTCCATGAGTGACACACTGAAGGCATGGACTCCATGAGCACCATAGGGTCGACTTCTGCACAGTAGTTCCCTCGTTATAGTCACAGCCAGTCCTCACAGCATTGGCCTGGGGGTCTTTCCATCCCAATGACACCAATAGCACTCAAGACTCAACTATGACAGGACAGTGCACACAACCCACAGAGGGGCTGTGGAGTGCCCAGCTCAGGTGACTGGAGAAACTGTGTCCCTGGGCCCTGCAGGACACCCACTACACAAGGTCACTCTACCACGTTTGGGAGATGTAGCAGCAATACCTAATACAGGGGAGTGGAGGGGACGGACAACATAGGGAAGCAGCCAAACTGTGGAGACAAAGAAACAGGTCCAAAATAAAAATATTTTTAAAAAAGAAAAAGAAAGATAAAAATATGGACAATAGCCCTGACCGGTTTGGCTCAGTGGATAGAGCATCGGCCTGCAGACTCAAGGGTCCCAGGTTCGATTCCGGTCAAGGACATGTACCTTGGTTGCAGGCACATCCCCAGTGGGGGGTGTGCAGGAGGCAGCTGATTGATGTTTCTCTCTCATCGATGTTTCTAACTCTCTATCCCTCTCCCTTCTTCTCTGTAAAAAAAATCAATAAAATATATTTTTTAAAAATATGGACAATAAAATGGCAATGAATAAGATGGGAGGGGGTTAGGGGTATGGGTGGGAAAGATGAAGGGATTTAGACATACAAATTGGTAGTTACAGAATAGTCATGGGGATGTAAAGTATGGAAGAGATTTGCCAAAGAACACAAATGCATATATGCATAGACAACAATGTGGTGAAGGCACAGGGAGGAGGAGAGGCGGGGGGGAGTGGGGAAGACGAAGGAAAATGGGGGACATATGTAAGAGTATCAACAATTTAAAAGAATACTTTTAAAGAAAATAAAGGGAATGGTCTCCCCTTACCTTGGTGCCATTGTGCAGAATATAATAAAAGTCCCTGCTTACATCCACGTGAAGCTAGAAATCTGTTAGAATATCCTGAGACATAACAACCGTGCTGGCTCCGAAGTGGGGATGCAGTCCCACAAAATTCCTACCACAACTCCCCCCAAAAAAGTCACTAGATGTTCAAACATATCTAAGTGATGACAATGCACATACCATGAAAATACTGGTTCTAGTGAAGTCCTTCAGTGACCTGTTCCCGCTGGAGCACTGCCCCCTGGTGGCTGCTTTAGAGAAAGTCTTGAGCAACCAACCATTGGCTCTGCCTCTGAGGGCCTTCCCAGCCAGCCCCAAAACCCTAAATGGAGAAAGGCCCCCAACCCCAATCAGTCCCAAGGGAGTGACTGAGCCCACTCTGAGGCTATTTGGAAGGGACCTGAACCATTTCCCTGGTCGTAGTTAGGGTGGGACAGCAGAGAGGGACCTCAAACTTGGCTTTCAATTATCCCAGAACTTCATCCTTGACTTACTCCCTCGCAAGGGGACAGATCATCATCCCGGGAGTTCTCCCCCTGCCCCCAGGTCCTCGCCTCTGCCCAGCTAGCCCAGGGCCTCACCCACTCCTTGGAAGAACATGAAAGGGAAGCCTCCCAGCAGCAGCAGCAACAGCAGCATCACAAGCTTGTCCATCTCAGGCCGGGATGGCAGGGAGATGCAGAGGGGCCTGGAGCCGGGAGCTGAGCCCCAGGAAGGGCTGGACAGGCTGCCCTAGGGTGCAGATGGGAGGGGCTGGAGATCTGGACTGAGCTGCTCCTGGGCTGTGGGCAGAAGCTTCCTTTTGCACACTTGCCTGTTAAATATTAATGAATACCCACTTACTCCCTAAGTGTTCCTGGGTGTTTTGCTGGCACCCAGGCCCAGGAAATGCTCCACAGAGCCACCCCACCTGGACTTCTGAGGGTGGGGGGTGTTCTAGGTGCCCTCCTGCTCCCTTGAGTCTGCGCCCTGAAGAATTAGAGGCAGGATTCTTGACCAGATCAACTGGACCCCTCAATAGTCTGACCCTTTACTCTCTGGACATCCCACTGCCCAGGCCCCAAAACAGGGCTGTGCTAAAATGCCCATTTCTTCTAGGTCCAATGCCCCTTACGACCACCTTCCCTTGCGTCCTTCCACCCAAGCCAGTCTACAAACTGGCTGACATCCCGTCTCAGGGCTCAGGATGCTTTCCCCAGAGGTTCAGTGCTTTCACCATTGTGTTCACAGTTAGGACCATGGCCCAGTATTGAAGAAAAAAATTATTCGTGGCATTTGTCAGTGACAGTGGTAGACTTTATTCAAGGGGCCAGTGATAATGGGGTTTGGTAGTAGGAGAGAGAGAGAGATCCATCTCACCTCTGATTACAAGTGCAGATTTATACTCAAGGAGTAGTGTGGGGGTCAGTGATGCAACATTACTAAGAGGAAACATGAAATATCAAGGTGAAGGGTTTTACTAAACTGACCTAGCAGGATTATAGCTAAAACAAGAACAAAATGTGTCAAGGTCAGGAACTAGGTCCGGGACTAGTCAGAGAGAGTACTCAGAGGACCTTGACTTGTGTTTGATGTAAGTAGAGAGTTTTATCTCTCTCGGTACTAAATTGGTGTTGAAAATCCACCCTGAGTTATGCATAATAAAAAATACTTATTTAGACCTTTCTATAAACCAGATCTACATCCCTTACTATCAGACAATACATCATTTAACATATACCGTCAGCCTGTCATAAACACCTCAAATATACTGCATACACTATCTAAACAACAAGGTATAGAGGTCTAACAGATAGGTAGATGGCCATGTTATTTTACAAAAGATAAAACAATTCCTACTATATTCAACTCTCTTATTTTTTGTAGCCACTAAACCCACAGACCCACGTTCACCAAGCAGGATGTATATAGATAGCGGATCTTGCTGACCGCTGCAGGACTTGGTTGGAAGGATCAAAATTTGTACAGACACTTCTTCATCAGTGTGAACAAACCAGGTTCTAAATCTTTTTCTCCATTTTTATTAAAATGTTCTACTTATATTCTGTAAGTACGTCTCTTCAGCTCACTCATCGTGCCTACTGCAAATAGCCAAGCCTCCACCAGAGTGTTTATTCGTGGAGATCCCATCAAGGGTAGGAGGAAGAAGCTGGAGAGAGATCCCAATGTGTGGAGTGCACACTAGAGAAAACCTTCCAGGGTGCAGGGCATCTCTCTCTCTCTCCTTCTCCATCTAGACACCCTTTCATGACACAGACCTTGTCAGTCATGCTCACCAGGAAATCAGAACTTGGCACAATGCATGGTCAGGCTGTGCATGCGGTAAGCATTTCCACCTAAACAAGGATTGATGGGACAAATGAATGAGGGCATGAGGGTCAGCCAGCCACCAGGAGAGGGAAAGGGCCAAGCACCCTCAGGCACCCACAGACAGAGAGTACGGCTGCATCCCACACTGGAGAGCAGAGCTATCATGCATGAGCGCTCCCCTCACCACCTCCAGAAGACAGGCGTCATGCACAGTAGATTCTGGAGGACTGTGGGGTGTGTGAGAAACTGAGTGACTTTGATGAGTAGCAGAGTCACCTTCCTGTTCAGCCTGCCTCTCTAACAGTGACAGTTGAATTCCCAGGGTCTCACAGTTCCCCAAGACCACATCATCCCCATCATAATGGTGCAAACAAGGGGATGAAGAAGGGGTATAAATGGGGTAAATTAGATATAAACCCATCATTGGAGCTCCCGAGGAGCCGCTTTGCTCTTTAGTAGCACTATCTTACTGAAGAGATGCTGTTCTGTGCCAATTGAAGAATGTAATAATGATGATACTACATGATGCATAACAGGGTATTGGAAAGGGATGTATTATCATGGGGGCACCTAGGCAAAGGGAGTGGGAAGGAAAGAAAAGAATGGTCTGCCCTAGCCGGTGTGGCTCAGTGGATAGAGCGTCGGCCTGCGGACTGAAGGGTCCCAGGTTCGATTCCGGTCAAGGGCATGTACCTTGGTTGCGGGCACATCCCCAGTAGGAGGTGTGCAGCAGGCGGCTGATTGGTGTTTCTCTCTCATCGATATTTCTAACTATCTATCCCTCTCCCTTCCTCTCTGTAAAAAATCAATAAAATATATATGTTTAAAAAAAAGAAAAGAAAAGAAAAAAATGGTCTGGTCAAATCTCCTGTGGGAATGAACGCTCCACAAACTTCTCAATGGTGTTTCCTAAAGTAAGCACAGTGGTGGGTCCTTTACTACGGAATTATTTTAGCATGATGCACCTGATCTATCTAGGTTGCTTACAATGAACAAACTTCGACAGATTTATGGAATGAGGCCCTATTAATAAATGTCTGTGATGTCTATGTCATTATAGCAAAACAACATGGAGCTGGTGTGTGATTGAAATGGCTCCACTTGCATGTCTGATACCATCCATGGGTCATTGAGAGACGTCAAGGGTTCTGGTCCACCTTCCTCCACTCTTCCTGAACACCATTCCGTAAGGTCTCTACCTCAGGTTGGATGGAAAGGTAATTTTTAATGGTAGAGTTGAAGTAGGGGAGTCCAGGGGAGGTCAATGAGGAATTGGAAGCATGATGGATGCCATGTATCAAATTCATTTTGTGCCCATGAGTGCCTGCCAGACTCACACGTTGGCAGAGATCTAATATTTAGACAAACCCATGCCTCTCTTCCAAGTTAGATATTAATCAGTACCCATTTACTCCCTAGGTGTTCCAGTCCAGGAAATACGTCGCATGGCCCACCTGCTTAATCGTCAGGCACCATCTCTCTGCCTGTGTAGGAGCCTCTTTCTCTGCAGCAGCCAGACAGTGGGCACCAGGAGCCACCACGAGCTTCCAGGCCCACGCCAACCCCCGTCAGAGCTCCCGGTAATGAGTCCAGGCCCGGGCCCAACAAGGGCGTGCCCTGGCCAGAGCACAGACTCAGATATCAGACCCATCTGGGTTGGAGGCCTGGGTCCAGCATTTTAAAATGTTGAGGCCATGGCAAGTGACATCATCTCTGTGCATCTCCATGTCCTCTGTTGAGGAGAGATTTCCTCTACTAAGGAGAAATGACCATCATTGTGCCCAGTTCATAGAATGGCTGTAAGGACATGTATGTATCTATATTTCTATACTGAATGGACGTTAGGTTTCTAGCACAATATGCAACACAGAGCAAGGACGGGTAGCCCTTTGCTCTGATGATCCTTGTGGGGCCAGGGAGAGGCTGTGAGTAGGATTCCTGACTCCTCCCATCCCTCCTACGGAGGACAGACTGTTCCATGATGTGACCGGTGGCTGACCACTGCCAGCCCCTCGTGCTAGATCCAGTTATATCTGGGCAGAACAGGTTGCTTTCTGTAGACACCCTCAGAGTCTCTCCGGCCCCTCCCTGTGGCCGATGCCTGCTAGTTCCTGGGACAGGCTGATGCCCTTCTCCAGTTGAGGGTGTGAAGCTTTCCCCCTTACCTGGGGCAGGTCACCCCTCAGTACCCCCATCCATCCTGCCCTGTCTTGACCCCTTAACACCTGCTGGGTGGAGAAGTTTTAAACTGTACATTGAGAAAGATGATAAGATGGTGGCAGGTATTCTTACAGTCATTATATGAGAGGCATTTTACACTAAAGAGAACACACAAAACTTTCTTCCCCTAAAAACATATTAAGCTCACTCATCTTACGAAAAATGCTCTTTCACTTTCTCAGTTCTTCCAAAACTTCTGGGAAGAGTTGCCCATACTCACTACTTCCTCCCGTCATAGTCCATCCATTTCTCAACTCACTGTAATGTGGCTTCTGGGACCATCACCCATGAATCTTCTTGGAGAGTGACCTTCACCCACTTTTTAATTTTTTAAAATATTTTTATTGATTTCAGGGAGGAAGGGAGAGGGAGAGAGAGAGATAGAAACATCCGTGATGAGAGAGAATCATTGATTGGTTGCCTCCTACACGACTCCTACTGGGGACCTAGCCCGAAACCCTGGCATCTGCCCTGACTGGAAATTGGATGATCTCCTGGTTCATACTGTAGGTCGAAACTCCACTTTTTTGTTGTTGTTAATCCTCACCCAAGAATATTTTTCTGTTATTTTTAGAGAGAATAGAGAGAGAAAGAAACATCGATGTAAGAGAGACACATCGATTTGTTGCCTCCAACATGTGCCCGTGCCCTTGACCTTAAACAAACTGGTGGCCCTTCAGTCCGCGAGCTGACCCTCTATTCACTGAGCCAAATCGGCTAGGTCCCACATTTTTTTAAAATATGTTTTTATTGATTTCAGAGAGAGAAAGGGAGAGGGAGATAAGGATAGAAACATCAACAATAAGAGAGAATCTTTGTTCAGCTGTCTCCTGCATGCCCCCCACTGGGGATCGAGCCCACCACCCGGGCATGTGCCCTGACTGGGAATCAAACTGTGGCCTCCTGGTTAACGGGTTAACGCTCAACCACTGAGCCACACTGGCCAGGCATCACCCACTTTTTATGGTGGCAGTCTCTAGTACTTAAGATTCTTCCACCCCTGTTCCCTTCTCCTCTCATGGGACAAGCTCTTTAAGTCTCATAAAGTAAGCTTTTAGTAGACCCCAAGTTTGTATGTAGCATCTAAAGCTGATGATCCCATTTTTATGCCTCAGGCTTTGGAACCTTCTTGGACTTGGAGGCCTCTCTGTCCATCTGACATTTGGACTCATTTTCCTGAATTTTTCCACTGACCCTCCCACTCCTGATGTGTAGAATGGAACCCACTCTTTTTTCTGGGCAGATACCAGTCACTCCCGAATTGGCAGGATTACAAATCAGGCAGCCAGAGAAATGTGGCAATTGTGAAAGACCCAGGACAGGCAAGGTGAGAGGGGGCTGATGGGGATTGCAGATGTGCAGGGAGCAGAGCCCTGAAACAAGGGTGAGCTGAGAGTGTTTGGTGTCACGGGGAAGGAGCCAGTGGCCAGGAGGAACGTGAAGAGGGAAACATGGAGGAGAGAGCAGGGCCCTGCACGCTCTTCAGGAGCACGTGTGGAGGCAGATAGGACCAGAGACGCCAGGGACAGGAGAGGGCCCGGGGACATCACCACTGACAAAGAATTCATCAGTTAGTGAGACTTCCAAAACAGTGATTTTCCTCGATACATGTTGCAGAAATCTTGACCTTGACAGCAAAAGATGGAAACCTTCAGGTCCCCACGAAACAGCTTCCAAGCCTTACACTCACTAGAGCAGTCCAACTGCGTGTGGTTGTAGCGCCACCTATCTGCAAGAGAAGGAATTCCACTCAGTGCCAGAGGACCGTGCTTGGAGCTCAAGCAAGAGGACCTTCCCCAACCACACCAAGCCTGGTCCCGACTACAGACACAACCACCTCTCAGCAAGGGCTTCCTCAGACTGGAGAGCCCCTACACAGTGTCCGAAGTCAGGGGCCCCCTCAACACGGCAGACCCGGGCTCAGCAGCATCACCTCTCACGTGGGTAAAGTAGAGATCCCGGGTTCTGCATCCGGGGCCTTCCTCCGCAGTGCAGGTGCCGTTGCCTTCCAGACACTTGCCCCTCTTAAAGATCTTGCAGACCCTACACAATGTGGCCGGAGCTACGGAGAAATAGACATGGAGGTGGAGCCCCGGCTTGGGTGGGCTGGGACCACGGTGGGTTCTAGCACAGGAGGACCCAGGAGTCCAGGGACAAAGCAGGAAGGCCTCTAAATACTTCTCCCACACATGATTCGGGGCAGGAACTACCCCCACTGGATTACTTCCTTTAGGTGTTTAAGGAAATGGGGTCCTTGATATGGGACTCTCAAAATCCATTAAGGACAGATAACTTGGTGTACACTAGCTTTGTGTGAGTTGTGTGGCCTGTGAATTATATCTCATGAAAGCTGTTCTAAAAAAAACAACAACACTTTGAACAAGAATATGAGGTGGTAGTGCCAGGCGATGTGGGAGATATTGGGAGGTGAGATATAAGGGGAAAAGATATGGGTTCTAATGGGGCAAGCGAAATTTCCAACGTTGTACCTAAACAACACCGAGAGATCGTGTCTCCTTAATTTTTGTTCCCTAGGAACCCGGCTGGACTTTCCCTAGTGCCAGTTCAGTGCTCACAAGCCCATAAAATCTAGGAGCGGTTCCCTAAGCAAACCATCTCCCCTTGGCTGTGAAGCCATGTGCAGAACCCAGTGAGAGCGTCTACGTACAGACAGCCACTCTGGGCCAGGACCTCTGGGGAAGTGGATGGGGCATAAGGACTACACAGCTTCAAGACGAGGAGGCAGATTTTAGGAGCCAAAGATTTGCTAGCCCAGCACCGAAGTCATCCAGAGCACACGCGGATCTAAGGGGAAAGAGTGCTGTGAAAATATTGGTTCCAAATAACCCATCCAGCCCTGGCCAGTGTGGCTCCGTTGGTTGAGCGTCAAGACCGCTGATTCAATTCCCTGTTGGGGCACATGTCTGGAGTGTGGGCTCAGTCCCTGGTGGAAGGCCTGCAGCTGGCAGCCAACAGATGTTTCTCTCTCTCATCAATGTTTCTCCCTCTCTCTTTTCTCCCTTCCTCTCTGTCTAAAATCAGTAAAAACATATTTATAAAATAAAAATAAAAGAAGTCATCTAATTGCTTCTTCGAGCTGGACCACTGCCCGCAGGCAGAAAGGCCCCCAGGACCAATCTGTCCCAAGGGAGTGACTGACCCCACTCGGGGGCTATTTGGAAAGGACCTGAACCATTTCCCTGGTCGTAGTTAGGGCGGGACAGCAGAGAGACCTCAAACTCTTGCTGGTGATCATCCCAGAACCTCATCCTTGACTTCACTCCCTCGCAAGGGGACAGATCATCATCCCGGGAGTGCTCCCCCTGCCCCCCTGTCCTCGCCCCTGCCCAGCTAGCCCAGGGCCTCACCCACTCCTTGGAAGAACATGAAAGGGAAGCCTCCCAGCAGCAACAGCGGCAGCAGCAACAGCACAAGCTTGTCCATCTCAGTCCGGGATGGCAGGGAGATGCAGAGGGAGCTTGAGCAGGGAGCTAAGTCCTGGGAAGGGCTGGACAGACTACCCTATCTGCACACTGGAGGGGGGTGGAGCTCTGGACTGAGCTGCTCCTGGGCCGTGGGCAGAAGCTTCCTCTTGCACACTGGCCAGTGGGTGTTTCGCTGCCCCCCCAGGCCCAGGAAATGTTCCCACAGAGCCAACCCACCTGGATACTTCTGAGGAAATGTCTGTGACTGCTATATAATTACAGCCAGATAACATGGAGCTGGTGTGTGACTGAAATAGCTCCACTTGTATATCTGAAACCACACATGGACCACTTAGAGACACACGTTAAATCTACACCAGCAAAGGCCATGGTCTCTAGTTAAAGAAGTCAACCAAAGGTCAAAGGGATAGTTCTTTCTTTAATGGGAATGAATTGACCCTGAATTCATTTACTAGCTTGGTTCCCCTGTAACCTTATAAGAAGACTAGAGGCCAGGTGCACAAAATTCATGCACTGGGGATGGGGGTCCCTCAGCCCGGCCTGCGCCCTCTCGCAGTCCAGGAGCCCTCATGGGGGTGTCTGACTGACACTAAGCCATCAGTCAGACATCCTTAGCCCTGCCACAGAGGTGGGAGAGGCTCCAGCCACCCCTGCTGCGCTCGCCAGCTGTGAGCCCTGCTTCGGGCTGAGCGGCACTCCCCCTGTGGAAGCGCACTGACTACCAGGGGGCAGCTCCTGCGTTGAGCATCTGCCCCCTGGTGGTCAGTGCGTGTCATAGCGACCATTTGTTCCGCCATTCAGTCGATTTGCATATTAGCCTTTTATTATATAGGATTATGATATAGGATATGTCAACTGTTCTCTGAAGTGACTGTGTTGATGGCTCTGGCAACCCGATAGGAGGTGCATTGGCTGCATTACTAGTACCACTGCCTGTGGTTCAGAGTGAACCTGATGGGTAAGTTGCATCCAGATTGGCGTGTCCCTTGTGAGGACCTTGGGAGCTAAGCTCTGCTCCTGAGTTCTGGTGGGGCCACATCCATAAATCCGTCAAAAAAGTTCTGTTCATGTGAGCAGCCTAGATAGATCAGGTGCATCCTGCTAAAAGAATTCCATAGTAAAGGACCCACCACTGTGCTTACCTTAGGAACCACCATCAGGATGTTTGTGGAGCGTTCATTCCCACAGGAGATTTGACCAGACCATTCTTTTCTTTCCTTCCCTCTCCCTTTTCCTAGGTGCCCCCAGGATAACATGTCCCTTTCCAATATCCTGTTATGCATTATGTAGTATCATCATTATTACATTCTTCGAGTTGACACAGAACAGCGTCTCTTCAGTAAGATAGTGCTACTGAGGAGCCAAGCGGCTCCTCAGGAGCTCCAGTGATGGGTTTATTTATAATTTACCCCATTTCTACTCCTTCCTCACCCCTTTTTTCTGCATAGTTATAATGGGGGTGATGTAGTCTTGGGGAACTGTGAGACCCCTGGAATTCAACTGTCACTGTTAGAGAGGCAGGCTGAACAGAAAGGTGACTGGTTTACTCAGCAAAGTCACTCAGTTACTCACACACCTCACACTCCAGAATCTTCTGGACATGGCGTCTGTCTTCTGGAGGTGGTGCTGCTATTGTGCCCTGAAGGGTCTGGAAAAGAAGATTGCTCGGAAATTATAAAGATCTGTTATCTTAGATGCAAAAAGACAATGGACGGGCTCGCGGAGGGTAAAGATTAACCTTTGTCAAGGAAGCTACAGGCCTAGGGCATGACTACCCGCCATGACTCACTTCTAATAGGAATTTTTATGTTCAGAACACTTATGTGGTTATTTTCAGTCTCTGAGTTTGTAGAAGACTAGAATCTCACAGATTTATTAAGAACTAATAATTAGTTAGAATTAAAATAAAAGGTTTTTGATAAAACCTTTCCGTGATAATTTTATATTATACAGTATATATATATATATATATATATATATATATATATATATTCCTAAACATAGTTTTCCAAAATCTATTAATAACTTGGAACTTAAGAGTTTTCTAAGATGAGTTACATAATAAAAATTATTGAATATCTACATAGTTTGAAATAACGTAAAATATTAAAAATATTAATTACTAGACAAGTCTAAATGTATTTACATTTGTTTTTTACTACAGAAAAACTAAGAAATAAATTTGGATGTTAATGAATGTATCTTGTACTTTATTAAAAATATTTTTTAATTGTGAATATATTTGCCAATAAATGAGCCTATGTTTCTAAAGATTATGAAATGTATTCATAAATTTGTCAATCTACAGATTGCCTACATTTTAGTTGTCACTAGAAATTAAGGTTTCTAAAGTTAAGAATTCTAAATAGAAAGAAACTGGTTTTGAATTGAAGATATATTTTTGAAGGAAAGTGGTTTGTCCTGAAGTTGGTTATTTCTGAATGAGTTGAAAAGAGGCAAACTGAGAGATGAGGAAAGTTATGAAAGGTGTGTGAAGAGGAATCTTAAGAGAGGAAAGTATATATGTGGTTAAATTGAATAAAATAGAAATAAATTCATTTAAGTAAGTAAATTTTAATGTTAAAAACATTAAATATTTAATGTTCTCTTTTGCTCTCTTAAAAAGACAACAGTTTTTTCTCTATTGCTTGTTCTACTCCCAATATAATGTAGTAAAAAGTTTTCTGCTTAGAAGGCAAATAATCTGTTTTATTTGCTTTCTGTTTTCTTCTGCCTTAATCAGGTCCTTGATTAGGTACTTAAAAAAACAATATTCCCAATCCTAACAACTAAAAGTTTGCTAACAATAGCTAACTTATATTTAGGTATGATGCCTTTATTGCCACTTTGGGTAAAGAAATAATTTAATGTCGTTTCACAATGATATATACTCCTTTTTGGTCAAGTATGTCTGACAACTTTCCCAGAATTCAAATTTTAAAATAATTTTTTAAAGCTGGAAATAGCTTTGAGGTATTCCAGTGGGCCCCTGGAATACCTCAAACATTTGTTCACTCACTCCTTATAAAAAGAAATTCTAAACTAATTAAACCTACTTGATATCCTAAAACTACATGGGGAAGCTTTGCCGAATAAATAAGTAATAATTATGATGTATTTGTATACATATGTTTTTATTACCAAAATGAGTGTAATAAGATTACATAAAAATCTCAAAGATTCTACAAAGTCATGATACCATATTTTCACTTGTAATTCTTGTTATCTTAAAATATTGTTACAGAAAAGCAAATTCCTTTTTGCCAATTGTATTATAATCAGATCTATAATCAAAAAACAACAACATAGACACACACACAGTTGAGCATATTTGAGGGAACTGTACACCAGAAAGCATGAAATGAATCTTACTGCATGACAATGATGACTTACTAAATATTATTTTTAATTAAATTTATTGTGGTGATGTTGGTTAATAAGATTATATAGGTTTCACGTGCACATGCTACATGATCAGTATATTGCATTGTGGTCCCACCACCCAAAGTCAAATCATCTTCTGTCACCATATATTTGGTCCCCTTTACCCTTTACTACCCCCACCACCATCTTCCCTCTGGTAAACACCATACTGTGTCTATGAGTTTCAGTTTTATATCCCACATAGGAGTGAAAGCTTGATATTACTGAAAATCATCTAAATAACTATACAGAACTTTTTAAGTAAATTTTATAGGTCAGAGGATGCACTATAAAGCAACCAATAAAAGATGGCAACGTCCTAACCGGTTTGGCTCAGTAGCTAGAGTGTCGGCCTGCGGACTGAAGGGTCCCAGGTTCGATTCCCGTCAAGGGCATGTACCTTGGTTGCGGGCACATCCCCAGTGGGGAGTGTGCAGGAGGCAGCTGATCGATATTTCTAGCTCTCTATCCCTCTCCCTTCCTCTCTGTAAAAAATCAATAAAATATATTATTTAAAAAAAAGATGGCAACATACTATAGATGTACAGTTGGAAAGATATCCATGATGCATCATATAAAAAAAGTAAGATATAATTTTTAACATATGTATAAATGTATATAAATTTCTATTTAAATAAGCACAGAGATACACATCATGACCCACGTCAGCTTTTAAAAGCTTGGAAAGATATCTGAAAATGTAAACGAGGTACTAGTAAGTCCTTGCATGATATGATGGGTTGTGAGGTCTACTTGTTGCTGGTAGAAGCGGGGTTCTTACAGTGTCTTGAGGAAAGCATTTCTGGGGACCCACAAGGGAGGATGAGGTTTGTTGGTAAGATTTATTTGGGTGAAAATTGAAGGCTGCCCCCAGGTTCCCAATGTCTCAACTCCGTCCCTCCCGCTCCGAAAGAAGTCCAACCTTGTCTTCATCAGGCCCAGGAATAGGGCCAGTGTCCAGACATTTTGCATTATTGGTTCAGTCCATGTCTCGGTCCCGATTGGCTAGCTTAGTCTGTGCCTGGCTGGCACTGTGCTCAGGCCAGCACAGTCTGCCCCCAGGTGGCTGCTTGGGTCACATGGCTGCTGTGGAGAGAATGCGCGCGCACACACACACACACACACACACACACACACACACACGAATGAGGCAAGCGTGTGTTACCAGTGGGGAGAGAGAGAACTTCTTGGTTAAGATGATTATCTTATCTCGGGCTTGGGAAGCACAAGGCGCTTTTTCAAAGTAACCTATCAACTTCCCAATCTTTCCTGGGCTTGCCATTGGATCCTCTCCCAGCCAATCCACTTCCTAGATCTCCTGGGGTTCTGTGTCCCTTATCCAATCTGATCCTTTTCTGGAACTAGATAGACAGGCCTCTGTGGTCACCATCTTGGCTCCTAGTGTACATGTGCTTGGCTCCCCCCACCACCCCCTCGTCTGGGCCAGTGGACTGGGGGGCTTGAAAAGTGGTCTTTCTTGTCCAGCTTTTTCTGGGGGAGGGAGTGGTGTTAATCCCCTTGGCTGAGCAATGCTGCAGTCCCCTGGGGAGGGTGTGAGGCGGATAGCTCCCTAGTGCATCAGGCTTTTTAATATCTGATTCCCTTTGCTTCCTTCCTTTATGAATGTTTAGCTACCTACACTCACGTACTTTTGCCAGTATTTTAAACTTTTCTAGATGGAATTTGTATTTAACTTATATACTTAAAACATAAAAACAGCCCTAGCCGGTTTGGCTCCACGGTTAGAGCTTCGGCCTGCGGACTGAAGGGTCACAGGTTCTATTCCCAGTCAAGAGCACGTACCTGGGTTGCAGGTTCCATCCCCAGCCTGGGTCGGAGTTTATTAAGGGAGCATGGGGGGTGGGAGGGAGGGGGGGAGAGAACCCATTGATGTGTCTCACATTCATGTTTCACCACCCTCCCCCTTTTCTCTCCCATTCTCTCTAAAACTTAATGGGAAAATATCCTTGGGTGATGATTAAAAAACACACATAAGAACAAAAATTCCAAGCAACACCAACCAAAATAATACACCGAATTTATTAGGGAAAAAGCTAAACAATAGAAAGGGGGAAAGACGGAAAGAGTGTGTGTGTGTGTGTGTGTGTGTGTGTGTGTGTGTATTTAAAATTTCCAGCCCTAAGACCTGTGAATAAGAGGGTGGCAAGATTGAAGCCACTGTGACCCTGGTCAACCGGGCAGAATAAGAGCCACTAAACTGAAGGCTCACTGCGGGGAGGGACCAGATCTTATTCTTTGCTCTACGATCAGCATCTAATTCAGGGGTTAGCAATCAGAAAATATTTTTTGAAAAGAGGATGATGGGTCTTGCTATATGCAGCCAATGATGGGGGAAGGAGGGAGGGAGGAAGGGAGAAACAGGAGGAGACAAGGACCTGAGAGAGAGCAGCAAGGGTGGGGGGAAGGAGAAAGCTCCCCTCGGGTGGGTTAAGCTGTTGAAGATACCTGTAGCTGAGTGGGAGCAGGTGTTGGGACTGGGAGAGGCTACAGGGGTATAAAAAGGGGCTACATGGGAGGCCCTGGCCAGTGAACAGCAGACCAGAGCAAAGCGGGGCCAGGTCGCTAAACCCCATTACAGAACGATTTGCCACGGCAGCATTCAACATCCACTCGACTGTTTGGTCTGAAGACAGACATGGGGATGCACAGGTCCCTACAGTCCTGGTATCCATGCTGGAACCTGTCACCTGGAGAGAGAAAGACAAAAAAAAAAACGGCATCTCTGATCTGTGGCCTCCAAGTCCACATGTTCGCCACATAAGAGGCAAAACATAAATGTTTGTTTTAAAAAATAAGTGATTCAGCCCTGACTGGTTTGGCTCAGTGGATAGAGCGCCGGCCTGCGGACTCAAGGGTCCCAGGTTCGATTCCGGTCAAGGGCATGTACCTTGGTTGTGGGCACATCCCCAGTAGGGAGTGTGCAGGAGGCAGCTGATCAATGTTTCTCTCCCATCGATGTTTCTAACTCTCTATCCCTCTCCCTTCCTCTCTATAAAAAATCAATACAATATATATATATATTTTTTTTTTTAATATATATTTTATTGATTTTTTTGCCCACAACCAAGGTACATGCCCTTGACCGGAATCGAACCTGGGACCCTTGAGCTGAGTATCCGCAGGCTGACGCTCTACCCACTGAGCCAAACCAGTTAGGGCTACAATATATATATATTTTAAAATGATTCAGTGAATGTGGAGAAACAAACAGCACATTGCTTCCGAAGTTCAGACTGCCAGGAGTGGGCCCCTATGGGGCCATCCCTCCCCCAACGCCTAATCGTGCCCTCACCAAGGCCTCCAGTTCCCCAAATAGACACCACAAACAAGCTCCCTCAGAATTTATAGTCCGATTCCTGTCATCCCTGAGGGTGTGTGGGGACAACACAAGGACCCAGGGGCTCCCCCACAAGCACTTGTCTCCTGACAAGTCTCTTTATCTGGTCAAGGGCCAGAGGTGGTCCAGCAGCAGATCCAGACACTTTCCCAACTTCTTAGGGGGGGAGGGGAAAAATGCCTCCCTCTCTGCCTCTGCCCCCAGGGCTCCTGAGAGAGCCACCTCCCTCAAGGTGGGGCCAAGTGCACCCGGATGTCTCGGGCCCACCTACCTTCATACACCTTCCTCAGAAAGCACTGCTGGCTGCCCCTGGCCTGGCACGAGCTTTCCCCACGCTCGCAGACACCAGTGGCGTTGAGTAGATCACACTTGAAACACGTTAGAGCTGAAAAGTCAAAACCAACATCATGAGGCTCTTCCGGCCCGATACCCCCTGCGGGTCAGGAGAGAGAACACAGCCTCTGGCCCGGACGCAGGCCGCACAATGACAATGACGGACAATGACCGTCCCACCGGATGCATGCAGAAAGCAGATGACTTCCGAGGCACCTGGGAGGAGGCAGGGGTTCCTCTGGGCGCAGGGCTTGTGCCCAAGTACAGACGGGGTCTTCCTCACCTCCCAGGGCTGGACTGTGCTGCTGGAGCAGGTCAAGTTCTACCCCGCAGTCTGCCTGACCCCAACTGTAACGCCCATGTCATTCCTCCCAGTCCTCTCCCCAGGAGCCCACATCCACCATCCACCGACCAAAGACGTTCTTTGTACTCAAATGTAGGGCTCTCAGCAAGGAAGCTTGAGGAATTGGGGAGCATCAAGGTTAGAAATGAGCTGGAAGGGAGGTGGAGGCTTCAGTAAAATGAGGACAAGACGGGGAAGAAGAAAGGGAGGAGGAGCAGAGTGGGGCCCGAAGTGGAAGAAGCAAAGGAGAGGAGGCTGAGGCGGGGGAGAGAGTGGGGTGGGGGAAGGCTGTGGTCACCTCTGCGGTGAAGGTAGGTCCTTATGCCCCTCAATCCGCAGCACCCCCGTGGGTCTGCTCCCCTAGACCCAGTACCCAGGGTCCCCCCAGATGCCCTGGAGGGGCTCACCTTGCAGGGAGCCCAGAAGCAAGGAGAGGCCCAGCAGCAGCAGCAGCAGCGGCCGCGGTGAAAGGCTCGTACCCATCTCTGCCCCAGGACCAGGGAGTAGCTGAAGGAGAGAGAGAGCTCGCTGCAGGCACCAGCCCCCGAGAACGTGTCCGGCTTTATCACGGAGGAGTAGCCAATGGGAGCCCAGGCCGAGGGCTGCCCTTGCCCAGGACCTGAGGGCATGGAGCTCCTGCTGCCTCAGGCTCCGCACCCCTCACTGGCCCTACAGGCTCTTAAATGGGAGAATTGCGGCCGCCTTACTCAGCCCCGGTACTTAGGAGATTCAGGTGAGAGATGAACCTGGGTGGGGCTCACGATACGTGATCTTCCTTACTTACGGGACCTCGGGACCTCGTCCCTAAATAGGTGAGTCCAGCTCTGGCAATCTCCTGATTTCACGGAAATGGATATGCGCCTAGAGACTGTTGCTAATAACGCACTAAACCCCGAGTAGCAGATTTAGGCTTATTTTCCAGGCAGGCTGCATTCCAGACAAGATAGAGAGTTTTTGTTTGTTGCTTCATAAATGTCATTTTAAAACACTGATCTGGGGGAAATGTTTTGTAGCTTTGGCTTCAGGCTCCCCTGCAGCCCTCGGCACATCCCATAACGTGGGTCCACCCTTCCCCAGATGCCAGACTTCAAGAGCAAATACATCCCCCCCGCCCCTTCTGCACGGCCCTTCTCCCCCAGCTTAAGAAAGAACAGGAAACACACTGAGAGGGAGGGCCAGCTCCACAGGGTACAACACTCCCCAGCCCAGCTCTGAGGTCTGAGGAGGCCCTCACCCCATCCCAAACAACACGTGACGCTGAGAGACAGATCACCATATGCCGGACAGGGTTATTCCAGCTGACTCTCAAACAAGGGCCTATATAGGTGTCATTATGGTCTCCATTTTACTGATGAGAAAACCAAAAGGAAGCCATCGGTCCCAAGTGACAAAGAGGATACGTGGCAGAATCGAATGATCTGCGCCTGCACAGCCAAGGGTTCACCGAGCCTGAGGGAGGGCAGTGAAGGATGAAGAAAAAGACAAAAGAGTAAGCTGGGTCTAGGTGGATCTTCTGTGCCTGGCTGAGGCCACAGAACAGATCCAGACTGCAAAGCTGATGCTTTATTTATAGTCAGGGACAAACAAGGTAATTTACAATGTTCTTGTAAGTTTCACTGGTTTTGGCAGCACTTGCTGCCCCTCCCACAGCCCATTAGCTACCCAGGAAAGATCTAGGGAGCAGTCACAAGATCAAGCTTAATTATGCTTAGAGGACTGTGCCCTCCAAGCTGGGACTTGTTTGCGACTTTGCCAGCAGGTCAGTCCGAGGCTTAACCCTATAACCGCTCCCTACAATCGAACCCACATCTTCAGGCTCAGTTGACGCTGCGTTTGTACACGCAGACCCAGGGAAAAGCCCTGAGATGGAAAAATCTACCTTGGTAAGTGGAGGGCAGGGAAAAACAAGATAGAAAAAAAAAAAAAGAAGAAGAAGAAGCCTGGCCCCTCCAGTCTGGTCATTAACGAGTTTATTAAGGGAACCTTACGTACAAGGAGTGTCTTAGGTGAATGTGAGACAAAATGGAGCCTGGCGCAGCTTGGCAGGCACCAGCGAGTTACATAGGGTAAAGGGGGGTGGTGGTGGGGGGGAGACAAGCAAGGGCACTAGTACAGAATGGGAATGCCACCAGGGAGGGGAGATTACTAGTACATGCTTGACCAGGTCAGGACAACAGCCTGTTCCAGGAACCAGCACACAGCAGGAGGCCAGGAAGGGATGCTGACTTCTCCGAATGAACATCGATTACCATCAGTCCCGAAGGGCGGTTGCAGAGAGCAGCCTCAGTTCCGGCCCAGGCCCAGCTCGTGGGGCAGCGCAGTCTCATCATGGCACAGTCCCTCCGCACCCGGTCCCTGTGTCAGGTGTCTGTGGGCCAGATGGATAGATTCAGGAAGACTTCTGTTTGTAGGTGGTGACTGACTGGGCATGGATAAGACCTGAGAACCTGGGAGTGTGCGAAGAGTTGAGAACTCACTCTCATCAGGAAGATGAGGAGGAGCAGTACACTTTCAGGACAAGAGAGGAGAGAACCATGCACATGCAGAGAGCGCTGCATACTCAGGAAACAGCTGGCAGCTGTGTATGCCTGTGGCTTGGGAGGGAGCTTGGGATGCAGATGGAGGCGGGGGGAGCAGAAAGATGAGCCTAAGGAAGTAAATGTGGGGACAGGTTGCAAAAGGTCCTGGTGGTAGCACTGCACAGGTGAAGCAACATGCCTCCCAATTTGACTGCGCCCTCACCCCCTCTAACTTTTGGGAAGCCTGAAAATGGTTGCCATGGCTACAACCCTTTCCTAGGTCTTTTCACAGGGATCACATATACCCTCCATTGTGGCCATGTGAATCACATGAAAGGCCTACGCGGTAGCCTGGCATTGGAATTTTGTGCAAAAGAGATGACAGTGAGAGCTTAGACCACTGAGATTCTCTCTTGAAAACCAAATGTGAGCCCTAGCCGGTTTGGCTCAGTGGACAGAGCCTCGGCCTGTGGACCAAAGGGTCCCGGGTTCGACTCCGATCAAGGGCAAGGGCATGTACCTTGGTTGCAGGTTCCTCCCTGGCCCAGGCCCTGGTCGGGGGTCATGCAGGAGGCAACCAATCAATGTGTTTCTCTCACATCGATTTTTTTTTTTTTTCTATCTGTCTTGCCCTCTCTCTTCTCCTCTCCCTAAAAATCAATGGAAAAATATCCTCAGGTGAGGATTAACAAACAAAAAAAGAAAACCAAATGTGAGGAGAGTCAGCAGTGCACACTAGGATCAAAAGATAGACAAAGGCACGCCTCAGAAGTCAAGGGTAAGTAAGCAGACGTAATGAACACTCAGAAGCTGCGAGTAAGCAGAAGTTATGAACCAGTTGGAGTACTGGTAAGCAGAAGTCTCAAAATAGAAGGAATAGAGGAAAGTAAGGTTAGAACAAGAGCAGTAGGGACACAGGGAGGGAGACCATAAGAAACGAAGTCCTACAAGATAACTAGCATTAGCGCGGCCGTGGAGCCAGAACCCCATCTCAGGCCACAGATTGTGTTCGGGTCTCCACGTGGCCCGGTCTGGGTGGTGTGTATTCCCAGCTCGGACATCCATGTAATTTCCCATTATTCAAGGTAAACTGAAAGAGGCAAGGTGTCTCCCATCTCTTCCGTGTTCTTTTCTCTCTGTTACCGTCTCCTGGACTTCTCAGCTTGCTCATCCTCCTTTTGACCCCCCAATAGTGGTCTCAGCACATGAGGCTAAATGACCTTTCGCGAATTGTCTCTGTCTTCCTGTGTCTCGACGGCCAATTCCTGGGAGAAGGCTCTGATTGGCTCAGCTCATCCTTTTGAGCCAGGCCACGGACATTACAGGGGCTGAGCTGGCTGATTCTTGGGCTCATTTAGGGGCATTGGGACTGGAATATTAGGACGAAAGAGATCCGCGGAGGAAGGAGGCAGGGACTGGAGCACCTCTGGCTGTCTTAGTTCCAGAACTCTCCAAGTTCCACAGTGAATTCCCCCCATCACCATGTTTTCTTACGTGGTGTGCTCAGACACTCACAGGATTGGCTTAGAAATGCCAGGCTGCTGGGTATAGAAAGAGATTTCCAAAGTAGAACTCAGGGAAAGCCACCCGGAGTGGGACTGGGCTATAGTCCCATAAAGCCGACCTTAAAAAGAAAGAGGGAGGAAAAAGTTGGAGCGCAGGGTTTAAGGAGAGAACAATCAGGCCTTAAGGTCCTGTCTCTCAATATGGGGGAGGGGGGAGACAGGGATGACCCAGAAAGGAATAATAATTGCAAAGAAGGGTGCTGCTAAACTTTAAACTGGGGGGTGGTACGGACGACAGTGCCTCTTCCTTTCCACTCATTTCCACTGCGTCTGGCATCAAAAGTCTGACTCAATGGGATCTCATAGCTGTTTCTCCAAACTTACTCCGCATGAAAGGAAGGAACTGTTGGTGGCATGTTTTTTCATGCTCTTCTTGACTCCACATGAGCCCAGCCCCTGACCTTGAAATCCCAGTTTTGTCCTCCAGCTCAAGCCCAGTTGGGTAGGCCTCCTCTGCAGCTTTTGCCCCCTGGTGATCCTGCTTCTCCAGTGGACCCAGAATCCTCAGCCAGCCCATTCTAGGGGCTCTCCATAGATTCTCGTCCAGGAGGCAGAGAGAGGCCCAGAAAAGGTAATTCATTCATTCCTTCATTCAGAAAAATAATGCATTATGGACCTTTTATGTGGCAAACATGCTGCTAGGTGCTGGGGATACAACAGTGACTCAGGCAGGGACCTAGTTTCAAGGAGCTTAGAGTCTAATGGAGGAAACACACATTGAACAGATAATTGTAAGAGTGATGAATGTCATCTACGCCAGATCCAGCACATTGTGGTCCAAGAGAGGCAGGCAGGGAAGAAGTAGATGAAGGCTGGGGGCTCTCTTCCACCCAAAGTTCCAGCTTTATACCAGGGGGTGCCTCACTGCATCTGTCCCCTCAGCCTGGCTGCTCCTGGGAAAGAACAGACAGCTCAAGGCACAGCTTTCGACTATCCCTTGTTGATCCCTTTTCTGTGCCCATAGCATGTAAATTCTCTGGTTACCCATTTGAGTTTGCCATCTGCTTCCTGCCAAAACCATGGCTGATATAGACCTTTATGAAGAGACTATTTACAGAAGTGGGCAGGGTTAAGGAAAAGGAAGGAAGGAAGGAAGGAAGGAAGGGAGGAAGGAAGGAAGGAAGGAAGGAAGGAAGGAAGGAAGGAAGGAAGGAAGGAAGGAAGGAAGAAAAGAAGAAGGAAGTTAGTTAGTTGGGGCATCCAGATTTTAGCACAGAAAGAACCTATCATGGTCCTTAGGCCTAAGGGGCAGGGGAAGAAAAACATGTTGCAATAGCCTGGTTGAGAGCTGGAACCATGGAGGAGAGGACACTCAACCGAAGCTCCATCATGGAAAGACCCAGCACAACAAGTACTTCAATCGCAATCTTTCCTCCTCCTCCTCCTCCTCCTCTCCTCCTCCTCCTCCTCCTCCTCCTCCTCCTCCTCCTCCTCCTCCCCTTCTCCTCCTCCTCCTCCTCCTCCTCCTCTTCTTCTTCTTCTTCTTCTTCTTCTTCTTCTTCTTCTTCTTCTTCTTCTTCTTCTTCTTCTTCTTCCTCCTCTCTCTCTCTCTCTCTCTCTCTCTCTCTCTCTATCTTCCTCTTTATTTGGTCTCTCTCCCTCCCTCTCCCTCTGTGTGTGTGTGTGTGTGTGTGTGTGTGTGTGTGTGTGTGTTTCCTCCCTCCAATCTTCCATTGGCTAAACCCAATCTGAATCCAACCCCAACCAGCACTCAGGGAATCAAGTCCATAGAGGTCAGCCTTCTGGGGTACAGGGCCAGCGAAGGGCTGATTTAGAGAGCCAAAGAGAAAATAACCAGTCAGCCACACTTGACTCAAGAACACTTGAAGAAGAGAGGATATAGTTTTTAAATTTTATTACAAAGGCTATATGTTATTTGATAAGATTTTTTAAATAGGGCCGAGAGCCCCAACACACCACCTTGCATGTGGCAAACACATAACCCGCACTGGCACAGTTGGATGGGTTGTTGGAGGGCCAACCTGAGAACCTCAGAGCACAGCCCATTGTTAGCAAACATGGGTTGATGCTGAGGTTCTAGAATTCCCAGAAGCAGTGACTCAGCACTGGGAGCTTCTGCTCACAGTTTCTCTTCACAGCGCTTGGGTGCCCTCCACCAGGGTTCCCTCTGTCCCAAAATCCAGATGAAGTTTCTCTTGCTAGTGAGTCTTTATCTGCTTGGATCTGCCAGAGGTGAGTCCTCTACCTTAACTCTGGGTAGATGTGTAATAGGCCTCTTTAAGATGATTCAGCCCTTGAAGAAGAAAGATCGGTATCTTAGTTACCGCAATCAGTCTGACTCATACTCAGGAAGAGCTAAACAACTTCAACTCTGAGCCAGTTGATTCCTTCTGGTTATGGCTTTACCATCAGAGGAGCCCACTGGCGCGGATCAGGCCTCTTCCTACTTCGGTCAGCCACTCAATACTTGTACCTGATGCTCTGTGAGATGAAAATATACACTGAGTGGCCAGATTATTATGATCTCTGAATGCATAATAATCTGGCCACTCAGTGTATGTCCTATATAATAAAAGGCTAATATGCAAATTGTTCCCTCGACCAAGAATTCAACCAGCAGGCAGGCCGGCCAACCACCCATGTCCCCTCCCCCTAGCCAGGCTGGCCGGACCCCACCCATGCACGAATTCATGCACCGAGCCTCTAATATATACACTGAGTGGCCAGATTATTATGGGTTCAGAGGTCATAATAATCTGGCCACTCAGTGTAGGTCTAGGGTTCTATGGAAGTCTAATGAAGGCTTGTTCCAGTGAACTGAATGCAAGAGAGCCTTGTGCAGTTAATGTGGGAAGGAAAGCTACAAGGAGACGGAATGTAAAGTCCCAGAAAGCCATGTCAGGACACAGCAGGGCTGGGGCCAGAGTTTACTGGCACACCTCTCTTTCCTGGCTTCCAGGTGTCTGTATTTCCTCTTTAGGACCCACATTCATGGTGGGCTGTGTTCCCTCCTTCTTCCTCCAGGAGAAGAGAGAGGCCATGAACTCTGAGCTGTTGGTTAAATGACAAAGTGTTTTCCTGTAACGTCAGTTCTCAGACATTTTGTTTTTGGCTTTTTTAGATTTTCAAAGGTTGACTCAGAAACATAGATACATAGCTATCAGGTGGTACTATATGTCAGCTGCACGGTAAAGCAGTGACTCAGAAACTATAAGGATGACTCAGAAATCAGTGTACTTTTTCAAGCTTCCTTTCTATAGTAGAAATATCTCTTTGTTGAAGCTTCTGTTAACTATTGAAGAACCAGTCAAGCAGATAATTCTGTAACGATTTTTAAAAATAAAAACCTCCTAAAAGCCTTACTACGTCTTACCTTTCCTCCTTTCTCCACGTATTATGAGCTTCGTTTTTCCAGAAAGTCATTGATTTTAAGGACTACACATCACCCAGAAGGAATGAATGAGTCAGAACTCTTAAAGAGATAGAGGACTTTGGGGCCTTAGGCTACCTGTCTAAAAGATCTTGTGATTCCTCTCAGCTTTTGGCTAGGTCAATAACTCAGTCATTACAGTTTGCTTTCCCTCCTCTAGGTTACTCAGTCAAATCAAAGAGTAATACTCAAATTCTATTTGGTGCTTCACTCGATAAAATGAAAGTCATAAGTAAGGAATATCTGTCTACAGTCATTGAGGAAATGGACTAAAGGCAGAAGAGACTGGTCAGAAGAGAATGCCCAGCTAAGAGTTTTGTAATTCCCAGTGTAAGGGGAGGAGAGGAAACTAAAATTAATTGAGCATTTTAGCAATGGGCTAGGCGCTTCACAATTTATCTTATTGACTACTCATGACAACTCCATGAAGTGGGTGTAAATGTTATGTCACAAGGAATCTCAGTTCAGATATATAGTCAAAGGATGTTTTTATCTTTTTTTTTTTTAAAAATATATTTTTTATTGATTTTTTACAGAGAGGAAGGGAGAGGGATAGAGAGTTAGAAACATCGACGAGAGAGAAACATCGATCAGCTGCCTCCTGCACACCCCCTACTGGGGATGTGCCTGCAACCAAGGTACATGCCCTTGACCGGAATCGAACCTGGGACCCTTCAGTCCGCAGGCCAACGCTCTATCCACTGAGCCACACCAGTCAGGGCAGGATGTTTTTATCTTAAGATTGATAGTAACTTTGCTTTGAGCCTCCAACCCACATAGATAGGGGACTGAGTACAGGAAAGAAGTTGAAATTGCCAAATAAAGGCATCTTAATTCCATCTGGTAATTTTTGTGTTCAGTGGACATTTATTTTTTAATTAAATTTATCCAGGTGACATTGGTTAATAGGCCCATACAGGCTTCAAGTGTGTATTTCTGTGATACTGAGATCTATATATTGCACTGTGTGCCCACCAATCAAAGTCAAATCATTTTCCATCACCATATATCAGGCCCCCTTCACCCCCCACCCCCTTCCCTCTGGCAGCCACCACACTGTTGTTTGCGTCCACAAGTTTCAGTTTTATATCCCACATATGAGTGAAATCAGATGGTTCTTCACTTTTTTTTCTGACTGACTTATTTCACTAGCGTAACAGTCTCAAGGTCCATCCATCCACGTTGTCTCAAATGGCAGTCTTCCGTCTTTTCTTCCGGCTGAGCAGTATTCCGTTGTGCATAATTAGCTGGCTTCCTCCGGCATCTGTAATATCGTCAGTTGCCTGGTACAGGCCCACAGGCAGCCTGGGAGCCTTCCTCCATGGGAAAGCAGTCTTTACCCCCAGGCACGCATTCGCTCCTCGTCATCACCTTCTTCTTCTTTTTTTTTTTTAATTTCTTTATTGATTAAGGTATCACATATTTGTCCTCGTCCCCCCATTCCCATCCCACACCCCTCCCCATACATGCCCCCACCCCCCTGTTGTCCTTAACCGCTGGTTAGGCTTATATGCCTGCACACAAGTCCTTTGGTTGATCTCCCCCTTTACCCCCACCCTTCCCTACCCTCCCCCCGAGGCCCGACAGTCTGATCCATGCCTCCTTGTTTCTGGGTCTGTTCTTGTTCATCAGTCTATGTTGTTCATTATTTCCCCTAGATGAGTGAGATCATGTGCTATTAGAAATACACTTATAAGAACCGAAAATGAGACAAGCAATAATGGTTATGGTGACAGGCAAATGAATCAGTGTGTAGTGAGTTTCTTTCTGGGCCAACAGTTCTTTTGAGACCCAATTTCAATGTCCAACAGTTCCTTATGTGTACATGTCAGCACTGACATTTCAGTTCTGGATGGTGGACAAATGGTGGTAATGCAGGTCCGACTCTGTCCGGTTTGGTCCTGGGCAATCTGCAGTGATGCACAGCTGCTAACTGCTAGTATGGGAAGGCCACATCAGCGTCTTCCGTCTCTGGACTGCTTCTCTTCTGTCTTCATGGCTGGAGTAGTCCTGTCGATTCCTCTCTTGCTGGAATCCACATGGTCTCGGAGTTGTTTTCTGAAAATATACAAACATATTCTCGACCAAAGGTTAATAAAGGAATATTTTCTATAAATTTGACTGGGGATCCTTTTTCAATTTTTGCCCAAATGATTTTCCTCTGGCTTGTTTTGTCACCTTGTGTGTTTTTCATGGGTATCTTGCTTTTAGCCTTACAATTAATTTTCTAAAGTATTAATTTTCTAGATGTAATTTACTTACAGGATATTTTTCCTTACATGATATTCCTCTACTATCCCCTCCTTTTTTGATTTAAATGTTAGGAGGCTTTTGAAAATTTTATCATGTAGTCTTGATGGCTTTTAAATTTTAATTTTTTGCACTATAATATTACTGTTTTAGGTTCACTATATGGTGCACAATTTTATCATGAGATGAAGTACCAATATCTTTTTTCCTGTTCCTTCTCCCATCCCAGGAGCACCCAGTCAGCTGGATGAGCCTCCTGGCTCTTTGAATCATCAAGATGCCGTGCAGCAATTTTCAGGGGAGCCCTTTTCCCTTGCAACCCCTTCCGACCACGAGGCTTTATTTGAGACTTCTTCAGGCGGGGACGCCTTGAGCAAGCAGGCTGCATTCGAGCACGCTTTAGTCGGACGCGCTTCCGGTGAGCACATTTCAGGTAAGCCCACTTTCCGGGGGGCCCGGTCTGGCTGAGCACGCTGCGGTGAGGGCGCACGCTGCAGGTGCTCACGCTTCCGGTGACCCACCTGCAGGTGTGCAGGCTCCGGCTGAACAGACTTCAGGTGAACAGGCTCCGGCTGAACAGGCTGCGCCTGAGCAAGCTGCCGGTGAACAACCTATGTCTATGGCTGAACACGCCGCCACTGGACAGCCTTCGGGGGGACAGGCTTCGGGGGAACAGGCTTCGGGGGAACAGCCTTCAGGCAGTCCAGCAGCCACCAGTGCAGGTGAGCCACATCGGATGGGCGCCAGGCCTTGCCTTCGGGTGGGAAGTAGGTCACACATCGAGGAACCCAAGAGTGCAGAAGGAAGAAGAGTTCTCAGACACTTCGCAAACCGTTCTCTCTCTACAGGCGAAACCATTAGGAAGGTCCTCTTTAAAGAAAAATAACACAAATGCAAGATGCCAGCAGTCCCTCCAGCCTCACTTTACCTAAGAATTTATGGATGCTGCCCTAACCGGTTTGGCTCAGTGGATAGAGCGTCGGCCTGCGGACTGAAGGGTCCCAGGTTCGATTCCGGTCAAGGGCATGTACCTTGGTTGCGGGCACATCCCCAGTGAGGGGTGTGCAGGAGGCAGCTGATCCACGTTTCTCTCTCATCGATGTTTCTAGCTCTCTATCCCTCTCCCTCTCTGTAAAAAAATCAATAAAATATATATTTTTTTTAAAAAAAGAATTTATGAATGCAGAAGCTCACAGCTCCCATGGAAGGGGCTTCTGGAAGACTAATCTTCAAGAGTTTCATGCTCAACCTGCCTCTTAACAAACTGTTGGAGTGCTATGCAAACCCTGTAAAGAGCTCTCTAGCCCAACCAGCATGTCTCAGTGGTTGAGCATCGACCTGTGAACCAAGAGGTTACGGTTCGATTCCCAGTTGGGGCACATGCCATGGTTGCAGGATTGGTCCCCAGTTGTGGGGGGCGGGAGGGGGGGAAGGTTGCAGGAAGCAGCCAATCAATGATTCTCTCATCATTGATGCTTCTCTCACTCTCCCTCTCCCTTCCTTATTGAAATCAATAAAAAAAAAATTTTTTTTAAAGAGAGAAATATCTAGCTTCCAAGCTGGTGTTTTTTTTTTTGTTTGTTTATTTGAACATGAGAAGTAAAGCATGAAGACATCCTGTTAGATCCAGAAATAAGTTCCCAGGACAATGGCAATTGTTTGGTTCTTACTAGAAATGGGTTGTTCGAGGAATTGAAAACTAGATCCAAGATTTGAGGCCTTAAATTATTACCAGACGTAATACTTCATATTTCACCCCATCACTTAAGTAGTAGTATCCCAAATTTTCAGTTGAGAGAAGTGAGACTAACATTACATGGTTAAAAAAATAGCAAACCTTGGGTTCAAACTGAGGTCGGACTCCAAAGCCCTATTTTTTTCACTTCTTGTGCTTCCTTAACTAGGGAATTGGCAGTGGAGAGAGAACAAAAGGCAACATAGGAGCTTTTCAAAGAGAACGCCCTTTGTGACACACTGACCTTCTCATAAAGGTCGATTTGAAAATGGAGAACGGTACAGACTCTCTATAGGGTTAGCAAAATTAGAGCATTCTAACATAGCTTATTGGTCAAATTTTCCTCCAAGTGTTTGTGCCTGTGGGTAAGTGAGAGTGTGGAGGAGAGTATGAAAGGGAGTCAGACATGTAATAAGTTCTTCTTTGATCCTATTGTTAGACATGGCGTCTAATTATAAATGTCCAGGACGTCAAGGGGGATATGAATCGGAGTAAAAGTCAGTATCAGAGAGATACATTTGGGATTCATCAGCAATGAACATCATAGATGAAGCAGAAAGAATGAAGGCATTTCACTGGTAGAGAAGAAAGAATAGGCTCTATCAGACACAGGGCCCTCAGATCCCCAACAAGAACCAAGAAATCAAATGTGTTGCATCCAGGCTGCAAGTTGCCCATCACCCATCCCCAGAGGTGTGACTCACGGCTACACAAGAGAATTTCATCAGGCTTATCTTAAAATTTTCAGGCCCAGGGATAAACTGCCACACATGCTCTTATATGAATAGTGAAGGAAAATGTCTTCGTGGAGAGGGATCCTGCACCCTTCAGAATTCCCAGCAGTGCATGTTAAAGAAGATCTTTGAAGGTACAGTGGGGACTTCGTGAGGCGATCTTTGCCAGCAAACACTTGAGTATTCGTGGGGAGTAGTTGGGTGGCGGGAGGGGACAGGGGCCTGAGGAGGAAACAAGCTGTGCTTCCCAGAAACTTGGAAATTCAATAAAACCTTATCCTTCCAAGTATTAGGAGTAGAATTCCAGTTACTGAGGGAAAGGTAGAGTCTCTTCCCAGCAGGTCTTTAAAGGAGGCAGGAAGAATGACTGTCTCTTCTTATTAAAGAAATCTGAGTGGCCCCTTGAGCCACTGGCTGTAAGCTCAGGACTGGGTCTATCTTGTTCACGGCTATATATTCCTAGCACTTAGCACCATGTCCAGCACATGGTAGGTATTTAGTAAATACCGAGTAAATGAGTAAACGATTGTCTACCAGTCTGTGCCCATAGGTTGCCGGAACTGTCAGAGTATCGAGCCACACCTCTCTACCCTTCCACTCACTCCTCATCCCCAAAATAAGGGATCTTGGTTACTTCCATCCTGTAAACCACATTGCCTCACTTCCCTTGTAGTCTGTCTGGTCCCTCAATAGAGGGAGTGGGCAACAGATGGAGGAGAGGGCCTAGAAGAGGCAAGTGGAAAGGGAGGTCTCACTCTCGCCAGCATGAGGACACTGGGGACCACGGGATGGGATGGAGGCTTAGTTTGCCTCCTGCTCACTACAGTCTGTTTCTGCTTCTTTCAGGTGGAAAACTTGAATTCATGGTTCAGGGATGTGAGAATATGTGCCCATCAATGAGCCTCTTCTCCCATGGGACCAGGATGCAACTTATCTGCTGTCGGGATGCATCTTTCTGCAACATGACCTAGAAGCTGGTGCTCTTCCTTGCTTCTGGCTCTGACTCAGGCAGCAAAAATCCTCCACCAACCTACGGGGCTCAATTTACATTTGGTTTCCCTTCCAGTCAACAGCTAGTCACGTGGGCCTCTGCCTGAGTGTCAGACTGGATGCTCAATATCCATGCCTCTCCTACCCACTCCTCTCTGTCCTCTGTTTTCTCTGTTCCCCAAATCCATCTCTCAACATTCTTTTGTTTTTCAATAAATCCCGCATGGTTAAAGAATATAGACTCCAGACAGGTTTCTTTTCAGTCAGTTGCAGGGTCAGCCTAAGTGTCCTTCACTTCACGCATTGAAACAGATGCATTTTTAAACCAGATCCTCCAGGACAGAGACCACAAAGAGGAATACAAAGTAGGTACTAACGTTTTACAAGCTTAAACAGAGAGAGGGTCCTTCTCTGACTCCCTGGAACCCCATCCCCATCTACGTATCATGGTGTCCAAAATTCACCCCTTCTTTGACAGTTTTTAGTCTTCAAGAGTCTACTCTTAACATAATCGTAATAAAATTACTCCTTTTTATCTATTGCTGTATAAATGCACACTTTAGAAAAGAAAAAAAAAGGCTCAAATCAATTAAGTTCCCATCTTCAAGAACATTGAAAATGAAAAGCAAAATAAACCCAATGTAAGCAGAAGTAATGAAGGTAAAAGCAGAAATCAATAATACTGGAAACAGAAAAATAGAGAAAAATCAATAAAAGAAAGAGCTGGTTGTTTGAAAAGATCAATTAAACCTCTAGCAAAGAAAAAAAATGATAAAAGAGACCCTGAAGACTTCAAAAAGATACTAAGGGAATACTATTAACAACTCTACACACATAAATTTGATAACTTAGTTAAAGAAACCAATTCTTTGAAAAACACAAATTACCACAACTTGCTCATTATGTAATGAGTAATTTAAATAGTTTTATAATTATTAATATTGAATTTATAATCTAGAAATTCCCCCAAAAGAAATCTCCAGGCTGTGATGTTTTCACTTGAGAATTCTACCAAATGTTTAAAGAAAAATTAACACCAATTCTACACAATCTCTTCCAGAAAACACAGGGGGAGAGAACACTTACCAACAATTTTAAGAAACTAATGTTACCCTGATACCAAAACCAGACAAAGATAGTACACACACAAAAATAGAAAACCTATAGACCAATATATCTCATGAATATAGACAAAAAAAATCCTGAATAAATATTATCAAATGGAATTAAGTATGATGTAGAAAGAATTATACACCATGAGGTTTATTTGTGGGTGCAAAGCTGGCTCAATATTTGAAAATCAATGTAATCTATAATAGCGGGCTAAAAAAGAAAAATAAGTTTATCATATCAACTCATACAGAAAAACACATTTACAAAAATTCAACAATCATTCACGTTAAACTCTCAGAAAAACTGAAACAGACGAGAGTTTCCTCAACTTAAAAACACACGCCACAGATAACATTATCCATAATGATAAAAGACGGGATGATATCTCTCTAAGCCTGGGAACAATCTTACTCAACATAAATTCCAGGCAGTGCAGTAAGGAAAGAAAAGGAAGCAGGAGGCATAAAGATCAGAAAGAAAGAAATGAAACTGTCCCTATTAGCAGATGACATGATGCTCCATGTAGAAAATTTGAAGAAATCCAGAAAAACACTCCTACAAGTAATTAGTGAGTCCAGCAAGGTCAGAGAATACAGTATTAATGTACAAAAATCAATTGTACTTCTATATACTAGCAATGAACACTTAAACACCCAAACTAAAATTACAGTATCATTCCCAATGGCTTACAACAAGAGAACTATATATATATATAAAGCCAGCAACCAAACGCCATAACAACCAGAACAACCGGTCGCTATGATGCCCACTGCAGCCAGCAAACTGCTCAATCTGGGGGTGCGGCCAGCCGGCCAACCTCCTGCAGCCCCTCCTCCCACTGGCCCCACCCCTGATCGCCCCCCCACCCCAATAAGGGGCGGGGCCAGCTGGCCCACCGCTCACAGCCCCTCCCCGTGGCCTGTCCCACCCCCCACTGGCCCCCCTACCCCAATTGGGGGCGGAACCCACTGGCCAATCACCCACAGCCCCTCCCCCCAGCCGGCCTGGCCCTGATCAGATCCGGATCTGGGTGGGCTGGCTGGCCAACCTCCCGCCATCTCCTCCTCCAGACAGGCCCGGCCCCGATCCACTCCTATTGGGGCTGGGCCAGCTGAACCCCACACATGCACAAATTTGTGCACTGGGCCTCTAGTGTAGATATAAGGCTGTATAAACGGAAAACTACACATGCTGATGAAAGAAATCAAAGATACTTTAAGAAATGGAGAGATGTGTTGTGTTCATGAATTGAAGACTTACCACAGGAAAGCTGACAATTCTCCCGAAGTTGATAGAGTTTATTAGAATTCCAACCAAAAGCCCAGCAGTGAGGAGCAACATCATCAAGATGATGGACTAGGTAACTCCAGGCTCTCTTTTCCCTGTGGAAATATTTTCTTAATTAAAGACTGGAGAAAATAATTTAATAGGAACTCTAGAACACAGTCAAAAGTCTACAGCACACAAATGAACACCCAATGAAGAAAAAGCCACGTTAAACACGGTAGGAAGTTTCACGGTGTTTTCACTCATCCTTGCTCCATCCCCTCTTCTAGAGGAGGTGGCAGTGGTCCAACTGCCAAAACACTGCCTCCAACCCAATGGAGCAGACCCTGTTTGCAACGCGCTAACCTGTGGGGGGGCTGCCTGAGGACCACCCTGCTTTCACCAACTCCCGAGCTCAGGTAGGGAAAAGCTGAACAGCTCCGACCTTAGGCTGGAAACCCCACGAGAAGCAGTGAGCAGCTCTTGTGAAAGCTGTAGGGGGCCTACAGATGAGCAGCTGCCTGGGTAAGAGACTCTGGTTAGGTGGTGAGAATGTAAAGTGGTGCAGTCTCTCTGGCAAACAGCGGGATGGTTCCTCAAAAAATTACAAGTACAACTACCATATGAACCAGCAATTCCACTGCTCGGTATGTACCCAAAAGAATTGAAAGCAGAGACTCAAGTAGGTATTTGCACACCCACGTTCGTAGCGGCATTATTCACAATAGCCACAGGTAGAAGCAATCCAAATGTCCATCAAAGGATCAATGGATGAATAAAATATGGTATACAAAAACAACGAAATGATTATGCCGCCTTCAAAGGAACAAAACCTGATCTGATGCAGGCTACAATGTGGTTTGCAAACGTATTTTCCATTCTGTAGCTTGCCTTTTTATCCTCTTAATAGATCTAAAAACAGCAAATGTGTGTGTTTTTTATTTCAGTGAAGTTCAATTATTTTTCCTCTTATGGATGATATTTTTGTGTCTCTTAGACAGTATAATAATCCTTTGTCTAGGCCCAGATCTTGAGGATTTTCTCCTATGTTATTTCTGAAAGTGTAAAGGTCTTTTATTTTACATTTAAGACTGTAATGTCCATTGACTGAAGAATAAACAAAATACAGTGAAATAATATTCAGCCATAAACAGAAATAGAGTACTGATACAACATGGATGAACCTTGAAAACATTAAGTAAAAGAAGCCAGACACAAAATTATATAATTCTGTTTCTATTAAGTGGTCAGAATAAGCAAATCAATTCAGACAGAAATTAGTGTTTCTCAGGGGCTGAGGGAAGAAAAAAATGATGACTAGTAATGGGTAGTGATGTAAATGTTCTGGAATTAGACAGTGGTGGTGGTTGCACAACGTTGTGAACAGACTAAAAACCACTGAAGGATACATTTTAAAGGGTGAACTTTATGGTATATAAATTATCTCAATAACAGTTTTTAATTAAAAGCAAGTCCCAATTTTGAACTTCAGAAACGTAATTCTAAATAGCCCATGGGTCAAAAAAATAACTCATAAAGAAATTAAAAAAACATTTGACCCAGATAACAAAAACACAACACATAAAAATGTGTGGCATAAAGTGGTATTTAGAGAAAAATTTATGGTTTTAAATGCTTATATGAAGCACATATAATTGACACAGGACTAGTATCATGAATGTATATATTTACAGAAAACACAGAGGATAGAGGAAACATGAAACTGTACCATAGTAATACAATCAACAAATTCAAATGAAAGAAAATTACTGTATAGGGTAAACCAGCTGGATTATTTTACCAATAAAAATTGCAAGGGGGACTGGCTGGTGTGGCTCAATAGTTAAGCCTTGACCAAGAGGTCACCAGTTCGATTGTCGGTCAGAGCACATGCCTGGGTCGTGGGCTTGATCCCCAGTAGGGGGCATGCAGGGGACAGCTGGTTGATGTTTCTCTCTCAAGATGTTTCTATCTCTCTACCCTTCCTCTCTCTATAAAATCAATAAAAAACTTTTTTTTTTTAAATTGCAAGGGGGAAAAATCAGAGAGAGGGAGGATGAAGGGGGAATTTATAGACCAAAAGTAACTTAAAAGACATCAGTCAATTGCTAGTGTAGACTTTATTTGGATTCTGATTCAAAACATACTGCCCTAGATGGTTTGGCTCAGTGGAGAGAGCGTCAGCCTGTGGATTGAAAGGTCCCAAGTTCAATTCCGGTCAAGGGCACATGCCCAGGTTGTGGGCTCGATCCCCAGTAGGGGATGTGCAGGAGGCAAGCCCATCAATGATTCTCATCATTGATGTTTCTATCCCTCCCTCTCCCTTCCTCTCTGAAATCAATAAAAGTATATATTTTTAAAAAAACATATTATAAAAAATAAGAAAATGTAAACACTGAATGGATATCAATGAAGAGTGGTTAAAAAAGGATAATCTTTTCTCTTTTTCCCCTTTTTTATTGAATGTATTGGGGTGACATTGGTCAATAAAATTATATAGATTTCAAGTGTACAATTTCTATACTACTACATCTGTTTATTGTATTGTATGTTCATCACACCACATCAAGTCTCCTTCCATTTATTCCACCTATACCCTCTTCTACCCGATCTACCCTCTTCTACCTTTCCCTCTGGTAATCACCATACTGTTGTCTGTGTCTATATTTATTAATTGCTTAATCCCATCACATTTTTTCACCAAGCCCTGCAACTCCCCTCCCCTCTGACAACTGTCAGTCTGTTCTCTATGAGTCTGTTTCTACTTTATTAGTTTATTTTGTTCCTTAGATTCCACAAATGAGTGAAATCATATGGTACTTGTCTTTCTCTGACTGGCTTATTTCACTTAGCATTTCACTCAAGGTCCATCCCTGCTATCCCAAAGGGTACGATTTCCTTCTTTTTTATGGCTGAGTAGTATTCTATTGTATAAATGTACCACTGCTTTTTTATCCACTCATCTACTGATGGGCACTTGGGCTGTTTCCAGATCTTAGCTATAGTAAATAATGCTGCAACGAACATAGGGGTGCATATAGTCTTTCAAATTTGTGTTTTGGGTTTCTTTGGATATATTCCCACAAGTGAAATCACTGGTTTATAAGGTAGTTCCATTTTTAACTTTTTGAGGAACTCCATACTGCTTTCCACAGTAGCTGCACCAATCTGCATTCCCACCAATAGTGCACAAGGGTTCCCTTTATTCCACACCCTCACCAACACTTGATTTATTGATAATAGCCATTCTGACAGGTAATATCTCATTGTGGTTTTAATTTGCATTTCTCTGACGATTAGTGATATTGAGCATATTTTCACATGCCTATTGGCCATGTGTATGTTCTCTTCATTTTTAAATATGATTGTTTGTTTTTTTTGGTGTTGAGTTTTATAAGTTCTTTATAAATTTTTGATATTAATCCCTTATCAGCTGTATCACTGGTTTTCTTATCATTTTGATGGTTTCCTTTGCTGTGAGGAAATTTTTTAGTTTGCTTTATTCCCATTTGCTTATTCTTTTTGTTTCCTTTGCCCGAGGTGATATTTCAGAAAAATTATTGCTATGAGAAATGTCTGAGATTTTACTGCCTGTTTTCTTCTAGGATTTATATGGTTTTGAGTCTTACATTTAAGTCTTTAATCCATATTTTTATTCTTGTGTATGGTGTAAGAAGGTGGTCTAGTTTCATTTTTTTTTTTGCATGTATCTATCCAATTTCCCCAACACACTTATTGAATAGGCTATCTTTATCCCATTAGATGTTTTTGCCTCCATTGTCAAATATTGACTATAAAGGCATCAGTTTATTTTTAGGCTCTCTATACTGGTCCATTGATCTATATGTGTTTTTATGCCAGCACCAGGTTATTTTGATTACTATGGTCTTGTGATTTAGTTGGATATCAGGTAGTGTGATTTCTCCAACTTTGTTCTTCCTCAGGATTGCTGTGGCTATTTGGGTCTTTTGTGATTTCATATAAATTTTTGGAATAGTTTTAGTTCTGTAAAATACTCCATTGGTATCTTAATAGGAATTGCATTGAATATACAGATTGCTTTGGCTAGTATGGACATTTTAATGATGCTAATTCTTCCTATCCATGAACATGGTATATATTTCCACTTATTTGTATATTCTTCAATTTTCTTCTTCAGTGTCTTATAATTCCTGAGTATAGGTCTTCTACATCCTTGGTTATATTTAGTCCTAGGTATTTTTTTTTTTCTTAAGCAATTGTGAATAGGATTATTTTCCGAGTTTCCCTTTCTGATAGTTCATTATTGGTGTATAAAATGTAACTGATTTCTGGATATTTATCCTGCTACTTTACTGAATTCATTTATCAGTTCTAGTTTTTTTGTGTGGAATATTTAGGATTCTCTATATACAGTATCATGTTATCTGCAAATAAGTTTTACTTCTTCCTTTCCAATTTGAATGCCTTTTATTTCTTCTTCTTGTCTGATTGCTGTGGCTAGGACTTTGTTAAATGAATGGAAAAGCAGACATCCCTGTCTTGTTCCTGAGCTTAAGGGAAATGCTTGTAGTTTTTGCCCATTGAGTATGATGCTGACTGTGGGTTTGTCATATATGGCCTTTATTACATTGAGGAATGTTCCCCTATTCCCATTTTGCTGAGTTTTTATCATAAATGGGTGGTGGATTTTATCAAATGCCTTTTCTGCATCTATTGATATAATCATGTGGTTTTTAGCCTTCATTTTGTTTATGTGGTGTATCAAGTTTATTGATTTGCAGACATTGTACCAACCTTGCATCCCTGGAATAAAGCCCACTTGATCATGCTATATGATTTTTTTTTATATATATATATATATTTATTGATTTTAGAGAGAGAGAAAAGTAGAGGAAGAGACTGTAACATCAATGATGAGAGGATCATTGATTGGCTGCCTCCTGCACACCCCCTACTGCAGATCGAGCCTGCAACCCGGGCATGTGTCCTTGACTGGAATCAAACCCGGGACGCCTCAGTCTGCAGGCCGACACTCTATTCATTGAGCCAAACTGGATAGGGTGGTGTATGATCTTTTTAAAGAATTACTAGATATGGTTTGCTAATATGTTGTTGAGAATTTTAGCATCTATGTTCATCAGGGATACTGGCCTATAATTTTCTTTGTAGTGTCTTTATTTGATTTTGGAATTAAGACTATGTTGGCCTCTTAAAATGAGCTTGGGAATCTTCCCTCTTCTAGAATTTTTTGGAATAGTTTGTGAAGGATAGGTGTTAGTTCATCTCTGAATGTTTGGTAAAATTCACCTGTTAAGTCATCCAGCCCAGGACTTTTGTTTATCGAGAGTTGTTTTTATAACTGCTTCAATTTCACTAGCTATAATAATCTTTTCAATAACCAGTACTAAATGGATAGCCAAATATGGGGAAAAAAAATGAAACTTGACCTCTATCTCACATTATACACAAAAAACATTTTCAGGTAGACTGTAGATCTGTGTAATCCAAAACTATAAATAAATCTTTTAAAATATGGAAGAAATTTTTCATAAACTTATAGTAGGGAATGAATCCTTAAATAAGAAACAAAAAAATGTTAGCCAAGGAAAGATCTTAATTGGACTATATTAAAATTACAAACTTCCTTGCCTGGCCAGCGTGGCTCAGTAGTAGGTTGAGCACCAACCTATAAACCAGGAGGTCATGATTCAATTACCAACAGGGCACATGCCCAGGTTGGGGGCTCAATCCCTAGAAGGGGGGGAGGTACAGGAGGCAACAGATCAGTGATTCTGTCTCATCGTTGATGTTTCTATCTCTTTCTTCCTTTCCTCTCTGAAATTAATAAAAACAATAAAATAAAAAGCTATTTTGGGTCTTGACTATTCGACTAGAGAAAATGGTAGGTAGGCTGTAGCTACAAAAGCCTAGAACTCAGGGGTGGTCAAAGCCAGAGATGATTTGTGGATGGATGGATGGATGGATGGATGGATGGATGGATAGCAATCTTCAAGAACAAAATTTCTTCATATTTAAGAATTTACTGGCTCAATTCCTAGGAGCCATCTATCGGTTCAAATTTCTTCCTCCTATGGGTACACTGCAGTAGCACAATTTACTGGTACATATACACTAATATATGATAAACTTGGATAATAAAATTTCATATGTCCTTGACTTCAGACTAAGATGAGTGATTTTATAGATTACCAAGAAAGAGGAATACAGGGTCCCAACCTAATACATTCAAGTTAATATAAAGTTTATTAGAATAAAGACTTAGTAAATCACATAGATAAAAGAACCAGGAATCAGATCTATTTCTATTATAGCTTCCTTACTTCTGACTCCTCTTTTATTTCTTACCACCTGGAAGCTTAGTCACCAGTAAGTTCACAGAGTTAGTTATTCGTTTTCAAAATAGAATTTATTTCTGTAATAAAGAATTAAAATATGGCTGTGAAAGTAGAGAATAATATAGAAAAATATTTAAAATGTGCAACAGTAATTTTAAAGGTAGTTATGCACTAGAGTTCATGCTCAACTTCTACTTGAAAGACCAACCAGCATTTTATATTTATATTTTATTAACTATAATGGAAAAAACATACCAATTTGTAATTCCAATTAATAATTATAATTCAATAATGGGTTTAGATACCTGGTCAGGACCTTCTGAAAATGAGTACCAATCTTGGGGATATATTTTTTGAAGATAACTCACTTCACAGACTGATAAATCTACTGTTCAAAAGCCACAAGGATTTCCTTTTTTTACAATTCATCCACTTATTTAAATCAATGTGGAAGCAGTATGTACTTTTTAGATAAAACCAAATGTTTTGGTAAAAATGAGACAAGAGTATCATCTTTCATTATACTGGTATAAAAGCTGGTAAACTCATATATCCCCAAAGCTTGGTTTTCACCAGGTGGGTCTCAAATTTAGACACTAAACACAGATGGAAAAGTATCTAATGAATTCTACCTATCCCTTCCCCAAAGTCTTATTTACAATTAAAATAATAGGTATTATTTTTATGCAGAAAGTACAAAATAATTGGAAAATGTTTGACTAGGAGGAAGACAACTCTTCAGGGACTATTGTTTGCAGTTTGCAGATTAGGATAGTCTTCTCTAGGAAGAATAATGTCAACATAGCAGCACTATATTCACCAGGAATCCCAAAGCCAGTGAATCGATCATGTGGCAGGAAGCCAAACCTTCTGGCTGCTCACAACATCGCTCAGCTTGCCTTTAATCTTCAGGAAGTGTCTCTTGAATTCCAATCCATCACCCTATATTAGGAATAATATAAAAAAATAATGTCAAAAAAATCAAAATCTCTGTGGTGGTATGTAGAGAAAAACACCTACAGATATGTCCAGCTACAATTCTCTTTAGGTCCTGTAATAAAGACCAATTATCTTGGGAGAAGAAATGGCTAAAATAAATAATTCTGACTTGATTTAAGACCCATCACTGTTCCCAACACTGGACCCAACATTGGATTCAGAAAGCAAATACAATGACAGACTGTCTGTTTTAAGCGTTGATATCTCTGGCCCTAAGTCATTGTTTTCCGTAGGTATTGGAAATTTGTAAACTAAAAATAAGCTATGCAACATACTGAAGCCTTCTCAAAATACTGTGGCAACAAAGCCAGTGATTCCGTTATATAAAAAACATTATCACACTAGGATCTTAACCATGTAATTCCATACCAAGCATCTGGACAACAGTATTGCAGCAAATCTCCAATATAAAGAATGTGACCTTTTCCTCCAACCTCCTTTAGAGCTCACACAATCTCCCAGGAAATAGAGAAGACGCTATTTTTGTTTTATATATATCAAAGGCTTTAAAACTATATATAACCTCAGCTCTAGTAATTTCTAAAGAAATAATTATAAATGTGAGTAAAACTCTATGTATCTGGGTATTTAAGCATAGAATTATTAACAGATAATGGTTCATTAATTATAACGTGCAAACATTTTTGACAAATCACAATTTTTATAGAAAAGATATATATGAATTCAATATATTTATAAATGCCATGTATATATAAATATAATAACATTTTAAAATAATCTCCACATAAACTCTCCATAGTATATACAATTAGTAGCAGTAAGACTACTATAATGAAATATATCAAAATAAACCTGGACCTAGCTGGTTTGGCTCAGTGGATAGAATATCAGCCTGCAGACTGAAGGGTCTCGGGTTCAATTTCAGTCAAGGGCATGTACTTTGCTTGCAGGCTCGATCCCCAGGCCCATTCGGGGAACATGCGGGAGGCAACCAATCAATGCGTCTCCCCCCCTCCCTTTTACTCTCTCTCTAAAAAAAAAAAATCAATGGAAAATATCCTCAGGGGAGGATTAACAACAACAAACAAATGTGTTCTCTCTGGATGATAAGATTAAACTTGATTCTGAGTTCCTTCTTTCAACTTCTTTGTATTGATTTTTGAACTTTTTTTTGGATTTTTAAAATTTCTACAATGAATATGTATAAATACTCTTTAAGCAAAACAAAGTTTTTAAAAAAGATATGTGCTGTTCTATATACCTTAGAAAGCCGGAAGTCAACCAAGATCTTCTCATCCATTTCTACCAAATTCACTTTGAAAATCAGTTTATTGTTTCTTCTATCAGTTGTTGATACAGTAACCTAAGGCAATAAAAAAAAGGTTAAGCCAAGATGTGTGGGTGGGAAGCCAAAAGGCAGTGGGATGACATATTTGAAGTGCTGAAAGAAAAAGCTGTTGAGCTAGAATTCCATATCCAGCGAAACTATGCATAAAAAAAAAAAAAAAAGTCCCAGTTAAAATCTGCGTTTGGAAGTACCAGAGCTGCCCAAAAAGAAATTCAATAGAAAGTCCTCTAGAACAATTGTTTAAAACATCCAGTCTGTGGTATTGTTATGACAGCCCTTAAAAACACATATGTTCACACAAAAACCTGTATAAGGATGATCACAGCAGCATTATTCATAATAGCCTGAAAGTACAAACATCCCAAATGTCCATCAACAGATAAATGTATACACAAAATGTAGCCTACCCAGACAATGAAATATTATCAACCCATAAAAAGGAATATACTATATGCACTGCTAAATACTACAGCATGGATTAACCTTGAAAACATTATGCTAAGTAAAAGCAGACACATAGGGCCATATAGCATATGATTCCATTTACATGAAATGTCCAGCATAGGTAGTCCATAGACGGAAAGTAAATTAGTGGTCGCCAGGGAATGGAGAAAGAAAGAGTAAGAAGTGACTGCTAATAAAGAAGTACAACTTATTTTGGGGGTGAAAAAATGTTCTGGAATTAAATGATGATGCAAGTTGTACAATCTTGTGAATATGCTGAAAACCACTGAACTGTACACTTTAAAATAGTTAAAGCAACGATTTTCATGTTATGTGAATTTTATCTCAATAAAACTACCTTTAAAAAAAGTGAATTATTTATACAGGTGAGAGTACAATCAGGCTGGCTTCAGATTTCTGCACAGTAGCATTTTCTCCTAACTTCTAATTTTTAAAGCTCACAAATCTACAGAAAAACTGAAGGAACCGTATAATAAATAACGCCATACCCTTCATTGGCCTTACCGACCTAGATAAGTATGTGGTGTGGGTTTTTTTTTTTATGTGGTTGGTTGTTTCTTTTTAAATTAAGTTATAAATAGCATAAAGTTCACCCTATTTCTCCTACAACCCAAGACATTCTCTGACAAATTACAATTTTATAATCATACCCAAGAAATCTGACACTGATACAAAAACATTACCTAATATAAAAACCATATTCAAATTTCCCCAATTGATCCAATAACATCTGCTATCGCTTTTTTCCTTTAAATCCATGACCCAGTGATTGCATTATTTATCAGGCCCCTTTAGTCTCCTTTAATACTAGAAAATATTCCCCTATTGGTTTTTCACGATACTAAGATTTTTGAAAAGCCTAAAGGTAATAGCATGTCAATGTTCCAAATATGCTATCCTATATAATAAAAGCCCAGCGACCGAAGGTTGGAAAACCAGCCGATCGACCAGTCGCTATGATGCGCACTGACCACCAGGAGGCAGATGCTCAACGCAGGAGCTACACCTGGTGGTCAGTGCACTACCACAGTGGGAGCAGTGCTCGGCTGACCAGGATGAGCGGCAGCTGCGAACCCAGAGCCAATGGGCAGGAACCCAGGCTGCGATCATTGCCTCCTTGCCCCAGGCTCCTTCACCTCCTCCTCGCTCCCTGCCGCCGCCTCTGAATGCCCGAAAACCACACTGCACCACTGCGGGGCTCGCAGACCTGACCCTGGAGGCTGGCGGGGACTGAGGCCTACTCTGCTGCCTCTCAGTGCTATTGTCCCTGGGCCCAGCCCCGACCGGGTCCCCTGGAGAGGCAAGTGCTCCAGTTCCATGGAAGATGCCGGACCAGAGAGCAGCCACTCAGAGGGTGGGTCCACAGCCGCTTGGCTGACCGGGATGAGCGGCACTCCCACAGCGGGCCCATCCCCGCAGGCCATGCCCCCCACCAGTGCACGAATCCCGTGCACCGGGCCTCTAGTAAGGATATAAACAAAAACTGGTAGGTGGGAGCAGAGGACATAGAGAAAGTGCGGGATTGTTAATGTATTCATCTTTCATAGAAGGAAGTCAATTGTTACTTTTACAATTTAAGTATGGGTAGTTTTTGAGAAAGTAATTACGTGAGTCTTAATGTTTTTAATAACTTAGAGAAGTCCTTAAAAATATTATTTAGGTTAAAGAACATTTTACTTAAATTCCTTCTATTTCAATTGTTTCTTTTTCAAACTGATTACTCTATATTTTAAAAATATATACTGATGACGGTTTTTTAGTCAAATATTTAAATTTTTCTTCAGGAAAAGACATAATGAAAACTGAATGAAATATACCTGATTCATACAACTCTTTTTCCATTGATAGCCCAATTTCTCACAGGTCTCTTTCAGGCACTGGTAAGATTTGTCTGCATCCAATTTGGTAAAAAACCGTGTCATTCTTTTGACCAGGCGCTGCCAGGGGTTCTACATGCCAAATAAAGAAAAGCAGAATAAATTTGTTATCACCAAAAGGAGGCATATAGCTATTTCGTTTTAAAATTCTTCTTGCTGTGATTTGTGATTCTTATACATAAAGGTCTCTTCTAATTATTTCTTCCTTGTCAGAAAAAAATCGACATAAAGTGTTAATACTTGAAGATTGATACATTTAAAAAGAGACTTTAAGACAATAAAAAAACACATGGCTTCCATTATTCACTTTACAAACTAAGTTCTCCTACCTGTGAGGATCCTGGGGTGCCAAGTAACTGGCTATTCAGAAGCATATGATCCGGACATGTGGGTTGGGAGAAACTGATGCCTTGTACCAGCTTATCAATGTATAACGGGCTGGTGTCCCATAAGGAAAGACCTGTCCGTGGTTCTGGCTGGGAACTGGAGTACTTCACATTTTCTTCACTAAGACATTAAGATAGGGGAAATATATGTCATTAAATAAAATGTCTCAGGCTTTTTAATATCACATTACAATTCTCACACCAATAAAAGTGATAGTCACGATTAACATAAAATACATATATATATTACTCTACATGGGGGATATTACCTTCAACAGGCACTTGATCTTGATTAATTAATCTTACCTAGAAGCACTGTTTACTAGAGAGAAATCCAAATTGGATTGAATGTGTTTAGAGAATCCACCAGGAGACTCCGATACACCACCTGAAGTGACTCGGGGCCTCTTTGCCCCTAAAAAATAAAATAAAATAAATACAAAAGCTTTCAAGTCTTCTATGCAGATACTTTTAAATTAATATAACTGGCAATCAGAAGAAGTAAAACTACATCTGAATTCATTTAACACCAAAATACTTATACAACAAATAGTGGCTCCTTCTACACGATTTTACGAGAAATGTGGTCATTATGAACTTAGTAGGATTCACTTGTCAAATTATACAAATACTGATCAGTAAGTGTGTTCCAAGTGTGGAGTACAAAGCTATAATTTTATTGGTACCATTTATGGTAATAGAAAAATGTTCTATGAAGACAGAGAAACCTAACTAAAGAGTAAAAACTTTAAAAAATAAACAATTTATGATCATGACAATGAACATTATGAATCTGCTCTATCCAACATAAAATGATGCCACTATAAATTCATGGTTACTATCCTCAGCTGGATCCTCAACTGACAGTCAGTCCTGTGTTTCTCTAGACAGTTTTCTCTCCCTTTCTCCACAATGATTGTTTCAAAACGCCTGCACTCTTGTCAAATTCCTAATTTCACAGAATAAAAATACTTTTATTTTAAGGATACTTACCTTTCTTGAGTAGTTTGTTGTACCATCTATCTTTTTTGATGTCTGGGATGGTAATCCTTACTGATGGATTCTCAACGAGGATTTTATGCAGCAGAGCTGAAAACAAAACATTAAGACAACATTTACAAAAGAGTCATGCAGATTAGAAAAGCCTATAGCTTGTGGTATGGAACACATCTCTCTCTTGGTCTCCTTATGTCCAAATATCATTTCTGGGGAAGAGAAAGAATAAATTATTAAAGCTACTAAATTATTGCTTTAATTTCATGCCGTTGTTCTTTGCTACAGTCTGTATCTTAGAATAGTCTGTCCAGGTCTGATTCTCAATTATTTGCAGACAGTAGCGTAACAGCCAGGTAGAAATGTTTCTCCCCAGCTGACAACATTAATAAAAAGATACAACTTATCTATTTTCAATACCAAACTTGTTCCAATGTCATGTTAAGTACTCATTCACACAGTTTTATTTTTAAAAAATTTACTTTCCAGCATCCTAATTACCTTGATAAAGAATTCATATATCTCCCACCACAAAAATAAATTTCTAATGGACAAAAGGTTAAAATAAAAAAAACAGGTAATGAAAACATAGGGAATTTCTTTTACTAATGTTAGAATAGAAAAGACCTTTCCAAAGTGACAATATAGTCAAGAACCACAAAGGACAAGATAATAGATTTAAATTAAGTAAAAATACACAAATTATTGCATGTCAAGATAGCATAAATAAAGTAAACACACATGACAAATTGTGAAAAATATTTGTAATAAATCCAAAGATTGTAAGGTAGGAGAGGGTAAGTAAATGGTGATGGGTGGAGACTTGACTTGGGGTGGTGAACACACAATACAATATACAGATGATGTATTATAGAATTGTACACCTAAAACCTATGTAATTTTATTAACCAATGTCATTCCAATAAATTTTTAAAAAACAAAGATCTAATGACATTAATACGTTAAAAAATTAATAAATACATTGTAGATATACAATGTCATTGGTACTAAATTTAAAATAAAAACAAAAAACACTGAATACATTTTTATAGGCCTATTTGATGAAATAATATAAACTTTCTGAAAAACAACTTGGCAAAGTAAACCAGAATAATTAAAAACTACAAATGTCCTGTCCTTCACCCTGCAATTCCACTTCTGGGGTTTTATTTTAATTAAATAAGTTAAAGGTATGTGCAAAGATTTAGTTATATGGATGATCATTATCTCTCTTTCATAACAGTGAAAAATTAGAAAAAAATCTAGATTTCTAAAAAAGTGAACCAGATGAGTATAAGGAATATCTATATAGTAGAACACCTTCAGAGTCTTTAAAAACAATGACGTAGGCCTATAATTACAATCATAGGAAAAGTTCACAAAGCATTAATTCACACACAAAAAACAGATTACAAAATATTGTGTGTACGTAGTATAATCTCATTTTTTGTAAAAACACACATAAATATATATTTGTCATATATTTTACAACAAAGTATAGAAGCATATATCAAAATATTAAAATAAGCTATTTTTCAGGAATTATAGGACTGGTTTTTAAAATTTTTTTATTGCCTGGCCAGCGTGGCTCAGTGGTTGAGCGTTAACCTATGAACCAGGTGGTCAGGGCCCATGCCCAGGTTGCAGCTCGATCCCTAGTGTGGGGCTTGCAGGAGGCAGTCAATCAATGATTCTCCCTCAGCAGTGATGTTTTTCTCTCTCTCTCTTCCTCTCTGAAATCAATTTTAAAATTTTTTCTTATTTTTATATTTATCTACAAGGAATATAGATTTATATAATTTAAAAGTTAAAAAGAAAATGTAAGAAAAAGTAACCAAACAGCACTACACTTCATTATCCAAGAAATCAGTACTTTCAATCAGTTACCTAGAGGAGCAGAATCGATTTTTTTCCAAGGGTTGAGGTATGTTTTTTTTTCTTTCCAATCAGAATATTCCTGACAACTGTCACTGGGCTGGTCCCATGGCAATTCTAAAAAAGAAACAAGTTTTCTGAGTGTTCATATCATTATGCAGATTCCAGGGAAAATAATTAACAATATAAATCCATCTCCTCCAAGTTAATTCAATATGGTTTTCAAACTAAGAACACCAGCTCACAAAAATTTCAGAAGCACTCAAAGACAGATGAGCCGAACCACTTCCTCCCCTACACTTTCCAAAAGTATTCACATGAATCTTAGAAGCGAGAGCTACTGTTGTATTTCATTTAATAGCTATACATACCTCGTTTTTCAAAACCTTTGGGATTAAAAGTTCCAACTTAGTTATAAATAATTTACTATTAAAATACTGTCATATAAATATGGATACCCTTGGATTATTTCATTAATTCTGGAATAACAAATCTGTCTTTCCACAGGAGATGAGTTTTATCATGATTAAATAGCTCTTACCCCCAGCCAACATTGCAGTAAGTACTATTCCACAGGACCAAACATCAACTGGTTCTGCATGAAATTCTTTTCTCTTTAGAAGTTCTGGCGCAACGTAAGGTAAAGTACCACACATCTTGTTCAATAAACGCTCACGGTTATTATGCCGAAACACTGTTGCCAAGCCAAAGTCAGAGATTTTGAGGTTATCTAAACCAAAGAAAAAAGAGATGGCACTGGATAAAAATGTTTTGTAAGTAGATATACTTAAATAAAGTTTTATTAGAAAAATCACTGGTGTCACCCAAGGTTTGTAGAACTTCTCTGCCTTAAAACGAGCCAACAAAGAAATTTTTAAAAAGAAGAAATAAAAGACATCATCATCTAGCTAAAATCAGTGAAAGAACTCATCGCTTCTGCTAATTCAAGAGAAATAATTTTTTTTTAAAAAAAGAGAAATATCAATACACAAACAGGTTAAAGAAAGATACTGAAGTCAAAAGGGCCTGCCCTTCTGAAAAAGGGTACTGGAGACTTAGGCTTAAAGCAGAGCCTAGCCCAGTGGTCGGCAAACTGCGGCTCGCGAGCCACATGCGGCTCTTTGGCCCCTTGAGTGTGGCTCTTCCACAAAATACCACGTGCGGGCGCGCACTGTGTGGCCCGTGCGCAGAAGTCGGTTTTCGGCTCTCAAAAGAAATTTCAATCGTTGTACTGTTGATATTTGGCTCTGTTGACTAATGAGTTTGCCGACCACTGGCTTAGCCCTTTATTGGGTTGTGCAGTAGGCAGGAGGAGACATCAATAATGTATTAGATACAACTTTCCCAGCAGCAAGCAAAACCTGTTGGCTGGAAGAAAATTTACATGTAAAGGCACACCAAAACTAAAGATCCACAAACCACCAGAACTTCTTGTCAAAGTGGCTACGTTTAGAAAAGGAGGAGGAACTCTAAAAAACAAACCAGGAAAGCACATTTCTACTCTAACTTCCCATCTTCCACACACATAAACTGTAGGTAAAACTTTCCATTTAACTTACACTTGGTAAATGTCTACTGTAACAAAATGACACTGTTGCTAGCCAATGTAGTTAGATAAATTACTGGAGAAGACTAACAACAGACAACTGTTGAAAAGGTTATGAAAATATAGGACATTACAAAATCTTATAGCAAAGGAGTCAAATCTAGTCTTAGGAATTAGAGATTCCCTATTTTCAACCTTTACAGAGGACAATCTGGCAAAAGATGTTAAAATTTGAAATATGCACACACTCTTTATGAACTAGTAATTTCTATTTCTAGAACTATATCCACAGAACTACTCCCTCAAACACACAAACATAAGGATATTCATTTTATTATTTGTAAATAACTTAAATGTCCATCAATAAAGAAATGACTAAATCTTATAATACATGTACATAATGAAACTATAGCCGAAACCGGTTTGGCTCAGTGGATAGAGCGTCAGCCTGCGGACTGAAGGGTCCCAGGTTCGATTCCGGTCAAGGGCATGTACATTGGTTGCGGGCATATCCCTAGTAGGGGGTGTGCAGGAGGCAGCTGGTCGATGTTTCTCTCTCATCGATGTTTCTGGCTCTCTATCCCTCTCCCTTCCTCTCTGTGAAAAATCAATAAAATATATTTTTAAAAAAAGAAAAAAAAAAGAAACTATATAAGTAATTGTTTTTAAATAAAGGTATAGCTATATGACATTTACTTTGTAAATTACACAGAATTAGGTATAAGTAAAAAAAAAAGCAAGTGTCATAAAAAATATTCATTATATGACCCAATTTTTATATTGGGTTTGTGCACAAATTTATAGAACAGTCATCACTGTTTTATTTGTTGTAAAAGCTATAAAAACAACTGTTCCAAAATAGGGGACTAATTCTTTAAAAATCATTTACATCTACAATATAGTATGTAAGCCATTGATGATGTTTACCTGTATTTGAGTTGGAAGGTAGCTGGTGTAATTACCTGTTAATAACTATATATGACAATCTTAAACCACTGACATTGAGTTCCAAGTTACTTGTAAGTAGTAATCACTGAAAATACTAAAGGATGACTTCTGTATATCCTTGGATTTTGTTTTGTTATTCCCTGAAATTTCAATAATGCAAAAGCCTTGAAACAGCCTTGCATGGCTGTATTAAAATAATTTAGGTAGCAGTCACAAAATGCTAAACTTACCCCTTTCATCCAATAGGAGATTTTCTGGCTTAATATCCCTGTGAGTGATTCCAATGTCATGCAGATAAGTCTAACAAAGCAGAGGGAAGAATATTAGAGTTTAGTAACTTACTTCACTCACACTAATTTTAAGTAAAATTTAGAGTCAACGGTACCTACCACCCCTGCCATGAGTTGATGGAAGAACCTCTGAGCATCTTGTTCAGGCATGCCTATGTCTGGCTCTAAAAGAATTCATTATGAGAGTTAGTTTACCAGGTAAATATAATCAGGAATCAACCACATAACCTCTTAATTCTAAGGTTAAACATGTGTGATTGTACTTGAGCAAACAGAATCTTATGCTAACAATCAAAAAGACTCTGGAGTCCACTAACTCATATAATAAGAATGCAAACCATATCTTGAAAGTCCCTGCTTATATTAACCATTATTTATTTGATCTTTCAAATTCTCCCCTAATTTCATCAAAATGTCATGCCAAGATTTTTCCACTCCTGAAGTGTAATTGCCAAAGTGGAAGCTTGACAAAATTAAGGTAATTTCACACTAAATACTTAACAACAGATTTAAACTTCCTATAACCTCTCACACAACAAAGTCATGAATGCCTGTGATGCTTCTTTAGGAACACAGATTTATTAAGATGTATTCTATTGTCAGTCATCTTTTTATATCTTGATCTCCCTTATTAACTCATGATTTCTTTTATACTCAACTCTCTCCTGAGATAAATACTTGTGATTCTAATAATCAATTTTAACTGTTAATGCAATAGCTTTAAATAATAAACTTAGAACCACAGAATATATTTTATGTACTTCTCAGTGTTCTATAAAAGCAATCCTAGAAAATTCTAAATTATTTCACTTGAACACATAAAGAAGAAACATAGTAACATGCTATTATGTTGCATCTCTAAATATATACAATGAGACTACAGTTTATCATTCTTAAAAGGTACGAAACAACACCAACCAAATCACTTATACAACTTGGGGGAAAAGTTTTGATGACTTTATGCTTTCATGTGTTAATATAAGTTGCGAAAACAAAACAACTTATTCCAATTTCTCTGTTGCATAAGCAATTCTTAATGGACAATGACCAAATGGCAGACCCAAGTTCAAGAAAGAAATTTAGAAACTTATTTAGGAGAATAATTATCTTAAATCTTTTCCATACCGATTCGATCAAAAAGTTCTCCTCCACTACAATACTCCAGAAATAGATATTGGATATTGCCTTCTCTCCTGTGACCATAGAATTTCACTACATTCTCGTGATTTAACATTTTATTGATGCAGATCTCTTTCTTAATATTGTCTGGACAGTCTATGGCACGCTTCATGTCTACTATCTTCACTGCAACTGCTTCTTCAGTTCTTCTATTCACAGCAAGTTGAACTCTAAAAAAGAAAAGTTATAACATTCCAGACACCTGAATTCTATTTATTTTAAAACTTCAAAAGATTAAACACAACCCATCCAGAATTGTTGCACTTTTATAAATGTATCCACCAAGGAGAAACCATGGGAATGGTTTCTGCCATGTTCTCAAAAGATACTCCTCCTTTCTGAAATGTGAGGTACAACAGATAATGCATCAAAGAAGTCATTATGCTATTTAACCAAAAGTCATTCAATAAATGCTTGAGAAAATAAACTAAACTGGGATAACCATTCTAGGCCACATTCCATATACACATGCTCTATTCATTTAATTCTAATAACATTACCTAACATTTATCAATCCCGCGGTAACTGTTCCAAGCACCGATGGGGTCAGTACCATTATTGCCATCTTACAGCTAAGAAAACAGAAGCTCGCTGCCCTGGCCGGTTGGCTCAGTTGCCTGGAGCATCACTCCATACACCAAAAGGGTGCAGATTCAGTCCCCGGTTGGGGCACATAGGTTTCCCTCTCACATCGATATTTCTCTCTCTCACTCCCTTCCCCTTTTTCTAAAACCAATACATTCAGAGGCTGCGATGAGGATTAAAAAGCAGCAGCTCGCCTAAGAACAAAACAATGATCGGTATGTGACAGGCTGATGATTTGACACCAGGCAGCCTGACTCCAGAGTCTGTTCATTTGTTCATTTAAAACACGATGCCTCAACCTCAAGAAGGAAGACGTGTCAGGAGAAACGGAATTCGGCGCTTTACAAAGTAAATGTCAAAGAAAATAAAGCCCTTACAAAAGATTGCACAACTTCCGTTCCCCAAAAGTCTTGGATTTCAAATGCAGAGGTCAGTTTCCTAAGACCCCACGGTATTAAAGTAACTCCCAAACAACGCATGTGGACTCAAACAAGACAAAGGGGGACAGAGCAAATGTGGAGGGAGGGGACGAGGGCTCGGACTCACTCTCCGTAGGCACCTTCTCCCAGGGTCTGCACCAGGTCCCAGTCTTCCACGAAGGGCACGGCCATGGCTCCACTGTGCACCGCGGCTGCAAGGGGCGGGACCCAGAAAAGAGGGGGGATGAGGACGAGCGTCCGTCATCTGTGAGGTCGCTGAGCTCTGCGTCCTGCCAGGAGTCATCCATATAAACAACAGCTCTTCTTTCCCCCTGGCACCGCATCACCCATATTTTACCCCCCGTCTAAACCACAGGCAAGTCTCCCAAATTCTGGCGTCTGATTCTGTAAATCCCCATTCCCACGCACACCGAATGCTCAGGGTCGGCCCCTCTCATCCGCGGAGGAACTGTAGCAGTTGTGATGGAGTTGGGGGACGATGCCTCACGGTGGATGTAGAGAAGGGGTAAGAGGGGTAGGGTAAGGGGGAAAGATAACCACGATCACTGCGGCCCCTCCTCCCCACCCCAAGGCGTCCCCCGGGCCGGGTGGAGCCCGGGGCGGGGCCAAACTGCCCGGAGGGGCGGAAGGCAGGGCCCGGAGGCACGCAGACTAGCAGAGGGGAGGTGTCTGCAGTCCCTGTATCTCCCGCACCCCGTGCCACCCTCCTCCGCCCCCTGGAGCCGCCCCTCCGCGGGAGTCTCTCCGAACCCCTCGCCCGTCGCCGTGCTCTCCTAGCTAATGCGGACCCCGAACTCCTCTGCAGACTCCCTGCCTCCCCCACCCGCCGCCCTTCTCACCAGGCCGTCCTCTGCCCGCCACCGCAGGAATCCAAATGCAGCGCTTTTCCCGCCAAAACTGGGTAGCGTCACACTGTCGCAAACGCGCGCGCCCTTGCCGTAAAGCAAGGAGGCGCGCTTTCCGGTTCGCGAAGTTTGGAAGCTTGGCGGCTCCAGGAGGCCGGCGCTGCAGACCCACAGGTTTCAGCTGCGCCCCGGCTACTGTGGGGTCGGGAGAAGGTGCTGGCTGCCGAACGCACCTCTGCGAAAGCTCTCTGCGCCCCAACGCGTCTGAGTCCCGGGCGGCGCCGGAGACCCGGGAGACGAACGTGCGCGGGGCTGGGTTTCCACCCGTGGGCGCCACGACGCCGGTTCTGCGCCTCCGAGTATCTGCCCGGCGACCGGTCCGGAGAGCGGACAGGACTGTGAGGGCCTCGTGCTGTCTGTCACTTTGGAGTGAGGCGCAGACCGGCTGCTGAGAACGGGGCTGGGAAGGACGAAGGGAACTGCGGGGCGCCTCAGAGCCTGGCCCCTCAGTAACCGGCGGAGAAGGCGTCGGGTGAAATCTCTTGCAGTTGGAGGGAGTGTGAGGATGACCAGCTTTGCCCTGCGTGGTCTGAATCGGCTCCAAAACAGCACCTTAGCCCCACCGTGTGAAAGCAGAGCATCTGTGTAGCCCAGTCCTACCCGTCTTCTCCTTCTGAATGTGGAAGACACAGGCAGGTAGGTAGAGCAAAAACGCTGTTTTGCCTCATTTTACAAAGCAAATTTTAAGTAATCCGTTTAAGTAGGAAAGTAAATTCTGGGGAAATGGGCCTGCTTTAGGATAAAATAATAGGAAACACTGAAATAGGTATCCCCCCTTGGCAATGAATGACTGGGAACTCAAGGCATAGGCAATATCATCTCCATTAAATTCTCTAGTTCTTAAAACTGGGCCACATACATTGATAATAGCTCGATTGTGTTACTGGTAATCGAGTAAAATAAGTATAAAATATGTTAAATGCACAGTTAACCAATGTCACCCCAATACATTTTTAAACCCATATCTTAAAAAATAGGTTCTTATTGATTTTAGAGAGCTAGAAACATCCATGAGAAACATGGGATTTGACAGGGAATTGAACTGGCCAACTTCCCAGTGTATAAGTCGACCCTCAGCTACTGAGCCACACCAGTCGGGCCAATAAATTTAATTTTTAAAAATGCACATATCTGCTTTAAAATAAGACCAGAGCATTTCAAAATGCCTATTTGAGAAGTTTTTAACCATGCCTTCACAGGTTAGGCTTCATGTAATAAAGCTTTCACATCTTTTACTACATTTTCCCTAATGTGTGCACTGTGTGCTGCAAACAAAGGATATGAAGAAAGGAAGAGAAAGACCTCAGTTTCTGTGTGTGTGAATGGGATTAAAGTATCTTGGCCTGAAAAAAAAAAAAATGGTATACCCGTTTCAGGTAGAAAACAGTTAAAGACAGCCCTTTGGGAGAATGACTGCACACAATAGCCTCTGATCCCTTCTGAAACCTTACTAAAATAGTAAATATTTAAAAGGCACAAGAAAAGAGTATGAAAAAGGAGATTTTGGCAAGTGGAAAGTCTTTAGATAAAACAAAGATGAATCCTAGAGCCAACAATGGGAAAGCAGAAAAGCAACTTGATTTACGTCACAGAACTTCTAAAAGGCTCAAGTGAGTTAGTGACACCAGGTAACTGAAATGTAGGTGAAGGTGGGGCTATAAAGAGGGTAGGTTGAAAAACTAGGTATGAAGCAAATAGACCCTTGGGTCCTCTCACTTTGTCCCAAAGCACTACCCCTCCCCAAAGCTGGTACAAGACTTGAGAGGGTAACTACATGGTATCTGAGCTGGAGAGCATCAGGCAGTTAAAGGCTTGGGTATCTTATTGAAAACAAAGGGATTAAGTGTCAGTTTATGCAAAGAAGTTTGACCCTCAGCCCACCAGCCGCATGTTTGACATGCTTGCTCTAGAGCCTTCTTTCCCCACTTAGAAATACGGCAGCCTGCCTTGTATCCTTAGGATTTACAAGCCTTCTCAAGGGAATGTTATCTATATAAAAAGATCTAAAGATGCCAATATCAGGGATTTCCTGCCAGATCACAGGAGTGAGGCCACATTCAATGACCCGGATTCCTTTCCCCAAACAGACCTTCCAATCTGTTTTAGGGTCCCACTCTTTTTTTTTTTTTTTTAAATGTCTTTATTGATTTCAGAGAGGAAGGGAGAGGGAGAGAAACATCGATGATGAGAGAGACTCACTGATTGGCTGCCAAACTGGGGATTGAGCACACAACCCAGGCGTGTTCCCTGACTGGGAATCAAACCGTGACCTCCTCAACCACTGAGCCACACCGCTGGGCTAGGGTCCCACTCTTAAAAAGAGCAGACAACTAAGAATTTGAAAAGGCCTTTAATATGAAAGATGTCACAACAAAGGAATATTCAAACAAAACAGAAAAACACTTCTCGGACATTAAAAAGTGTGATAGCAGAAAACAGGGAAACTACATAGACAAATTGCAAAAAAATATTTTTTAAAGAAATCTTCCAGACCAAGCATATAGATGGAAAACAGAATAAGAGTATTGGGTGATTAATCCAGGAAGTCCAGCATCCAAATAGCTTATTTTTCAGAAAGAGAAAGAGAATTAGGGGAAATCCACAAATAACTCAAAGAAATTTCTCAGAACTGAAGAACTTGACTTTCCAAACTTAAAAGTTTAAAGTACCCAGCACAATGGATGATCCACTATAAGACACATCATCGGCAAAATTTCAAAACATTACATACAGAGAAGATCCTAAGAGGTCTGGGGGTGGAAGTGAGAGGGAATGGACTCATGCAAAAAAGTTACAATCAGAACAGCATTGCATTTCTCAACATTTAGAAGAGAAAACACAATGGGCCAATGCCTTCAAAATAATTCTAAGGAAAAGTTCTTCACAACCTGGAACTCGATACCTAGCCAACCTGTTGTGACATGAGACATGCAAGATCTCAAGAAATTTCTCTCTCACACACTTTCTCAGGGAGGCAGTTAGAGGTGACAAAACAAGAAAGAATTCAGGAGATTAACATACATAACATGACCGTGAAAGGATACACCAACTCAAGAGGTGTGTAACAAACCTAAAGAAGAAACCAAACTGGTACATACCAAAACAAGACATCTCTAAGACATACCCAAGGAGTCTGAGCATATTAAAAGGAACTTGGCACAAATGAATGAGAGCTTGGGGAGAAATTAGTGACAAATACAAAAAGCAAATGAAAAAACTCCCTCCAAAAAAAGTTATGCGGGGATAAAACAAAGTAGTAACAGTATACCACATGGCCTAGTTGTGAAAAGCCATAAGGTAAAAACTACTAACTAACCTAAATCATAACTATAATAGAATCTTAAAGTGGTCCATGGGAATAGCAGGATGGTGAAAAAGAGCTAAATCTTCAATTTCCACACCAGAAAGTCAACAGATGATACCTAAGATAGAAAAACCAACACATAGCAAAATAAAGCAAACTAATGAGATGGAGGTAAGTAATGTGAGAATCAGCAGAGTTGAAAGTGGTTGCCTCCGGGGAGTGGAAAACTTGTTGCTTTTTAGAATTGAGTTTTTTTACACTTAAGTGTAAAACCGTATAACAATGAAAAAGTTAATTTTTCAAAAAGACAGCTTCATGCAGCCTAGGAAGCAACATTAAAATCACCAAAGCAACAACTACCGTGATAACTTAAAGGATTATCCCATATTACTATAGAGAAAGACCATTAATGATCTCTAAATGGTATTATTCATATTGGTAAAAAGAAATTTAAAAAAATAAAACAAGCCTCAGAATAACCTCTTTCAGTAGGGAGGAATTCTGTATATAAATCAAGTAATATATTTACATACAGTAAATCAAGTATTACATCAAAACTAAATCTCACACAGTTAAAGCACTTGGTATATAAACTGGTTTGGAAGGTTAAGTTTCCTGGGTATGTAAGTATACCTGAGCATACCCTCTAGGAGCACCATCTTGACTTATCTAAAAGCCATGTACTTGCTCCTGTTTCTTCAACAGGTAACACGAAACAGTTACCTTGTATATTTTTTTAATGACTTATGGTTTATATACTTCACTGTATATGTCCTGTGTTGTAAGATACATACAGTGTTCTGTATTGAACATATGACTATCCCGACATTAAATAATATCCATAGGACTACTGTGCTTTGAGTTAAAATTTTTTAAGTTTCTCTTCCCCTTTATTGTAGTCAGGCTAGGCCTGCTCGTTAGGTACTACTGATAGCAATTCCTCCTTCTAACTTATAACTCGTTTGGCAAGGACTTCAAAACCAGATTGTTGAGATTGTTAGTGGTATGGTACGTAATAACAACAAATAGAGACTAAGGGATAAAGTAGCTCGCCTTTAAATAACCGCAAGAGTTTTAGTGCCTAAACTAAAGGAAATGAGCAAAAACACATATATACTATATCATGGATAAGTGAGAGTACTAAAGAGCTGGATTTCAAATAGATATGCGTGATTATATTTCAGCTGACTCAAAAATACCTATTGAACATCAAGTTGTATATATAATGTTGGACTTTCTTCCTCTACTGAGAATCAGAATAATAATAAACAGTTTGCCTTGAGTCTTCAAAACTGCTGATTTATTCTCACTTGATTTATTCCTGCTAAAAAAAGAAAGAAAAAAAAACAACAACACATAAACCACCTAGCTAGTCCCAAAGAAGAGATCAGGTCTGCCTAGCCACCTTCTCTCCCTCATGAAGTCGGAGCTTCCAAGGATGAGATATGTTGAGAACAGAGACATGATGGCAACACAGCTGCCTTTCCTACCCAGAAATGGCACTCCTCTAGTCCCACATTTATTCATTCAATAAAAGTTTATTGAGCACCTATGTGCACAGCATTGTGCTCAGTGCTGTAATTTTTGAAATGACAAAATTGTATATGTAGGATCTGACCCAGCCCTTGAAGTTTTCCTGACTTGATAAGACAGTATGCCCCTACATAGCTGATTTAGAAAGCTAAAAACAGGGATGAGGTCTGCTTTCTGTCCTTTTATCAGCCCAGCATAAACTTCTGCTTTCCTCAAATCAGTCAAAAGTAAAAACAAATAAGGCACATTAAAAAAAAAAATTCCCTCCCTTTAATTGACCAAAGTAAAGCCATGACATTTCATTTGGTAACCTCTCAGAATTATAAAAAAAATCATTGCATTTGGCCCAGCCCATATTGCCCAGGGCAAAACTTCCAGACAATTCTAATCCCATGGTGCTCTGTTCTTATAAACTGCATATTTTAAAAACATCTTCAGCGTCCTAAATGGGACGCGCTCAGTGCGAAGCGTATCAGAGCTGGACGTAATGTTTATGTCCTTGACAAGCCTCGATTATCCAGGTCCTTGACCTACAACATAAAGATGTCAGTTTAATATTACAATCAGGTCAATTTAGGAGAGCTTCTCTACTGAGTTGGGTCACCCAGACGGGGAGGGATTATGTTGGATGCCCCTGCCCAGTTTGGCTTTGTGACTAAACGAGCACTGGTTTGAGACTAGTTACCCTCTGCTTAGCCTTTGAAATACTGTGAGGAGCAATATAAATGATCTACCTTCCAATACATCAAGGGTTCTCAATCTTTTCTTATGTTAGAGATATAACACACTTATATGACTCTATGCCACAAATTCTTCAGTAGCTCGAAAGCACAAACACTTTCTCCACCCCACCCCCTGTCCCACTAAAGCCTGATAATTATTAAAAGATCAAGTCCAGCCCCAAATGGAAATATATCACTGACAACATTGCCACAATGACAGCAGACTAGGGTGTTTTCTCTCTAAGAACAATCTAAATAAAAACAGAAAATTCAGAATGAATTGCAAGCTACTTTTCAGACATTAGAAATGTCCCTATTTTAGAAATACGTAGTCCACTTTTACCACTTGAACCAATGTGCAAAGATGACAGGATAACATCTGCTCACCTTGTATATCCTTACTAGCCAATGCTCAGTGGTATATGCTTCCTCCAGGACATCAAGCTCAAAGTCTTTATTCCCAATCTCAGCATTCCGCACACGGTCAAAACCTGGTGGACGCTCTAGAAAAGGACAAAAAAATGGGATACACTTCTTTCCACAGTGCAGATTTCCTAAGGAAATATTAAACCAATTTGGTGAGTCATCTACTAATTGGAATATTACTCAACCTGTAGCTTGTTTGTTTAGAGAGTAGGACCTGCAGAAAGGATGTCAGTAGTAAGGGCAAATCCAATTACCCTAACTCAAGTCCTCTCCAAGATGATGATACTTCTTATGTCTTCTAAGAGGGAGGGGGCTGACTTCCAAGCCCCTCTGTTCCTGAGGAGTGCTACACAGAGGCCTCTGATACACTAGTAACCCTTCCATGGATCAGAGAAAAACCTATCAGAAGTCAAAGGCCTGTATCTGGTTCAGAAATTGTCCCGAGTGCAGAACTAAGAAATTGAAGTTAGAAGGAAAGACTTAACCTTAATTGCTCTTGATGTATTTATCTAAAGAAATGAAAAAAGTCCTTTATCTAATCTATCCCCCTTCATTCCTTTCTCCATTGCAATTCCTTTTACTGAGCGACAATAAAAAGTAATGGGTAAAAGCATAGAATCTACAGCCAGATCGCCTGAGTTTCACTTGACTCTGCCACTTGTGACTTTGGGTGGTTAAGTATCCTATTTGTACCTTAATTTCCTCAAATATAAAATGGGAATAATATTAATATTTACTTTTTGGGCTATTGTGAGAATTAAATGAGTTAACAGATGTAAGGCACTTAGAGCCTCGCACATGAAAAACACCCTGTGTTAGCTATTACTGTTCTTACTATGGTTATTAATGTTGCTAAGAATCACTCACTGGCTTCTGTGTAGACCTGTCCAAAGCGGTAGTAACACATCTTGTACATAAGGCAGTTGAGCAGCACTGGAGAACCTTCCCGGTCCACACGGAATTCCCCAGTTGGAGTATAATAATCATGCTCCTTGATATGTCTGCCTGTGTCTGTGCTCCCTCCAATCCGGACCATCCACAGAAACTTGTTGATGTCTAAGGAAAAAAAAGAAAGAACTGCTGCATTACAAAGGTTGCTGGAGCTAAACTATCTAATGAAAAGCTCACTAATTCTAAGGAAATTCCCCAAATATTTTTCTAATGGGGAATGGCACCATTTAACTCATTTATAAAAACCGGAAAGACAATTTGTAGACTAAACATTTTCCCTCAAAATATACAGCTTGTCCTATAGATTATTAGACTGCTAAAATCCTATATAATTGGTCCAGACTTAAGTCACAACTGAAATTAGTTCCAGGTATTAGCTGGGGCTGAGCTGTCCAATACAGTAGCTACTAGCCACATGTAGCTACTGACACTTGAAATGAGGCTAGTCCAAATTAAGATGTGCTATAAGTATGAAATAGTCCAAAAACAAAACAAAGTGTGTAAAACATCTCGACTACATATTAAATAATAATATTCAGTTAAATGAAATTATTAAAGTTCATTTCTAGCGGGTGTGGGGGAAGTAGAAGAAGGTATAGGGGGGATAAATGGTGATGGAAGGAGACTTGACTTGGGGTGGTAAACTCACAATGCAATATACAGATGATTTATTATAGAATTGTACACCTGACACCTATATAATTTTATTAACCAATGTCCTATTCAGTATTTCCAAATAAACAGACTGGCCTTACCAGATAATTGTATTAAATAAATGGTCTTTAACAATATCAAAAAGAGCAGTTGTAATAATGGGAGGAATAATGTCACCCCAATAAATTCAACTAAAAAGTTAAATAAAATTCATTTCCCCTATTTCTTTTTATTTTGATCTGGCTAACTGACATTTTAAAATGACATATGTGGTCCTGGCCATTGTGGCTCAGAGGCTGAGCATTGACCCCATGCACCAAGAGGTCGCTAGTTCCATTCCCCATCAAGGGATATGCCCAGGCTGCACTACGCACAATATATATATATATATAAACCATTTTAAGCTGGAAGATTATTCTATGGCTTAAACCTACTAAAAAACATTAAATCTTAAGTTCATTTCAGAAGCTTTATGTTGTTTACTGGTTGTGGAACTACTCCTAGACCTTAGACAAATATAGCATGCTGTACCTACATGAGAAATATCTACAATTACTTTCTACTTGTTGCCAAAAAAACCTCAAGTTGCAAATACTGAGGAACTTCCCCAACTAAGAAAATATGTTAATAAGAGAAGGACAGAAAAATAGGAGCATCATCTAGTTTTCTTAGAATCTATGCCCTACAGCCAGAAGTAGAATCTAGTACATTACCATCAGAGGAATACCCAGTTAGGCCTCCAAAAATGACCAACACATAGCTAACATCAAGCTCCCTCATGATCTCATAAGCTTTTTCTTCTGTGGATGCCATTGCCTAGAAAAAGACATGCACATTTCTCAGAACAAAATTCCCGGTCATATGATCCCTCATGGAGAAATACCTCCCACTAGACCCTGTGTGCCAAACACTCAAATGATCCCTTTAGCTTACCTGCCCTACTCGAGAAATATGGGTATTATTCCACGTATTATTGTCCACTAAAATCGTCCGATTCGCCATAGCTGTAATCTGGTAGCCATAATCCCACCATGACATGACCTTAGCATCCTGAAAGAAGTAATGGGAAATGAAAATAACAAGCTTTTCACTGCCTCCAAAAATCGCATACAAGAGATGGAGTGGAAAGGGATCTGATAGGAAATGAGGCATGGCTAATTAATCAATTTCTTCACAAAACAATGCATGCAACAAAAAATAAATCTTTGCACCTGGTCCTACATTTATATATAATCATGAATCTCAGTGCAAATTATACAATCCAACATTCCCAATACTTTCATTGTAGATCACTTTTTTACAAACAAGTATAATAGAGTGGGAGGTATAGGGGACTGTTCAATATTTCCAAATAGACTGGCCTCACCAATTAAATAAATGGTCTTTAATATTCTTTTTAAAATCAGTTATAATAATGGGGGAAACACAAATCACAGGATATAATGGGAAAGGATTAAAAAATTCTTAAAGTTGTGACTTCACGAATCTAACTCAGAAGTGCTATTTCTAATAGCTACTGCAAAGGAAATCACTTCAGCCCTGGCCAGTTTAGCTCAGTGGGTGGAGCACCAGCCTGCAGACTGAAGGGTCCTGAGTTTGATTCTGGTCAGGGACACATGCCCAGGCTGTGGGCTTGATCCCCAGTAGGGGGTGTGCAGAGGTAGCCAATCGATGGTTCTCTCATCGTTGATGTTTATCTCTCTCTCTCCCTCTCACTTCCTCTCTGAAATCAATAAAAATATTTAAAAAAAAAAAAAAAGGGAAATCACTTCAGATTCTCAGAGGTATAAACCAAAATGTTAAAAGTGGTTATCATTAAGTGATCCCATTATGGAAAATGTCTTTTTTCTTCTATTTTCTGACTTTTTTACAATGAACATGTATTATTTATCTGTAACTTTTTTTCTTCTTATATAATTGGGATAGTCCATCTCATGATAAAATCACCATCAATACCAGTAAGGATCACTATAGAGGAAATCCTGAATTGAATGGAGGTGACCTTTAAAGCTCATTCAACACTAGAGTCCTATAGTTACAATTTCTCCAAGTTTTCCACCCATCTAAAAGCTCTGATTCACCATAACATCAAATGTCGCCCCCTTTATCCTACCGACAACTCCACTTTTCCCAAATCTTTACCTCTGGAGTATTGTGACGAAGCCAATAGTACGCTTCTCGAAAATCATCAAAAATTATTCTACTGCCATCCCCACCACGAGCAGACAGCACAATGGAGGGCGAAGAGTAGGCCTCACTGGTCACCCAGGTTGAATGAAAGGTGTAGGTAATGAGAAAGAAAGCCATGACCAATATCATCCCACTTGCCACCTAAACAAGGAAAAAATGTGTTATAAAACCAAATTAAATTTACACAACACAGAACAGCTTCTTCCAGTCAATAATATAAATGAATCAAAATAAGTCAGGGGCTATATAAGTTAATTCTGACCACTTATGACAGTCCTCTTACTCCCTTACTCAAAAACAAACATACACATACACGGACACATAGTTTCCCAAGCGTGTTCTTAATGTTGCTTTATACTCACTTCATTCTTAATAGGGTAGGTAGAATCCTGTTGCTTCTTGCTCTTCTTGTCTGGACGACTTATGTCCAGATTCTTCATATAAGTGGACAGTACCTGGGAGACTCCAATGCCAGAAAGAATGCACATAACAGGTGCCAACACTAGCATTAGACGCACCTGAAAGAGACAGGTGCAAGATTACAGTCTAATCAGTGTTTTATAAATTATAGTTTTCAACCTATGAGTACATCACGACATTAATTTAGGGGTTTTTAACAAACATGACTTTTCAATGAAATAGAACAAAATAGGAGAGAAAATAATTGATAAATCTACAGTACTAGAAGTATATATTTCTTAACCTTCGTTTTTCAGTTATACATATATTAAGTATGTTTCTTAACATGTGAGAGAAACTGTCTTGTTACAATATATAAAATCTCTCCTGTTTTAACAACTCAACAAGCCTCCATCATCTCCCTTTTTAAGACATCCAGAAAGAGAAGGGAAGTAACCTACCCAGGGTCACTTTCTCCAACAAGTGCAGAAGTGTCTCTCCCTAACACAAGGTCATGAATAGAAGAAAGCTGGGCCCCGCAATCAGAATGCATGAGTGCTCACACATTCCGGTGAAGGATCAACCAGTGAGCGGCTTTACAAGGCAGCCCTCGAATGCTCAGAGGGAAGCATCTGCACAATCACCAGTACTTTCTGAATCCTGCTATGCAGGAACAAAAAAGCACCCGAGTTAGGAGTGGGAAGGTGTGCTAGGACTGAGGGACTTCCTCACCATTACAGCTGAAAAGTACATGCTGGTCACACCATACATGATGATGAAAATCCGGGCATCAGACAGGTTGCTAAAGCAGTAATAGAGACCAACTACAAGAGTAAAAGTAAAAAGTAAGCAGCTAAAAAAACAATCATACATACATGGAAAGATGTTCACTACAGCACTCTTTAAAATAGCAAAAAATCAGAAACCACATAAATGTCCAACATTAAGAAGGAAAATTATAGCATATTTTACTTTATAAAATTAATATGCTACAATTAAAATACTGCCATAGAGATTATGGACCATTTGCCTTCTCCGTTACACATCTCTGTAGTTTTAAAAAAATTAACAAATGATATATCTTAAATATTATTTCTCTAAAACAATACTAAACAGAAATTATCATGATTCCTTATGAAATTAAAATAATCAGGGGGAAAATTAGCGTTTATTTTTTATTCAATAAATAATTGGATGAATATACATCAAAATGTTAATAGTAGCAACAGATATGTGTTGAGAATTCCTGAAATTTTTAACTTTTTTCACTTATCTATTTTTTTTACAACAGATAACTTAGTTTCATAGTAAGAAAAAAACGTAAAAGTTATTTTATAAAATTAAAAAAAAAAATTTTTTAAAGGAAGCCCAGTACAACGGGTAAATTCTAAAACATGTCTGGATTGGCCGGAAGATACATTAGATGAAGAGGCTTTACAATCAGCCAGGCCCATTCTGGATTTCAATGCTGCTGATCAATGGGGAGGACCCAGGGATGGGCAGTGGGAGAGGTACACTGGAAGTATTCCCACACACACCCTGATTGCAAATTTTCACACATAAATGAGCAGAAAACCGAGGTTCCGAACTTTCCCGGGTCTGCAACTATTCAATTCTAACATCTACTCTGCTTCAGAAAAAAATGCTTAGCCATCCTCTGTACTGCACAGGGTAAGTAGGCAAAGAACAAAAACACAAGGATGAAGGTAGTTTACTTATTTTGAAACAAATGGCGATTCTTACAAAGAAGGCCACTTTAGAAAACAGACAGACCTGGAAACATGAAGACAAGAAGCTGCAGGTCAAAATAGTATGAAGACCAGGTCGTAGGCTGATGCTCAGACACAGAAGCAATGATGGGAATGTTGTTCTTTGCGTAAGAAGGGTCCAGCAGTGAGTAGAAACGCCCCGTCCAAGGAGATATTTTTCCTGGCAGCAAAGACAACAAATATTTCACAATCACTCCTGGAACAAAATAACATCTAATCCAAACTAATCACAACTTCTCATTTCAATAAGATTCTCTGAGACAGAAAAGGATTAGGTTCTTGTTTAAATGCCATCAATACTTGGAAAATTTCACTCCTTCCTTTTTTTCAAACTGGAGAGTACTTTCGTCAATAAAGCAAGCAAAATAAAGTCATGCTGTACACAAACTCAGACGGGAGGCAGACGTGCTTCCTAGAAGGGTTTAGGCCAAATCTGGTCAAACCAAGGCCAACTCTATAAACTAAGTCAACTGTGTCCTCTAGTGCTGCTCTGAATTAGACAATACAGAAATTTGGCAAAATCAAATCAGCCTCTGAGAAGTGGAAGTGAGGAAAATGGCATGCCAACCAAACTAAACAGCTGTGGTGTAGTGCATACAGGATCAGATGAGCCCATGCTGTAGATTTGGCAAGCAATGTTAGGACTTCTCCCACCCTACCAACAGGAACCAAAAAAAAAAAAGAATAATTAGCAAGGTAAGATACGGTTCTTTGATCAAGTGTGATTCTTCTGTTCTAACAAGACATCCTTTGCTATGCTAAATCCAAACACTAGGCTGACAAGTGAAATAAATGTTGAAGAAGTAGGACTTCGTATGTTTATAATGAAAAGAGAAATAGGAGAAAAAGAAGGAATCTTTCTTAACCCATATTTTTGGAGTTTATGCTATGTCCAAACCCATTTACATTTAATACTAAAAGACATGAACGTTTCCTACCTGTCAGCATGAGGAGAGTTCCCACGGTGAGAAGGACAAAGCCGACCAGGGAGATGACACTTCGAAAAAGAACTTCAAATTGCTGTGGGTTCAACTTACTGCGCAGATAATCCACAAAGGCATGGATCTGGCAGAGGCCAAAGACCCCAAAGGCTGCCATGTGCTCTGACGAGAGGACAGGCTGTTGGTGAAAGTATATGTATGAGAATAATGTTAGAAAAAGAATGGGTCCAGCCTAGACCTGAATTACCCTGACCTAATTCAGACCAATGGGGCAAATGAGTTCTGAGCCACCAAGGAACTAGGGACAATCTAGAGGAGGGTCTAATTCACCTGCTATATTTTCCAAAGAATACATACTCTATCACATCTCTGGCCTTTGCTCAGGCTATTCTTTAACCTGGATTGCAATTTTCTCATTATCCTAAATTTGCATTCACTGAAATTCTCATCACTCAAGGCCCAATGCAAATATTTCCCCCTAATCTGCCAAACTGAAATCCATCACTCCCCTCTACGTTCCCTGAACTTTAGATCTCTTCCATCACTTAACTTTGTTTAAACCACCTGTTCTCAAACTCTAGTAGGTATCATAATCGTGGGAGGTGGAGGGGAGGGAAGGGAGGTTGCTGAGCCCACCCCCAGTCGGTCTGTGGTGAGGCACCAAAGTTTGCATTTCTAACAAGTTCCCAGATACTGCTGATGCTGCTGGTCCAGGAACTACATTTCCAGAACCATAGACTATAGACAGATGCATGTACTTCTTTCCCCCAGCAAGACTGTAACTTCCTTAAAGACCAGGACCATATTGTTCCTTTTCACATTTCCCAGTGATTAGCAAACTGCATATAGGTGGTCAGTAAAGAAATACTTGCTGACCTCTGAATTAAGGATTCCACTTTCATGAGACTGACATGAGAAACCAAACACACCATATTATTTGAATTTAATAGTTGTCTCTTAACTCTGGAGGGTAATGTGACTAAAAGGTTTGTGCTCTGCTTCCTGAAATATTTTTGCTTAGGCCCCTTTAAGAAGTTTAGGGATCATTATCATTAAATGGTGTCATTATCATTAAAAAGGATTAGGAATAACTTTGATCACTTATATCAAGGCAGCTCAGCCAAACTACTTCTCCTCTTCCTACAAACCTAAGCCAAATTAGCAGTCAAACTTCATGGAGCAAACATTAATGAACTCCTGGAAGGAGACTTTAATGACCAATGATTCTGTTACTTCAGTTAACACCAGCAATCCAAGGTGAGACCTGTGAATAAGTCTTACTCTCCTCCCAAAATCCAAGATAAATCAATGTAGGTGGAGCTGGTTAGAACAAGAAGCTAAAAATCCCACTCGGCCTAGAGCTCACCTGGAAACCCACAAAGGAGATCTGCATGGAAAGAATGGTGCCCAGGCAGTAAACTGTGCAGTAGGCCACATAGATCCGGTGGGAGAAGCGTCCCGTGAGCATCAGCACCAGTACGTGGAGAGGGATCAAGTTGATCAAGAACACATAGCCTCCCCATGAAGAGACCTATGACAGGATGAAAAAGAACAGTTCCTCTGAGCACTCCTCCTCCTCTCATCAGCAGCATACCTTGGAATATTACCTGTGACCTTTTTAAAGAACATATCTTTATAATAACTAATGAACTTTATTTATGCCAAGTGGCTTAAAGAGTTTAAATAACTGATTTCTTTAAATAGGAAAATCAAATTCACACCCATTGCTATAACTCAATCCCCTATTCCCTGTGGCTCCTACATCAAAATCACAAAACAAGAGGCACCCAACCTTCAGGGTGGGTTACTCTAGATGCAAGCTATTTTAAGCTCACATGGAGAACATGTAGGGATACATGGGAAACATGAGCAAGTGGAAGCAGTTAAAGGAAGAAGTCTAAGAGTATGTGTAAAATCAAACAAATATAGATATATAAAAAACTTAAGGGGAACATATCAGAAAAGAGAGTTGGCCAACAAATATGCACCCATAGGAAATACGGTATCTGGAAAACTTTAAAAATTAAAACATCTCTATCTTGCTATTATATAATCGACATCCATGCCTGCCTTGGGTTAGTCTTTGTATGGATACAAGAGACAGTAAAGACTTCTAGCTTCCATTCCATAGTCTCAAAGCCCAAGAGCTACTTCCAATTTATAACAGTTGATCCCAGTAGGTATTCGGACATAGAGAAACTCCTAGAAGAAAGAAGTGAAAAGTTACCATGTAGAAATAAGCAAGGGCACACTTGGCTGCCCAATAGATGGAACCAGTCTTTACTGCTTTGATCCACATGTAGTAAGTGAGTAGCATGCAAAAGATGGCAATTCCTGCAGAAAGAATGCAACAAAGAGTCAATAAAGGGCCATACTGGCATAATTTTTAAGAATACCACTCTGGAACAAACTGCCTGATTCATATCTCAAATCTACTACCCATTTATAGCATAATTATTGTGCCCTTCCTTGTACAAATCAGTCCATAATAGTATCTACTTCATAAGTGTTGTGAAGACAAACTTAGTAATTGCATGCTAAGCACAGTACCTCGCATACAGCAAGCACTCAGTGAGTGTTGGTCATTATCATTACTATTCTTTCCAGTTACTAAATTCCCTGCTAGTGTAATCCTAAATATATCCCCTACATCCTGCATTTCCATCTTACCACAAGCAGATCCTTCTTCCCTGACCGCCCCTCTTTAATATTTGCCTGTTGGAAGTACCAGCCTCAGGGTCCAGTTCACCTAAACTACTTCCCAAATCTGAATTAATGTCTCCTTTAACTACATTCCCAAAGTATTCCGTTCATATTTCTCTCTTGGCACACAATACTATCTGCTTGTTACTAGTTATTTTTATAGGTCCATACTGTATTTACCTTCCTTCATAAAATACAGGCCAACATAATTTTATTCATTATCTATCTCTATAATCTTATTCATTACTATCTTTATAATACCTAATACTTCTTTCCCAATAACACTCAATAAACACAGGTTGAATTTAACACTAAAAATTAACTCTATTTATAAGTCCAGGGATGAGTCAAATGCTACCTTTCTACAAGAGAGGACAGGAAGAGAATATAAACTTTTCTGAGATCCTTTCCTGCCTATTTCTAATCTTCTTGCCCAGATACCACTTTTGCTATTGCTAAATAATACGTATGAACCCAGGTTCTACTGCACATCGTGAAGTTTCAGGGGAAAATGAAGTGGACCTTCCTTGGCATTTTCAGTCTTACCTTCATTATCATAGGAGCCAGCTACAGATCGGGAGATATAACCAGGAACTACAGCAATCATGGCAGCAGCAAGAAGTCCAGCCCCTGCATCCTGTAAGGAAAGAAGGGCAACAGGAAGTTAACACCAACACATCTATGAGAGGATCCACTAGTCCATTCTGTTTAACATGGGCTCAGAGAACAGTCCAACACTTTCACAGGTAAATGTGATGCTAGAAATGTTCACAGCACAAGACAGCTAAAAACTTCACACCAACTCCCCATGATGATACCAAGTCTGAAACTGAGAACACATGTGCTGAGGACAGACAAATCACGTAAGCTGTCAGACATCAGACACTGGCCCCGAGTGGGCTGTTTGGCTGGTGAATCCCCAGTCTTATGAATCCCTACCCCCTAACAGTATCTGTGACACTGCAGGAACACCAGTCACACCTCTAAAAGCTATGCAAGTACAAGCAAAGGAAGACAATTATTATTTGAGCTAAAAAGCCACAGAGCTAGGTGATAATCTATCTGGACTAAAGATTCCAGGAGCTTAGATAATCAAGCTGAAATATCACCAGGCAATCTGTGAGCTCAGGAGAGAGGAACAACAAAATGTAACTGACACCCAAAGTGAGGAAGAACTTGTCTGTTAATAAGAGTCAAATTTGAAACAAGGGCAGCAAGGAAAGCATGAAAAGGCTTCCAAACTAAACTCAAATTTCCCAAACCCTCCTGCTAGTTTAACACCTCTCAAGTATCTCCCTGACACCATAACCACGAACTAAGAATAGCCTCCAAAGAGCCAGGGTCAGCAATGCAGAAACCTAGAAAGAGAGGCAGTATTATGGAGTCTCCTACAGAAACCACGTGGTTTAAGAATTTTAAAATAAATATTTTTCAAAAATCAACAAATAACTGCTAAAGTGTTCATTTTTACTAGGAAGAACTTTAGAATTATGTCCTATAGTTGTTTTTCCTCTCCTTTAGAGTGTGAGGACTTCAAACCTCACATTTCACATTTTAAATATGTTTCCCCCTTATGGAACAATTTATATTTGACCTTCAAATGTTCTCTTTAAAGGACAAACAGTTGTTAATGATAAGAAACCACATATTCTAGAGAGGAGCTGGAGTGAACCAATAATGCGGCACAGCAAAAGCTGTCTTTAGCCTCTGGCTCCCTGCTAAGGTTCAGTCCCCCACCCACTACCATTGACTACGGAGGTTCAACAACATTCATTCCCAAGCCTCCTGTCACCACAAATCCTTCACCTTGAGCTCTTTGGTAAGGTGGTACGTGACGATGGTGGTGAAGGAAGAGAAGAGAGGGGCCAGGAACACACAGACATTCCGAATGTCGATGGTGATGTGGAAAAAATGGAGTACATGGTAGATTGCAGCAGAGGTTATCATTAAGCCTGTAACAGGAAGAAGAAACTCCATTAAGTTATCTATAATAATAAAAGCGTAATATGCTAATTAGACCAGACAGCTGAAGGACCTTCCGGACATCCTTCCGGATGACCTTCTGGATGAAGCCAGGGCTGTGAGGGCCAAGGCAAGCCGCCGTGGCTGCGAGGGCCGAGCCCCTTGCATGAATTTCGTTCATCAGGCCTCTAGTCCTAGGATAAAGCACTTAAGGGAAAATGCAAGTACCAATAAAGTGACAACACAGGTCTTGACAAACCACCAGAAATACTAAGACAGCAACTACAATAGGCTTATATTTCTCTCTTGAAGGTTCAGTCAGAAATACAGAATTTTTGAAGAACTACCCACACCCACTCTCCCATACCCGTTCTCCTATCTATATAAGATCCACTTTTAGGACTTTGCAATCAGAATGAAATTACAAGTGTCACAAAATGAAGATATTAGAAATAAAATAAATTGTTCCATAATATACAAATACCTATTTCTGTTTTTTTTAAAAAAAAGAATCCTGTTTCACTCACCTGGGTAAATCGTTCCACCAATGATTCGGCCCAATGGGTACCAGGCCCGGTCATCAAACCAGTTATGGAATTTATAAAACCCCTCCTCAGCAAGGAACCGGGTAGTCCTATAATTAAAGTACCTACAGCAAGGGAAAAAGGATCCATGTCTCCACCTCTTCATACTCAAATACTTGTACCAATTTGCAGTAAATTTTGCTCCTCAGGTTACACCACTGAGAAATGTATCATTACTCCAATAAAAGTCAGTTTGCTACCCAAAATTATGCCAAGCATGAAAGTCATCTTATGCTCCTGTAAGTATCATTTGTAGTTCCATGCTTGGCTCAACCAAAGCACTGCTTCCCTCGCAAGGAAGTGCAGCTAAAGCCTAACATGCTAATAAGGCTCTCTAGCAGGACACTGCATCAGGCTGGCGTGTCGTAGGCACCGCCACAAGTCAGAGAGTTCAAGCGCCCAAAAGACAAAACAGCTGAGCTGTGGGCACCAATAAATTTGGCTCTTTTCACGTGACAGGAACATGCAAGAGAACATTTCCATACTACATACAAGGACACATGGATAAGTTCAAGTGATGGGCATCTCTAAAGATGGTGGTTTAACACCATCTGCAGGATGAACATTTTTTAACCCACTCCATAATACAAACTTCTTAAATCTCATGTCATTTAAAATAGTTCTAAATGCCACCTACATAGGAGTGTAAAATGTAAATTACATAAAAATGTTTGATATAAAACGCTTAGTGTTACCCATGGAAAGACACAGTTCTTCAGGTCCAAGCTATGTGACCCCTTCTCTTAAGTTTCTCACTTAAAAAGTAATTTTTTAAAAGGCAAAAAATATAAATAAACAAATAAATGGAATTGTTTAATTACTAAAGATAATCATGACTAATCATCATTCCTGCTCCCCCCTCTAATCCTATTTCCTCCTTGGTCAGTCAGGTTTTCACAGCTAAAGCAGAAGTGGCAGAAATCTCTATCCTGTTTACTGCTAATGAATGTTGTTTTGGTAACTGTCAAGGAGACAGAAGGGCTCAGGGTAACAGGCAGTCAACATGTGTCAGAAATGTGTCCTTTGCCTACCAGTAGCAGAGGCAGAGTGAGGCGGGAAAAGTGTAAGTTAGTGTGAATAGGTCTGGACTAGTGTCACACCCCGGGCCTCAATTTTCTGCTCTGCAAGAGGAAATGTCAAATCACAAGATCTTTACAGTCTCTCCCAGCTCTGTGACTACAGAGCAGATATTCTTGCTTTCCCTGACATCTCACCTCAATGCTTGCCCACCTAGAAAGAAGGTCCTGACTGGTCATTAAGAAACAAGGATGTGAGTTTCCTCATTCATGAGAAAAAATATGAATTGTTTTAGGGGAATCCCAAAGAAAAGTATCCATATGCCTTCAAAGTGCTTTCTAATATCTACACAAAACAAAACAACAAATTTACAAATACATGCAGGAACATTTTGACTCAATGCTCCATATGCTGAATAGGCTATGTTTAAGATACCAATATTTCAAGAACCTATGATTCTAGCTCTCCAAATTTTAATTAAGCCTCAGGCAATATAACATAATGACTCCAGTGTCTAGAGACAGACAAACCTAGAGTCAAAGCTTAGCTCCTCTACTTATTAAACTTGTAACCCTGAATTCTCTCTCCCAGCTTCCTGTCTTATTTGTGAAAAGGAGACAAAGTACTACCTTCATCTCATAGGGCTGTAGTTAGGTTTTAGAGATAATCCATAAAACAGTGCTTGGAACAAAATGAATGCTCAATAAATGTATTTCACCTGTATCTTTTTTATCTAATAAACAAAATCCCTAATCAAACTAATACATTTAAATTTTTCTCAAAGTCTTAGTACTTTACTGATAGGCCCAATTTCTACCGTATAAATTGTTAAACAGGGAAAAAAAATGTCATGGATCTCAAGTTCATGGCTTGTGATTTTCTTTTCAGCCTAAAAACATACACCAGGCCCCTTTCCCTCACCCTACAATCCCTAACTGTTGACCCAGCTGAGAAGCAGACCTTAAAGGGATAGGCAGGCATACCAGTAATGTCTTACATTCTTTATAAGTTTAATAGACTCACTTGATTAATTCTAACAGAAATGTTTCAAAAGAAGACAATTATATCTTTTGGAAAACTTGAGCAGTTTCCCCCTCAATGTGTAGAAAATACATCCCCATCACTAAGAACTGACTGGAATGTGAATCTGAAACCCATGAACCTGAATGCTTCTCAAAGAAAACACCGGACCAAGCATATGAACTCACGGATCAAACTCGTGGATGACACTTTCAAACCTCAGGACAGCGAAGAGACGAGTGGAGAATGCTGCAAATACCAGAGAATTAACATTTCAATGGTAATGTGCCATGAATAATAATAGTAGACAGTAGAATTTTAAAGATAATAGTATTATCCAGCACAGAAGTCACAGAAATATAAAATAAAATATAAAATGATCCCTGAATATTTATCCCTCCCACATAAAGAGAAGTTCACTTTCTCCAGATAATGATACCTACATTTTCCACTTAGGCAGGACACATTTAACTAGTTACTATCAATGCCTCTAATAACACATCCACCTATTAATACTGCACTCAACTTACCTGGTCATCTTCTATATATGTTGAGTTCCCCACAACTAACCTTTACTTTGGAGCAAACTAAGAGATAAGGCAATCAAGACTATACTTACAACTCATAAAAAGCTAAAATATCTAAAGACAGAAGTACTAAGGTAGGCAACCAAACTTGTCTTTTTGAAAATTCAGTATCCATGGGTCCTCAGTATCTCGTTCAGCCCTATGAGAAAATAGACCTAGCACAGCATGCTCCCCATTCTTTCCCAGATGTCACTAGTCCTTTTATAACCCTTGTTCTTTTGCCTTCATTAAATTATACTGATGGAGGACAGTAAAAGGAACACATTCTGCTGAAAACAATAAGAAAGCCATTCTTGGTTTTTCTCAAGATTTTCTCCTTTCCATCCCCCAAAGAAAGAGTGCACATGCACACTCACATAACACAGCAGCCATTGACAGAATGAGAAGCTTCAGAAGTGTGTCCTGCTTCTCATAGGACAACCGCAAAAATCCCAGCTTAGTCATCTTGACATCGATGGGTGGCAACAGATGACACTCAAGTAGCTAAAATGGAAAAATCAAGACCATAGGATATTGAACACCTTCCATTTACCCAATTCACTTTCATGCTTTTTTATTTATTAAAGTAATTGGTCACTTTCTTATTTTATGGTGGTAGAGAAACATAAAGGAGACAGGAGCCACAGAACACACCAGAGAGGGTCAGGGCTAATACTAACGCCCGAGTCTTGCCTGAATTACGGTCAACTGGCAAGGAAGTGGCCACAAGTCAGGTGTATGTGTTAAGACTAAAAAGGAATGATTAGACCTATCACCATAATTCCGTTTCCCACTTCCTCACAGCTAACAAGTACACACGCAAAACTGGCAATAACGTGGTACAACAAGTGTACAGAGAAAACACAAGAAATAGAAAAATGGGGGTTGGAGGAAGAGATGTAAAGAACATAGAAAAAAAATTGGAAACAGCAAAAAAAATTAATTACAAGGAGAAAGAGGATTCAAGAAGAAGTAGGAATGTATGAAAGCAAGCAAGGGATGAATATTGAGTACAGAACCGAAAATAGAGGAGAACTAGAAGCCTCACTGAATCAGCACAATCTGCAGGTCCAAATTTCAGTTTCAACAGACTGGCTGCAAGCTTCCAAGGACCAGTGACTGCAGGGTCAACCAAAAGAGCATGACTGACCGCTAACGCGGGTATTCTTATACCACACGCTGGTCAAGGGCTCCGTGAGCAAGAACACAACAATAAAGGATATGCAACACAGTCCAAGGCTGCAGGGGGATCAAAAGGAACCTGTGCCTCTCTTGATTCCCCCCTCCCCCCAGTATTACTAGAGGAGTGTGGGGGAGTGGAGGGGCAACAACACTGGACTGGGTGGAAGGCATGAAGAATCATATGTTCCTAGCTCAACCGTGAGAAGATCAAGCATCTTTTCCATAATTGACTGTCAGAGGTGCAGTGTTACATGTGTTTCATTATAATCGCAGCGCAAAGCCTTATCTTGCAATCAAGAAGAAACACCTAACTCCAGGAAGTCAATATCCCAGCCACATCCCTCAGGTTTGTATTTGTTTTCTGGAATGCCTGAAACAAAAAAAACTGACCACTGCTGAGTTGATATGATCCCCACCTAGAAGAGCAAGAGAGGGAAGGAGAGGAGCAGAACCTCTACCTGAAAGCTGAGTACAGGAGCTGGTAACCTAAGGCCGGACCTTAAGGGAGTGCTCAGGGTGCTCTCTGATCGTTTTTCCAACAGCCTCCAGCAAGCACGAGCAAAGGCACTGACTTCCCTTAAACGCTCAGCATCCGTTCTCCTCAACGTGCCTGCAAGCCGTGGCACCCTTGTCCCACCCCGGTTGTAGTTTCGGAGACAGCACCTTCCCGCCCCCGTCCGCTGGCACCCTTCCCCACCCTCTCACACTCCTTCCCGCCCCTCCTCCCCCTTCCACTTCACCCCGGCACCGGTCTCCCGTCCTCACGGGACTCGGAACCTCTGACAGCCAGCCCCACTGCGAGACAACCGCCACCTCAGCATCCTGAGCGCCTTCCCCTCCAGGACCAATCCCAAGATCCCAGCAACTCCACGCACCCGCTAGCGAAGTGCACCCGCTTCCCAGACCTGCACGTCTTTCCATTCCGGGGCACCCCACCACCACCACCACCACCACCACGCCCCACGCCCCCTCCTCCACGCTCGCCGGTCTGCCTCCAATCCCTTCGAATCTGGAGCCCCACCTCTGGCACTTCCTCAATCCCACCAACGCCCTGGGCCGCACCTGCCGCTATTCTCCAGTTCTATCCCGGGGCCTTCTCACCTGGCCGGCGTTGCTCGGGAATCCGCTCAGCTCCCACGGCCATCCGCTCAGCGGCGCACTCAACCCTGGCAGAGGCCAGGCCCGCCTCCCGGACAGCTCCCCATTGGCTGGCTCAGGGGCGACCCGCCACTTCGGAAGGATGATAGGGCCGTGGGACTGTCTGTCAGACCCAGAGGCGGGAACAAGGCCGCGCTCCCACTTCTTAAATGGGCAATCCAGAAGTCACTTAGCATCCGGGAGGCGGGACTTTGTGCTTCCGCCGAGCTGTGATTGGGCCGCTACTGAGAGCGAGAGTGCCGAAAGAACGTGCTCAAGGCAGTTTGGTTGAGGGCCGAGGAGTGACGTGTCGGTCTGAGGACCACGAGGAAGTCGTGGGGGTGGCGACGGTGGGGCCCGTTGACCTCAGCCACGTGACCAGAAGCGGAAACTACGCGAAGGAACCACCGTCCTAAACACACAGGTATCTATTTCTTGTATTTATTTTCCACTTTCATCGATTTTTTTTCAAGTAACTTTTTCAGAAAAGCTGAACGGAAAGCAAACAGTGCTTTTATTTTGTCTTTAAGCATTAGCACAGCTAGGTTTAGAATTATAGGAACAAAATTGGGACCATCCTATCCCCCCCACACAGGAGCACAGACATTTTGAAGGCATTACAATTTTACCTGGAGTTGTTCTTGAGAAGTCTGATGCCGACGAGTCACATTCCTTTGTAGGTAACCTATTTTTCTCTGGTAAATTATTTTTTCTTGGAGACCCCATTTATGGAGGTTTTTTTCCCCCTTTATTGTTCCTGCTGTACACTTGTCCCCTTTCTATCTGCAGACTCCAATTTTCACCATCAGTCCCGGAAATTTTTTATTTTATTCTTCATGTTTGTTTATTTTCTGAAGTTGCTATTAGACAAATGGATGCCTGATCCTTGGATACCTGTGTGATTCTTACCTTTTTCCATATCTTGACCATTTTGCTCTACATTCTCGGAGATTTCCACAGTTTTATCTTGCACTTCTCTCATTTAGCCTCCCCGGTGTCACTTTTATAAGCCATCTCATTTTATGCCCATAACTGCCGTAATTTGCAAGGGCTTTCCTATGTTGTCCCTTTTTTCACACCAATCTGTTCTTATTTCATTGATGCAATAGCTTACAAAGTTAATGTGAAGGTAGTTATTATAATTTTTCAAGTTCCTTTATTTCTAGAGTCACATTTCTCCCGGGGACAGGTGGTGTTATGTGTATTTGGTGAAAGCTCCTGAGATGATTTTGAGGGTGATCTCTGGTTAAGAATTACTTATCTAAATGGTCAAATGGTCACTATTTTCCCCATACGTCTGCAAGCACTACAAAACATCTAAATTTGAAACCATAGAATGGGTAAAACAAGAATGAGTCTGAACATATAGCCTAATCTCTCATCCTACTCCAAGATTCTAAATCCCAATGTCTTATTCAAGCTGAGACCTGTGGAAATAGTAGCTACCTATTGGAACATGCTTTTTAAAATTTTGCTTGATAGCCTAGCTGCTATGGCTCAGTGTCATCCCATGCACCAAGAAGTCACTGGTTCAATTTCCTGATCAGGGCACATGCCTGGGTTGCAGGCTCCATCCCCAGTAGGGGGTGTACAGGAGGCAGCCAATGTTTCTTTCTCTCTTTCTTCCTAAAAAAAATAAAAATATACTTTAAAAATGTGCTTGATCACTTTTGTCTCCTTCACTATATTGATAGGTCCAAGTGGGCAGTTATCCTATATTTCTGGTTCATCCTTGAATCCGCAGTGCCTGACAGAGAAGGTACTCAAATGCTTGTTATATGGTTAAGTCAGCTATTCTGCTACTTGAACCTTTTACCTGGTCTTTGGATTCATTTTAGGTCCATACAAAATATTCTACTGATATATCTATCACTCACATTGTTTAAAAAGCCTAAGTTATACTGACCTAAAGTCAGCTTCCTCTCAATTTCTGTGAGTCATGTAGCATAGAATTATTAATGGGGGGGCTGGGATTGGGAGGGCTCAAGATGACTGCTAAACTAAAGGTCTCTTCCATTGTATTACTGATGAACTGATAACTTTTACCAGGGCCATCTCAGTACAGGTAAACACATGAGTATAGAAGCTGAATAAATGTCCTACTTCTATAATCAGAAAATAAATGTAGACGAAAAATGAATAGACAGTAGATAACTATAGTTGCCCTTTTATTCCCTGACTAGAGGCCCGGTGCATAGATATGTGCATATTGAAAGGAAATTAATTAGAAGGTGGCTGGTGGGGCGGGACTGGGCAAGACAGGCAGGACACACCCTGGAGCCAACCTCCCGCGGTCCCTCCCCGCCGGCCGCACCTGGGGTGGCACAGGGGCTCGAAGGACATCTGCCGAGTGAGCAGGGTCCCTCTGACAGGTGGGGTCCCTCCAGCAGGTGGGGTACCTCGGCCTGGCATGCAGGGATCTGGCCAAAACCGGCAGTCCAACATCCCCCGAGGGCTCTCAGAGTGCAAGAGGGCATTCTGCAAAGTTGCTGTCACTCGGCAGCTCCTGTTTGAGTGTCTGCCCCATGGTGGTCAGTGTGTCATAGCTACTGGTCAGAGCCTCTGCACCCTAGTGGTCATTGCACGTCATGGCTACCGGTCCAACAGTCGAGCTTAGGCTTTTATATATATATAGATGTTATCCCTTTAAGGTGGTTCACAAACCTCTAACCTTGTCACTCCCTCCTTTGTCCCAATTCCTCTTAAACTTTATCTTGGCCCTTAATGTAAGAGCAATTAACAAGTCAGCTCATAAATATGTTCATTTAAGTTTCCAGCAGACTTAACCTACCCTCCCTAGGTCTGAAGCATCCAGTTTCTAATTCCCCCAGAGTTGCTACAATGGACAAATCAGCTGTAGGCAGGATAAAAGGGTAGTGTTTTGAGCCCCATATACCTGTCCAGGCAGTGAGAAGAGCTTTTGTGAACATGATTCCTTAGAATCCTACTGGTTACGTGATTAAAACATGCTGATTTTCATTTTTAGTGATTACCAGATTTCTGTTGTAGATATGCCACAGCCTTGGCTTCTCAATTACACCCATAAAACTGCAGATTCCTCATTTCCAATCACTTAAACTTTAAGCATTTTCTATAGCAAGACACAGTGCTGGATAAAATCGAGTGCCTTCATCCACTCAACCTCCCTCACCTTTCTAAACTAACACTAATTTAGTTGGTACACATACAAATTTCTGGCAGCAGAGATGTGGCCACTTAACAGCTAATTGTAAAAACTTAAACTAATCTTAAGGTAATCAATGATTAGTTGCAAGCTGATGAAATACCAAGATCTTCAAAGCACCCCACAGCAACCTGGCAGTTCTCTGAAGTACTAGTGACAAATGACCAGGTGTCCAAAGGAGTACTGGAAGTAAATCTTACTTTAAATTATGTCTTTTACAATTTTTTTGCACACGCTGGAAAACAATGCTTACCTCCAAAATGCCCACTATTTTCAAACTTTCTGCACCTTACACTTGGTTTTCATCTCCCAGCAGTGATTTTTAAACTCTTATTTTGTCTTGTACATAGTACAAGATGTCTAATCTCTTTTCTAATGAGAATGTTCAATACACTGAAATCTATAAGGATCTCTCTATCCTTGAATACACAGATGTACACATAGACTTTAAAACAAATAATCCAACAATCCTAAATTCTTTCCAAGATGTTAACACGATCACCATAATGACATAATCCAAACTTCCTCAGGTTACATTTTTCAGGACTAATCTCTCAAAAAACTATAAGCAAATTTATCCAAGACAAAGTCTTGGGTTCCGCGAATATGTTTTGTTTCTTGATGTGATTTGTAAATTCAGCCATTCCACACCTTGTGGGAAACCAGCTCACATTTAATTGTGACATTTTAAAATTGTACAAGTGTTTTGACATCGGCCCCCTCCCCCAATACTTGTCTCTTTAAAATGACAGAAAAACACCAATCACAGGTTTAATGGTTTTAATAAGTTTACCCCTTCAGTTCTGATTTGCAGCACCCAGTATCCCCTTTGAAACATCAGACAGACCGACAGTGGCCGACAGTAAGTTTCAGACCCGCAGAGTTTGAAAGTTCAGGTTCTCTGAGCATCCGGGTTGCAGTGGCACTTGTCCGAACTGGTACCTCCCTGTGGTTGGGGAACGTTAAATGTACCAGCGAAAAGAGCTTTTCCCCTTCAAGGGGAAGGAAAATCACTCCTTAAAACCCAGCAGATCTGGCCGTGAGGTCCTTCCTCCTGTCCCATCTCTTCGGGCTTATTTTTTGCAGTGGAGCAAGAGAGACCAAAATCTAACCTGAGTTACAAGAAACAAGACAGTGATGGCTATAAAGGGAGTGACCAGGAGCAACAGATACTCCTTTACCTCCCACATCCAATGTATGTGCTTCACAGAAAAACAACAAAAGTAACAGGTCCACAAAATACAAAAGCTAGAATTACAAAATCCATTCATCCAAGGGTGATGGAAGGCAGGAAGGGGGGTGGCAGGGTAAATGGCACGGGGAGATAAAGTATTCGAATCAGTCCAGGTGCGGGGGGCGCTGGCAAATGCTAGAAAAGAGCTGCAGAAAAACCTGTGGGCCTCTCAGACTCACAGGTGTTGAAAGTCCACAGACTGGTGTCGGGAGATGGTGCCTTACGTGCACCAGAGACAAAACCCCAATTCCTCAGAAGGGAATACGCAGAGGGCCCTTGGCAGAGTGGGTCCTGCCTTCCCTGGTGGGGGCGGTGAACAAGGAAAGAACTGCACAGCCTCCTTCAATCCCACTCATTCCCCCTGGATGGCAGGTGCCTCAGTGGCCTGCGGCAGCCTTCAGTTTGGCAGGAGACGAATGCGGGGAAGGGAACTTCTCTGCAGAGGCTGAGCTACTCAGGGCGGACTGCAGGTAGACCGTCTTGTGGAAGAGTCTGTTGCTTAAGAAAACCACCAAGGAGAAGAGGCGCAACTGGAAAAGGCTAAAAGGCAAGAGAGCCAACTTGTTAGATCCCCAGCTGATCAGAATTATTATTTGACTACATTCAATTTAAAATGACATGGAAAATAAGACAAGTGAAATTTGATCAAGGAAGTACAGATAGTAGACACAGTACAGATACTGGACACATGGATTAAACAGGCAGCAACTAAACTAAAGAATGTACTGGGTCCTGATACTGTCATAAGTGTAATGAACTTACCACCATTTGAAGTATCAAAGCTTACTGGAAATAAATTTATATTGCAGATTAATTCTGATCCAAGAAGCACTTTTCTATAACTGACTTTAGGGCACAAACTTCAAGTTATGTCTGAAGACATCATATGCTGTATATGTTTCATTTTCAAGAGAGTTTCAAGACAAAGTCAACTATTCCTACTAAGACTCACACTGAGCATTGCTGGACAGCAAGAATAAGCAAAAACTCAAAACAGATCTGACATAATTGTGTATCCTCACTGACTTAACCAAAATTGAGCAAAGACTGAGCTTTTCTTTGAAGTGATAAAACTTTTGGAGTGCTAGTATTACTGCTAAAGACTCCTTTTAAAATACTTTGTTTTACTATCATCTATACTAATAAAAGGGTAATATGCTAATTAGACCAGGAGACCTTCCGGATGTCCTTCCAGACAAAGCCATGGTGGCGGGGCCAAGGCAGAGGTGGTTGGAGGCAAGCAGGCCAGCGGGAGAGGGGTGGGGAGCAGTTGGGGGCGAGCAGGCCAGTAGAGGGGGGCAGTCGGACATCCCCCTAGGGGTCCCAGATTGGAGAGGGTGCACTTTTCAAAAAGTTGGCTATTATTACAAAAATGAACACAATTACCAGTGTTTACAAATGCCTTATTCAGTAAATTGTTAAATTTTTAAAATATATATTATAGCATCAATTTTAAAAACATATTCATGTACATATATATGCATGGGGAAAATTTTGGGATATATCCCAGAAGTGTTTTTCTTGCATTAAACTGTACATTAATGTTTTCCAGCAATGTAAGAGGTTATTTTTTTAAATGTCTCATGCATATAATTGTGGTATTATAGCCCCAATCCTTTACACAGAAAAAAGCTTTACTACACTTTGGCTAGTATCGGATAATACTTACTAGGCTTTGCCAGGGGTCTTTGCTTCATTGGCGCTAATAATGAATAAAGGAAAGAGGATAGAGAAGAGGCAGCCACTGTAAAAAAAAAAATAAATAAATAAAATAATTAGTCACCTTCATAACAGCCATGACTTTGGAGAAGACATGAGAAGCCCAAAAATCCTTTGCCTCTGGTGCTAACATTATAGCTTGATAAGCCCTTAATAAATCAAACACATCTTTAAAATTTAAAAAAAGGATTTTTCTAAGCGCTGGCTATGTTTAACACTGCTCCAGGAGGCAACATAGATGAAACATGGCATATAGGTCCTGCAGACTAGATGTTAATACTGACAAATGTCTAGGAGAAAGTCCTATACATCCTAACAGTCAACAGGAATGAAGAATGCCTAGCACAGAACCAGGCATCCAGAAGATGCTCCCTACGCTGAGTTTTGTACCAGTCCCCCTCCAGTCCCTCCAGCCAAATTACCTGATAATGTATGAGGACTGCATTGCTGTGAGGAAAGCCAGAGGTAAACCAAATCCAAAGTAGTAAGGCCAATTCCTCTCTATGTTTGACAACCGCTGGTGCATTTCAATACCTAAAACAAGGAGCCAACACAATTAAAATTCTTAACTTCCTTTTCCTAAAATGACTAAATACAGGAGACAAGTTTGAGTTTTGGATATAGGTCTGCCATTTAGAAAACAGTTAAAACAGATAATTCAGCATTGTCCAAATGTGATAAAAGATTTGTGGCAAAGTTTTTACAATTCAATAATCACAATTTCAAAGCTGGCAGGCTAAGTGAATTACGAATTACGCCACCAGCATCCTTTGTCAGGATTAGTCCTAAGCAAAGCAAGATATCAAATAAAAAGTTAGCCATCTCCTAGAAATTAACCTCTTTCAACCTACATACTCAGGCAAATATGTCAAGGGCTTTTAAAATACCCAAAATTATCTGAAGGCACTGACGTCAAATTAATTTCTCTAATTCAGAAGAACTTCTGCTCATTTATGGCTCAGTCAGAGCTACATCACATTAAGCACCAAAAGGTAATGCTCCATTGCTGTACCCCCCAGCATCAAAGTTAAGGGTTAAGCCAAATGTGAGTGCCCTCTTGCCAAAGACGCTACTTCCTTCCAAAGATGGGTTGCCAAGGGCCTAAGCATTAAGTAGTTTTAAGAAGTCTGCTCAGCAGCAGCATTTCCAAGGGGAGCTTCCAAGTTTTAGTTTTGAGTCTCTTCAGATGGACTTACCTTTATTGAACCAACGATATTCAAAGCAGTATAGTGAGTAGAGAAGGGACATATGCAGGAGACTAACCAGCTGACCAACAAGGTGGATGGGAAAGAGACTCACAAACATCCCCTGAAGAATAAACATGGAAAATCTTAATTCCAAAGTTTCAGAGACCCAATGCTGTTCACCTGCCACTCTGAGTCACTACTCTGCCCCGAGAGCCGTTCAGTTGCTTCTCAAATTTCTGAAGAGCAGGAGAGTGGAGAATGCCCAGGTGGCAGGAAAGGGCAGGTAAATTCATGTTTCTTATTCTGTGATTTTTTAAATTCCCTAGTTTCTGTAAAAACTTATTTAAAAATCATTACCTCCCTTAAAGCATATCGGCCCCAGTGTAAATGCAATACCCCGTCTGTGTAAACGCCCTCTAGGGAACCTTTTCTTCTGAAAGCTGTGCATGTGCCCCGTCTCACCTGGATGAGGAAAAGAGCCTGGAGCAGAAGGTTGAAGAGCATGTCAGCAATGATTTTGCTAACACTAGGGAATGGGTGAGGCTTCCTCCCTGATACCTCGAATGCCAGGTCGGCGATATCCTGTAACAGAGAAAGTAGCTCACCCAACCAGGAACGAAATGGCCCCAATGTCCATCCCAAAGCGAAGGCCACTGATCTTCCCTTGGACGTGCCAGGTGAGAAAAGCTCTGTTGGCCCGACACAGTCATTCCATTTCACAGGAGCACAAACACCACCCACTGGCTGCGCGACCAAGAAAGGCTGCGAGATTGCTCCCTACAAGGCCACCAACTTCACAGGCTAAAATCTGCCACCCGTCACCCCTCCTGCTACAGGACCCAGCCTCCATTCCGCCCTGGACCTACTTGGAACCAAATGGCATTCACCACTTTGCTAAGCACAAACAGGGGAAGCACCCAGAGAGCACTGAAAATGGACGTGAGGAAGAATTCCAGCCACGACCAAACATCTCCGTGTAGAGACGGATCACCTACGAAAGGGGAAAAGAGTTAGCTTAACTGGAGAAATGGAAAACCGGAAGACCAAATATGGAACCCCTAATTGTGACAATTCCTCCCCACCCCAGCCCCACACATATCTTTGTTTCTTGCAGCACAAACTATGCCTTTTTCAGATAGTCTTATTCTTTGCAGACACACCAAATTCTGGCCACAACTCCCGTTCCGAGTAGCCATAGATATGTGCTGCTTGCCTTGAGACAAACCTGCTTACCTGGTGGTGACTGAGATGTCACGGTGATTAACAGTAAACAATACGCAGGAAACCACCTGAGTTCAAATCCCAGCTCTGCCATTTACTAATGTTTTAACCTTGGTAACTAACTTTCTTTTTTTGTTTTTGTTCTTGTTTTTGACCAGAATCGAACCTGGGAACTTTCAGTCCGCAGGCCGATGCTCTATCCACTGAGCCAAACTGGTTAGGGCTTGGTAACTAACTTTCATTTCCTCACCCATAAAAGGACATCTATAACAATACCCACTCCAAGGGTTGTTGAGAGGTTTGAGTTAAGAACATCCCGAGCTCCTGGTACATAGAAAGAGCTCCATAGACTGAGGGAGACAGGAAAATGAATCTACCTCTATCCCAGGCAGACAGCACCATACTTACCAATAATCTGGGCAGTTACTGACTGAAGTACAGGAATAAACACTCGATAAAACAAGAGGAGACTGAACTAAAGGAAAGAAGCAAGAGGGTAAATATTAAAAGCCCTTCTTAAAAAAAAAAAAAAGAGTTCCAAGTTTCAGTGCAATTATTTTCCAGATGGAGGTGACTTTATCAATTAGAAGGCCTGAGCAGCACCAAAACTGGACCACTTCTATTCCCAATACTCCATCTAAGAGGCACAAACCTGATACTGCCTATAAAAACAGCAAAACTTTGGGGGCAGAGAAGAACATTTCAGATAGTATACAGGACAAAATAAAGGCACAGACTAAGTACATAGTAATATTTTATTAATTAAAGTTACCACCTGGGAACAACTGTGAAATGTTTAAATTAAGGAAACAAATTACATCGAATTCCATGTCTAAGGAAATATTTAACTACCTGTTTTTTAAAATACTCAAATTTCACCTAAGCCTGGGTTGCTTCTCACTTAATTGTAGGCAATCTTTTCTGGTGTGGGTTTCAGTAGGATATCAGTTCTAAAAGATTGCTATAACCAGATGAGGCGAGACCCTTGTCCTCGTCCATCTGTCATTTCCCTCTGATCCCCCATAGATGTTCTTAGCCAAAATGTCCAGACAATGTCAAGAGAAATTATTAACCAATAACAACATTAAAACATGTGAATAAGTAATTTAAAAAACTAGGGATAGCCCTTCATTTACACACAAGTGTTCTCTGAGTGAGAGTAAAAGCACTCCAGTTACATAGAATCCTAAGTTATGGTCTAAAGCACGTGTCAGCTGGTAAAAGCTACTTGTCTCAGTTTAAAGAAAACAGAAGAGCACTATTAACAGCAACAATGTGAAGATACTTATAAGGCACCTAGAATTTAAGGAAAAAGAACTTACCCAGAATACTCCGCCATTCCAAGCGCAGCACTGGAAAATTCTACTAACGATACGTGGCTCACTGGAAAAGAACACATGTATTTAGCTTACAAGGCAGATAGGCCATTTCCATACTGTCATTCAGTAGCTCCCCATTTTATATCTTTTGTTGGTATTCATTTTCCAGCACCTGTTGTTCTCCCAGTATTCTCCTAATGTCAGTCAATAAGAAAAGACTCAAAATATTTCTAGACAAGCAGCTTTTCTCAGAAAAAATTTGTTTTCTAAAATCCAAGACTGGAGAAGATTAAAAGGATGTCTGGAGTTCTACCAATAAATAAATCCATATAGGCTCTCCGGCTCTCCGAGAAGTATCCATCAACCCAAATAATTCTTTTGTGGTTCTCTATTCATCATTCTGATTAAAAAACAAGCACCATGACATTTGAGCAAGGATTACTGTTAAACCCATGTAGGCGGATGGGGGAGAAGAACCACATTTTGGGGGGAGAGAGTATAAAAAACAATGGGGTGCTACTAAAACTCCAAGTCACTACATACAGTCTCAGTTGCATGCTGAGGAGCAGTCATGTCCTGAAGGGCCTTCCCTTAGAGGGGGGCTCAGACATTCCCGACGCCAACCGCCACTCCTTACCTCTCTTGCTTCCTCTCTATGCTCTGGGCTCTCCTTTGCGCCAGGACACTGCTTGCCCTTCTTCGACGCTGCTCCTCTCTCTTTTGCTGAATTCGAGCATCGAGCTTTGAGATGGTACAAATCCCCCAGATGGAGTCTTTGATTCCCTGTAGACAAGAGTATATAATACAAGAGTATTTAAAGAGGGAAAATTATGGCTCAGGGAATACTTATATGCAGTAAAGTGATATCATAGTGGAAACCACTGTATTTATTTTGCTACGTGGCTTATGGGACCGTTGATTTTTTATTTATTTTGAAATAATTCCCAATTTGTAGAAGAGTTGCAAGAATGGAAAACTTCCTAATACCCTTTCCTCCAGGTTCACCAGATTAATATTTGCCATATTTACTATTATATATAAAATAGGGTCACACACACATTTTTTTTTCCAAGTCATTTGAGAGTAGGTTGCTACATCATATCCCTTTACTTTTAACTTCAGTGTGTATTTCCTAAATAATGAACAATGATACAGTATGGCTGGAGGAGAATGTCCTTAAAGAGTGTATGACGTGGGGGAAGGCTGTTAATTCTATAAAGACGGTGACAGAGGCACTGGCCAACCATATTGGAAGAGCTCCAAGAGCAGAAAGTTTCCTGTTTGCCACAGAACGGCCTATCACCCACATATCAAGCATCTCCAATGAGCTAGACATGGGCCATATGGAAATGCTCAAGAAACATAGCAGGAAAAGCATGCAAGTAAACAACTACAAAACCTATAGTTTAATTAAGTGCCACAACACTTTCATGTCCAAAGTAGAGTGGTAGCGTTGGGGTACCTGACTTCATGGAGCAGCAGCACAAAAAGGCAACCTGGAAGCAATGGTGAGCCTGGATTTAAGGATGGCATTTCCACCCACTGTTATTAGCCCAAGTAAACGTTGGAGATAATCACCAGGATACAGAGACACGGGCCAGTTTATGAACTACCGACTTGACAGGACCATAAAGTGGCACAGTGTGCACCTGATCGTTTACCTATGAGTAATTTTTGGTCTTATTTTGCTCTTAATTTCTAAATCTTCCACAAATAGTTTAAATATTCCAGACAGTAGAGTTCTAATGGCTAAGGGCCTAGTATGTACTAGAATGATGACAGGATCCGCACCTGAGACACTTGCAGCTCCTGGGGCAGACAGACATGTCAAGTGTACAATGCAGAACTCTTCCAGGGTTGAAATTTTATCACACAAGGAGGTAAAGGTATGAAAAGTAGATCACATTGCATAGAGTCTCTTTAGCCCTTCTAAGATACTCCTTCAATTTCTCTCTTAACTCAAACTCCCCACCCCCATCAGAACTGGCCTCTCTCCTGCTCCTAGGAATATAGCTAGAGGGGCCACAGCTAGGGCATTAGACCTCAGACATCCACTGTAACAGAATTTTTTAAAAATATATTTTTACTGATTTTTTACAGAGAGGAAGAGAGAGGGATAGAGAGTTAGATGAGAGAGAAACATCGATCAGCTGCCTCCTGCACACTCCCTACTGGGTATGTGCCTGCAACCAAGGTACATGCCCTTGACTGGAATCGAACCTGGGACCCTTGAGTCCACAGGCCGATGCTCTAGCCACTGAGCCAAACCAGTTAGGGCCACTATAACAGAATTTTATGCCATTGGAAATCTGGGTGACTAGGTTCTAAGCAGATCTTTATGGAACACTTTCCTAGAGCATCATCTGCACCTTATAAAATGGGGGTGTCTCTAATGTAAATCCAAATGTAGTAGTTTACATAACAGTGATGTAACCAATGTTCATTGCTTAGTTTTGACCAATGTGTCGTGGTTACAGAAGATGCTAACATTAGCAGAACCTAGTGAAGGATACAAGGGAACTCTACTACCTTGGAACTTTTCTATTAAGTCTAAAGTTATCCCAAAATAAAGTTAAAAAAAAAAAAAGGCTCTAGACCCAAGCTGACCAGGATTCTCATACGATAGACACCAGAAAGGTCTACCAAGCTTCTGCAAGCTAGGGTGATACCTATCTCTTAAGTGGAGTGAATTAGAATGAAAACCTGTATGTGAAGGACCCAACAAATACGAATACCTAAAGGATTTCCTAGTCAGTTCCTACAGCAAAAGGGTCAGGAGATGGCTTCATGTACTCACCCGGGCAAGGTCCTGGAGAAAGGTTTTGACACTGTCAGCCATATCTTCACCACCCAAACTACCAACTATATAGAGGAGAGAGAAGCACCCCAAAATCTTTCATCATGAAGAACCTGGAAACAGAGATAATGGGAGAAAAATATTTATCTAAAGATAAGTAACTTCATGTACATTTCTGCATGATGCCATTTTTCACATACTTGCATCTCTAATAGGAGTGCAGTAGATTCTAGCCCTTAGATACTAGGACAGTGAACTAAGTAAGGTTATCCCAGCAACTAATAAAATCGGCAATGGATAAATTACTTTTTAATTTAATTTCACTTTTACCGGGGTAAATGGCTCTGGGACCAGTAATCTCCTCACTGGACTTTGATGTCCCTAACTGCCCCCACACACATTCCAATATCCCCTTAAGCTATAGTTATGCTTGGTGTATAACCTCTAACACTTGAATGAAAGTACAAGAGCAAGATGAAAGTTCTAGCAAAAATTACTAAATATGCACTTCATGCACAAGGCCCCCTGGCACACAGTTCAGTTTAAGGCATGATGTGAAATTTCCCACCAAGACCTCCAAAATGGGCCTCCATACACTTTCCAATTTTAAAATATACATATAAAAGTGCAATTTTAGTAAGCATGCAAGACACAGTGGATTTTATTTAAACTAGGCCAAAAAAAGTTCACGTGTACAAATAATTCTTTAACTCACTACAACTTTCCCATTTTATTTCTCAGGTAAACGACAAATCTACCTTCAAAACTTAAGAACTTGAAAGCTCATATCTGTAAGTATTCTTCAAATTTGTGTTCCCATTTAATGTCATTCAGGTGGATGATAAAACCCACTTTCAAAAATTTTATTAAGAAATTGGGATTCTAGCCCTGGCCAGTGTACTCAATGGTTAGAGCATCAGCCCATGCACCTAAGGGTCGCAGGTTCAATTCCCCCCCTCCCTCCCTTCTACTCTCTCTGAAAAAGCAATGGGAAAAATATCCTCAGGTGAGGATTAATAAAAAAAAAAACAAAACAAAACAAAAAAAAAACTTGGGATTCTAGAATTCTCAATCCTAATTAAAGAGATAGCTCATAAAGACAGAATTTCACAGGCAGCTTATATAAACCTCAAACTTCAAAACGTAAGCACACTTTCCCTGACCTAAAACCACCTCACCAAACTGTACCTTCTTGACCCAACTGGACTAATGCAGAGCAGGGAATATAACAGCAGCAAGAAGGTAACTTGCACACCACCTGAACCATCTGCTCCTTAGGTCAAATCCTACACAGACGCACTCCCTTCAGGTGGAGAGGTTTCCAGGGTGAGAAACTTCTCTTAATACTCCCACTTGAAAACAAACAAAAAAACCATCTCAGAGTGCAAGATAACTCAGTGCCAGGCGAGTAGTAAAGTGCTCAATGATGTCACACAAGACACTGGTTTGGAAAGACTTAACACGAATCCACTCTTTACCAGCTACTTACTAATCTATATATTAAGGGTATTAAAATCCTCATGTTTTTAAGTGCCGTAACATGAAAATAAAAACTTCTCCATCAACATAATCGCACTCCAAAATGAGCTCGCGTGGGAGTGTAGGAAGCCACATATTTAGTGTGGATTCCTCACAGGGCATAGAGAGCCCGAAGCAGGTCAATCCTAGGCCAGTAGAACAGCTCTGTTATCTGAACCATGGCCATTAACACCTGGCTTCTGCATGTACCGAGTGGCAGGTTACCTACTGGCCTTTGAAAGATGGGTCACTTCCATTCTATGCGGAGATCCTAGCGGCCTTCCCACGGGAATATTTGGGATTTGCCGGTTTGACAAAAAGCTGAGGCGTGGACAAAAGGAACCTGCCTCCATCTGAGACCGACCACACAGAGACTGAATAGCGTAGCGGGGACCCTCCCAACTAACCTGGAAGGAGGGAAGGTGCAACTGGTTCACATCCTGTTACAGACGGGGAAACTGAGTCTCCAAAGATGAATGGCTTACCCCAGGTGACAGCAAAGTGATGGGCTACAGCCAACTTGAAAACCCCGGGGTTCTACCCTCGGTCGGACTTTTAACTCCAGAGGACTGTTGTTTACCCCGGGCATTGCATGGACAACATGTCTCTCAATCCTGGAAATACCCCTGGCCACTAAATGCCTCGCCGTCATTAGAACTTAGGCGGCATCTCCGGAGACACGAAGCCCAAGTCCGGAAAGCAGGAGGCGGGCAGACCCGCTGCAGGTGCGGGAAAAGGTGAGCACCCTCCTTTTCACCGGCCCCTGGACTGGCTCCAGGTCTGCCCGGTCGCGGCTCCCGGAGGTCCTCGGCAATTCCCACTGAAAACCGCGATCTCCCTCCGCACCCGCAGCGGGCACCAGGCGGGGAGCCGCTCGCCTCGCACCTCGGTCACACGGCGGCCAGGCACAGCCGCGCCGCACCTGGGCATTCTCCTTCCAGCGGGGGTCCCTCCCGGAGTCCCTCCCGCAGCCACACGACCCCGAGCTCGGGCCCTGCAGACCCTCACCGCCCCCACCGCACGCTCCCCACGCCCAGGTCCCTGCCGCGCGCCAGTGGCCTGGCTCCGCCGAGCCTGCACCTACCCGGCAGCTCCGCCGCTCGGCTCCGACCCGGCCCCTCGCTCACCGCGGGCCACTGGACCCTCCGCGCCGACAGCCGGCAGCCGCCCGGGCGCTCCCAGGGCCGAGGCCGCTGCGCCCGCACTGGGCATGCCCGGGCCGCGCGGGGCGGTGGGAAGTCGACGGGCGCGGAGCCATCGGCCCAGGGCGGAGGGGGCGGGGCCGCTGCGGCGGAGGGGGCGGGGCCAAACTGCACCTGCACTGGGCATGCCCGGGAGGCTGGGGCGGGGGGCGGTGAGCCACCCAGGCAAAGGGGGAGGGATCCCCTCTGCAGCGGAGGCAAACTTGGGCTGTACCCGCACTGGGCCACTGGGCGTGCACGGGCCGCGGGGAAGTGCACGGGCCGCCCACGGCAGAGACCGGGTGTGGGCAACAAAGGGCGACGGAGCCTGGGAAATCCAGTTGGCCCACAGGCCCGTGCACGTCCCGCGCCGCATCTGGGACGCCCAGCCTTTCCGGAGCGCTTCCCGGATTCGGTCCTTCCGGATCCGTCATCCTGTTCTTAGCCCTCCCCCATTTACTTCTGCGGAGTTGCATGTCCTTATGAAGCCTTATGAAGCCTGACAACAGAACAATAATACAGAAGTCGCCTTGGTTTATTTGGTTGGAAATTTTCTGTAACCAAAGGTACCAAGCAATGATGGGTTTAAGTCAAGCTTCAAATGATTAATAGCACAAGCCGCCATGCCATTCGGCTGCATTAGGAGTTTACTCTTCGGGCAAAGTGATGGTTAAGATAAAAACATAAAAGTAAATAGAAATAAGACTTCATCTCCATCCCCACCAGTCCACTTCTACCCTAGGGACAGGCATTTTCTTGGCATCAAACCATCAAGCCCTACCTATAACTGTCAACAGTTTCTGGGAAGGAGAATCTCAACGGATTGAGATAATGCTCCAGAGCAGTCGCCAACCTCAGGGACCTCACGAACCACCAGTGGTTTCACGGACCACCGCTTGGCGACCGCTGCTCCAGAGAATGGCAGTTTTTCACCTATTTTTTATCTATGCTAAAAATAGATGCAAACAGACAGGCTCAGTTAAGGTAAAGGTTGACCTTGTCAGTGAAGATACCGGCCTCGGTGTAACTATCCACCATAACTGCTTTTAGTTAAAGTTTAATTTCAGACCATCCTTTGAGTTTGTAAGACTGCCATGCAGGCCTTCCCTGAGCTGGTCAGGTTAGCATGTGGCCCCTTTGGTCCACAGATGGAATACACCAAATGCAGGATCTTGGATATGTTTTCTATCAGCTGAGAATTGTCAGAATGATTAAAACAGCACATTCCTTTAAATTCCTCACAACCATGGCTACGCCACAAACAGCAAACAATCTATTGCTGCCCGATTTTCTAGAACTGCCTCCCTGACCTGGCTCAGCTCTTGTTGTATCCCATGTATAGCCCCGGAGGTGGCATTCAGGGCTTTTACCCTGCTACAAGCCCGCTGGGTCACTTCTACTTTAAGGGAGCCTACCAGTACCAGCATAACAAAAATGGATAAAATATATTCAGCGGGGCTCCACAGGTGGAGATGCCATAGCAGCCCAGTGCAATGGCCGTGAGGAGGTCTTTTTTGGTTCCGACTCTGTGATATTTCTGGGGCTCAAAGATGGGTCGGTCAACCTAAGCAACCTTCATTCCTTACCTGGAAAGACTTCCATGAAACACCTCCCCCTGCCACCGTGCTGTTGGCAGGGATATATGAATAAAGTTATCCCACACATCAGAAACCAGCCACCTGGCAGCGTAATCTGTCCATTACAATAAGGGAGGGTGAAATTATTAGAACAATTCATATTGTAGTTACTAGCTACTTAAAGACACTAACTAGAACACCTGGTGAAAGTCAGACATTCACCACCGAGAGCTACTGCACTAACCTTTAGAGGAAACATCCCTGCATCCTTTTCCCAGACTGCGGATCCCAACATATAAAGGTCCCTGTGTATGACTTTCCAAAATGAATGGAATAATTCTATATATTATCAATAGGTGTCCCAACTCCTACTCAGCAAAATGGAAAGGTCAGTTCTACACAGGTTCCTCCACTGCCAAGCTTCAGAGCAGTTGGAGTGGTGAGAAGCACGTCTCAGGGTCCCATCCATTTCTCCTCCAGTTGGATCATCGTCCTTGCTCTGCTTATATCTAACTTTCTACTACACCCCCTCAAGTATCTGGGCTCTGGATTATTTGAGAAAAGGGGCACAGGGTCTCTTCTGTAGCTGCTTCAGTCTGAGGGACAAAATTTTCCTTCAGAGCCAAGAGATCCTTGCTCTCTGTCAGAGGGACGATGAGGCGTGGGCACAGAAAGAGTTGGCAATGGTGCCTCGAGGTGGAAATTCCCTGGGTGAGAGTAGGGCTTATAACCTGGTGGACACAAACTCTGTTTTAAATTTAGTATTATTTGGTAAAAGTTAGAACACCAAGAATTAGGACAAATGGTCTGGTGAAAGGAAAAAACATTTCATGTCTAATAATTTCCTATTGAAACATAATTTTTCTCCCTAAAGTCACTCTCATTTTTATTAAAGACACTTTGGCCTGATTGCATGAAAACAATAAGAATAACAGTTGATCACATAGGCTATTTTTTTAAAAATATGCTTTGCTGGAATCTCATGATCAAGCTTTAATTAGCCCCGCAGGGCAAAGAAGCTGAGCCACCTAGCTGCCATCAAGTTTGCCTGCAATACCTGTAGACAGGTGAATTCCTCAAGTTGAAGTCCCCAATGATGTCTTGAGGTTCTTTCCTTGTTACCTCTCAGGAAAGTAACCTTCATTCCTTACCTAGAAAGACTTCCTTGAATCATGTGACCAAGCAAGGTACCAGGCTATTTCTCCAAGGTGCTCATATTGGCTCCAAAGTCAGCTTTCATTCCTTAAAGCTTTCTGGTGACATCCAGAGCCTGGGCATGCCTTTCTCAGACATGACATTCCAGTCAGAGTCTTGGTTAATATAGCCACAATTGAAAACAGATCTTATTGAATTCATGCAAAGAAACGTATTACCATGACTCACTAATTAAGAATTGCCAAATTCTGGGGGGATAAGATAGGGAGAAAAATACATAATTTACCAAATTGCTTTAAGAAAAGAAAGCTTTCTTATATCTGAAAAACCAAAAGGTGAAGAATCAGCAATACTTCTTATAAAAGTTATAAAAACTAGCCCTGGCCGGCTTGGCTCAGTGGATAGAGCATCAGCTTGCGGACTGAAGGGTCCCAGGTTCGATTCCGGCCAAGGGCACATGCCTGGGTTGCGGGCTCGATCCCCAGTGGGGGTTGTGCAGGAGGCAGCCAATCAATGATTCTCTCTCATCATTGATGTTTCTATCTCTCTCTCCTTCTCCCTTCCTCTCTGAAATCAATAAAGAAATATATTAAAACCCAGTAAAAAAAAAAAAAAAAAAAAAAAAAGTTATAAAAACTATATAATTATTTTCAGTCCTATAATTGATTTTCCTGCTATTATTTCTATAAATCCAGATACTATATAGAGCAATGTAAATGACATGAAATCTTGTCCTTTCTTAAGCAGAAAATTTTCCTTCATGAGAGAAAGCAAATACTTGAGACATTCCAGAGCCAATTGGAATGATCTAAAGCCAATTCTAGGTCAATAAAAGTTTCTTAAAATTCAAACTTTGGGAAGGTTGTCAAACTTATTTTACAAAAAGATATTAAACACAAACATAGGCTAGCAACATTCAGTTCCCATGATTAAGAAAATGGCTTTTTAAAAAATAATCAAGTGCCTGATTAATATCTATCTACATATATATATATATATGTATATATATATATATATATATATATATACACACACACACATATATATATATATATATGTATATATATATATATATATATATAACCCTAATATGCAAATAGACTGAACGGCAGACAACCGAACAACTGGTCACTATGACGTGCGCTGACCACAAGGGGGCATGCATGGAACATGGCAGGCATTGGCAGCATGCAACAGAGCGTGGAACATGGTGGGCATTGGCCACGGCGGGATGGTGGAGCAGGTGAGCGGGGGCACCAGACCAAGGCGGGGTGCTGGTCGCTGTCATCGGGGCAAGCCTCTGGTGGTTACTGAAAATTCTTTGTTCCCACATGCCACGGTCCCACAGGGCGCTTGCACCCGCTGCTGACACCAGAACTGCCTCTCGCACCCACTGCCATCCCCAATCGCCCCTGAGGGCTTCTCCACCTCCCCCTGCTCCTGAGGGGTGATCAGTGCAGCAGCCGCTGCTCACACCTGCTGACAGTGCTGGCCCTGCTTGCACCCACTGGTGGTGCCAGCCCCAATCGCTCTGCGCCATCAGCGGGTGTGAGCGGGGCTGCTGGCAGACGGGACCAGGGCCATGGTGGGAGGGGCCAGGCAGGGGCTCGGAGGATGGGCCAAGACCCGCCCCTGTGCCCACCACGGCCTCGGGGCCCACAGTTCCTTTCAAGGTGCACAAATTCGTGCACTGGGCCCCTAGTAACATATAACCATTTCAATAACTTATAGAACTTTTGCTTCCTGGGCAAAAACAGGAAAGACCTTTTCCCTTTTAATAGACTAGAAAAGGACTAACCAGAATGAGGTTTATTCTCTAACTTCATTTGTCCTTGGGTGTAGTCAGCAAATGACACTAGTTGGATTTCTGCTATCTGTCTCCCTGAGTAGGTTGATATAAGCTATTTACCCTCTGGTTAGGGAGGCAAAATGCAAATCATTTACTCTTAAGTGTCCTTGGTTTAGGGAAGATAGGATTTACTAGATGGCTCCAAATTGCTGTGTAATGTGAAAGTATTATTTTATTTTTCCTTACAAAAATGGGAGTGGCCCCCACTGCTATTTCTGTGGCCTGCTGGAGGGCACTTCTACTAGGAAAAGAACTTGGGGGTTCAGAAGGTTTTAGTTCCTGTATTTTTCTTTCTGAGTAGACTCTAACAACATGAAATCTTGCATATAAGAAGAGTTCTTAAAAAACAGAAACAAACAAACAAAAACCCCTACAGTAAATAAATGAGTACTCTCAAAAGGATGAACTGGGACATTAGCCTTAGAATCTTATCTCACACTAACCCAGCACAGCAAATGGGTTCTGAATAACACAAAGCCCAAACAGCAGAGAGAGAGGATTCCCTATGTTCATAAGACAGTGAAGAGCAAACTAAGTCCTCCAAAGATAAGAAAGCAAGCAAAGAACATCAGAAGCCAAGTTACATTACAGACAGACAAGAACTTTCACTAGCTAAGAGTTTCCAGCGGTTGATGCCTTGAGAGGGAGAACAGGAAGGGTCACCAAGATTAAGAATTCTCAGCAGCTGCTGGGAAATTCCCAAAATCCCTGACACAGGTTCAGCCTGCCACAAGTAGCTGGTGCCCCTAGCAAGGTGGGATATGCCCCATCTTTAAACAAATTACACCAAACAATAAAAAGACACAAAACAACCAACAGAGACTCTATCTATACTAATAAAAGGGTAATAAGCTAATTAGACTGGGAGACCTTCCAGACGTCCTTCTGGACAAAGCCATGATGGCGGGGCCGAGGCAGAGGTGGTTAGGGGCGATCAGGCCGGCAGGGTGGGCAGTTGGTGGCGAGCAGGCCGGCGGGGGCAGAGGGGAGGCAGTTGGGGGTGAGCAGGCCAGCGGGGCGGGGGAAGTTAGGGGCGAGAAAGCTAGCGGGAGGGGGGAAGTTGGGGGCAAGCAGGCTGGCAGGCAGAGTGGTTAGGGGCAATCAGGCAGGCAGGCAGGTGAGCGGTTAGGAGCAAGCAGTCCCAGATTGCGAGAGGGATGTCCAACTGCCAGTTTAGGCCCGATCCCACAGGCCTAAACTGGCAGTCGGACATCCCCCAAGGGGTCCCAGATTGGAGAGGGTGCAGGCCGGGCTGAGGGATACCCCTCCCTCCATGCACGAATTTCATGCACCGAGCCACTAGTCTACAATAATAAAAGCGTAATTTCCTAATTAGACCAGACATCCTTCCGGAATACCTTCCAAGCAAAGCCAGGGGCTGCGAGGGAAGCCCAGGTCCTGGGTGCCAGAGGGAAGCCGGTGCTGGCAGCCAGGGGAAGGAAAGCCTACTCTTGCACGAATTTCATGCATCGTGCCTCTAGTGTACAATATTTATAGGCGTGCACAACCCACGGACAAGAGCTTCACACCATGCTCCTTGTCTGTCCAGCCACAGAAATCTCAGAATGCCCTGTTTAAAACCAACCAAAGCAGAGCAGTGTCTCTCATCCCAGAGAGGATCAGACTAAGGACTTGGAGACCAAGCAAGGACCACTGGAGGTCCCCTGCCAGGCGGAGCTGATCAGGCTCACCCGGAGGACAGGCAGTAAAATACCTCCCATGCCACACACACTACTGCCGTACACAGAACATACTTCCTTACAAGGAAGCCCAGACAGGAGGCAGCAAGTACTTCTCCTGCCATACAAACACGCTTGATTCCTCCCTACAAAACCGCTTGAATCAACTTAGGTCTCAGGTGACACGTTGAGAATTGCTGAGGCTACAGCTGGAACTCAAAACAGGAAAATGCCTGGCAGCCCTGCAAATGAAGAGTCCAGACCTCCACCAGTCCAGGAACCCCCAGTCCAGGCAGCAAGTGGGATCCCCAGTACTCACCCCAGAGGCGTCTCTTGCTTACGTCTTTTCGTGGTCGCCAGAATATGAACTGGACAATCAGTGGGTCCGCGCTGCCTGTCACTACTTGAGTTAAGCGGAGACGGTTGAATCAGATGAGCCTTTACTCCAATACTGCAGGCAGTGTGGGAGAGCAGCACATCACCCACAAAAGTCTGCTCTGCATCATCCCATAAACCAGCTGCTTACATAGGGTAAGACAAGGATTGTAAGGATTAGTAGGGATTACAGGCGTGGGGAAGTAGGCAGTGCAGGCTAGGGCGGGACTCCATTGTTCAGGCTACAAGGTTGTTAATCTTTCCATGATAATAGGCAATTCTTGAACGTGAATGAACCAAACTCCAAGGCTGACTCCCAGGTCCTGGGGGCAGACAACTCCCAGCCAAGTCAAAATTCTTTCTTTCTTTCTTTTTTTAATCCTCACCCTGAGGATATTTTTCCTTTGATTTTTAGAGAGAGGGAAAGACAGAGAGAAATATCAATGTAAGAGAAAGACATTCATTGGTTGCCTCCCGCAAGCACCTAGACCAGGGCCTGGGCCTGGGAGGAGCCTGCAACCAAGGTACATGCCCTTGACCGGAATTGAACCTGGGACCCTTTGGTACCAAACTGACTAGGGCAGAGTGTCCTTTCTTTAACCAGCACAAGGCAATCGTGACTAATAGATCATGAATAATATTTCCCATAACCATAGCTAGTCCCCAATATTCTATTTTTTGCCCCTAACATGTTTATTGTACTTGTAAGTTCATGATACTTTATCACCGTTGGTGTGGATAAGGCCCTACTTGTTTGTTTTTTTCCATTTATACATTCCATTCCCCTTTATCACCAATTTTCCATTCCTTTTCTCCGTCCTTTCATACTTAAATGCTTCAATGTGTTTGATATTTTTATTTTATTTGGATATGTTCTTGTAAAATGTGATTTGTTTATAGTGTATAATTTTGGACCTTTCTTATTAGATATATTGAAATATATCATTATACTATTAGTTTTAGGTATACAACATAATAATTCAAAATTTGTACATATTGTGAAATTTGTACATATCACCACAGTTAACATGTATCACCATACATAGTTATAAATTTTCTTCTTGTGATGAGACCTGACAATGAAAATAAACTGAATCTCTGTAAATTTAGGAAACAGTTTTAGCCCTGGCCGGTGTGGCTCAGTTGGTTAAGCATCATCATCTTGTGCACCAAAAGGTCACCAGGGTGCATTTGGGAGGCAACGGAGAGATGTTTCTCTCCCACTTTCTCCCTCTCCCTTTATTTCTTTCTAAAATCAATAAAAGCATATTAATAGGAAAATAAAGAAAGTTTCTTTTGGGCTTACTGAGGTCTAGAGCCGAAGGACATAAATAAGAGAATCAATTCATTCACATTCAAACCTCAATTCATAATTTTTTGTGTTCTGTTAGGGGCAAAAATAGAATATTGGGGACTAGCTGTGGTTATGGGAAATATTAAGCATGCTCTGTTAGCCATGATTGTCTTGTGTTGATTAAAGAAAAGACATTCTGCCCTAGCCAGTTTGGCTCAGTGGATAGAGCGTCAGCCTGCGAACTGAAAGGTCCCAGGTTCGATTCCCGTCAAGGGCACAAGCCCGGGTTGTGGGCTCGATACCCACCCGGGGACTTGCAGGAGGCAGCAGATCCATGATTCTCTCTCATCATGGATGTTTCTATCTCTTTCTCCCTCTTCCTTCCTCTCTGAAATCAATAAAAGTATATTTAAAAATATATATGGGAAGGGAGGGGAGGGGAGGGGAGGGGAGGGGAGGGGAGGGGAGGGGAGGGGAGGGGAGGGGAGGGGAGGGGAGAGGAGGAGAGGGGATTCTAACCTGGCTAGGAGTTGTACGCCCCCAGGACCTGGGAGTCAACCTTGGAACTATTCTCACTTAAGAACTGCCTATTATGCCGGTTTGGCTCAGTGGATAGAGCGTCAGCCTTTGGACTGAAAGGTCCCGGGGTTCGATTCCAGTCAAGGGCATGTACCTCGGTTGTGGGCACATCCCCAGTAGGAGGCGTGCAGGAGGCAGCTGATCGATGCCTCTCTCTCATCGATGTTTCTAACTTTCTATCCCTCTCCCTTCCTCTCTGTAAAAAATCAATAAGATGTGTTTAAAAAACAAAACAAAAACCTGCCTATTATCATGAAAAGATTAACAACCTTGTTGCCCAAACGATGGAGTCCCACCCTAGCCTCCTACTTCCCCATGCCTGTAATCCCTACTTCCCCATGTAATCCTTGTTCGACCCTATATAAGCAGCTGGCTGATGGGGGCTGCAGAGCAGATTTTTGTGGGTAACCTGCTGCTCTCCCACACTGCCAGCAGTTTTGGAATAAACACTCATATATGATTCAACCCTGTCTCTGCTTCATTGGCTCAAGTAGTGACAGGCAGCCCGGACCCATTTATTACACTACTTTCTACTCTATTGCATCTCCCCCTTAATTTCTGAAACACAAATATGATCTCATTTTTTTCATGATTCAAATGTTTTTGGGTTTTGTTTCATGATTCAAATATTTTAATGTAGAAGTCAGGCTGAATCCAGCATGCAGAAATGTTTTGTTTGGACTTAAGTTTTTCCAACATTTTAAAAATTAGATTTCACATGGAAATTCTGTTTTGGCCTTTTAAACACCTTGATCATCGTAAAATATTTCATGCATGGCCAAATGACGGTAACCATCTGGAGCTAAATAAAAGCCTCCATAGTCCCCAAAACCCAAACAAAGAAAGACCCCTTGAAGAAGTCATCCTTTTAAGCCAAATGTCTTGCTAAGTGATCTCTTATAACTGAGTTTCAACTGCCCCCAAAGTGTTGATCCAGGTAAAACAGATGGTGGTGGCCATGGCACAGATAGCTCCTTGCTCAGCTAAAGATAACCAAGACTATTCTATTATCAAGAACAACTTTAGTCATAAGAGTCTAAAGATCTGGACAGATAATGCCTTAGCAACAAAATCTGTAATGGTAATGTCTCCAAGAATTAAAAAAGGGATTTCTGATCATATTCCCATTTGTATCTATTCCTAACCAGGAACATATGGCCCTGCCAAAGGAAGTGATGCCTGAATCATGAATGACTCCTGGTAGGCCTTTCTAGAACAGTTTTGAGCACCATGAAGACGATCAAAGTCATTGTCCAGCTGTGTGCCAGCCATCTAGACATTCATAGGCCCAAGGAGAATAATGATAAACACTGCAGACACGGATAAATTCTATCAGAGCACAGTTGCCCATTCAAAGTAGGGGTCAGTTAGGTTTTCTGCTAGCTAGAAATAAAAAAACTTGTTCTAAATTCCAGAGGTTACCCAACTTAGCAATGACCTGGGAGATATGGACGAAGGCTTATCTTTCCAGGGCAATTCCAGAGTAAAGAAAAGAAAGAAGACAAAAAAAGATCTAATGTTTAGATAATGTAGTGTTGCAGAATTTTACCAGGCAACCAGAAAATACACAAGGAGTACTCAGAGATTCAGGTGGGGTGGGGTGGGGGGCGGGGGTGGGGGGGGTGGGGGGAAGAAACCTTTATTCAAAGCAGTGCTGCTGCCTCAGGGGATTTGAAGATCCAAAGCCTGAACATCTTATACAATGAGATTACTCCTTATATATATTTCTAAAATCCTTTGTTTCCTAACTTCTGGACTTTTGCCACCCTACCTAAATTAGAATGGGGAAGTAAGATTATAGCTAAAGGCCTGATGTGGGTGGTGCCAGTAACCTCCCCTCTGGCTAAGCTGTTAAATTCTGGGTTTGTGGCCCTTGTAAACTGGGAGTATTCAGGAAAACAGATTATTGCCTAAGGCAAGGGTAGTGACTTAATTATAGGCTAACAAGAATGTGCAGTAGGATACTGGTTACTGGCACAGATTCAGATTGCTAGCCCCCTTTCCACCCACCCCCCAGGCTACCCCCTATATTCTCCTTCAGTAGGAAGTCTTGATTTAGTGTGTTAGGCAAAAGCAGTCTACATCAATGTCAGCTACTTCTCTTCCTAGTCAGTGTGATTCAAAGAATTGTGTGTACAGACTATTAATGTTTTCCACTGAAAAATTGATGGGAATGTCCTGTAATGTACAATCAAACCATTTGTTTGGGCAGGACAGTCCAGGAAAAGTAAAGCAATGCTAATGGAGACATTGAAATAGTAGTCTTGTGATTATAAATAGTAAGGGAAGCATTGGGGGAAAGCCCCAAAATTCTAAATTCAGGATCAGTTTGGAAGAACTGACATTTAGCCTTATTCAAATTCCTAAGAGCTTTATTTTTTTTTAATATATTTTATTGATTTTTTACAGAGAGGAAGGGAGAGGGATAGAAAGCTAGAAACATCGATGAGAGATCGACCAGCTGCCTCCTGCACACCCCCTACCAGGGATGTGCCCGCAACCACTTGACCGGAATCAAACCTGGGACCTTTCAGTCCACAGGCTGACGCTCTATTTACTGAGCCAAACCAGTTTTGGCAAATTCCTAAGAGCTTTAATAGGAGAAACTTTTAAACATGGGCAGGGCAGTTGTTCCCAGTGGTGGTTGGGCCTGGAGGAATCCAAACCCCTACCAGAACAGGGTCTCTTTTTTAAGGGCGTTCATAGTAAAACCATATGGTGGATGGTGACCTAGACTGACCAGAAAGAACAATGCATTCCTAAATTGACAGGTGAACATCAGGCAGTGAGCACACTATACACATTCATTAACTTTCTTCCTGGGGGCACGGCGGCCTGCCTCTGGTTTTCTGGGTAGTCAGGCAAGCCTGAGGCTACAGAGAGTTGAGATTCCAACATTTCCCAGATGCCTTTGTGGCTGGAGTGATATTGCATCCGGTAAAAAATAAATAAATAAATAAATAAATAAAAGAGAAAAAAAAACAAAACCAAAAAACAAAATATTGCATCTTGGTGCGTTCCCCTACAGACTGAGTGCTCAGACTGAGTATGGGAGTGGAAGGTTTTGGTTTTTAGTACCGTATTTGCCTCATAAGGATAATGCAAATAAAGTGCTTAAAGTGGTGACTGGAACCTATTAAGTACATAGTAAATGCAAGCTTTTATGACTATCCCTACCTAACATTTGAAAGCCAAATTTCTTTTGATGTGATGACCAGAGGTACAGCTGAAAAATAAAATAAACGTATGGTGAGATCTTTAACAGAGTAAATGTTTACTCTCTCCATTTCACTAAGTTTTGTGTTGCACTGCTAAAAGCCCACAACTAGCCCTAACCAGTTTGGCTCAGTGGATAGAGCATCGGCCTGTGGACTGAAGGGTCATGGGTTCGATTTAGGTCAAGGGCATGTACCTTGGTTGCGGGCACATCCTCAGTGGAGGGTGTACAGGAGGCAGCTGATCGATGTTTCTCTCTCATCGATGTTTCTAACTCTCCCTCCCTCTCCCTTTCTCTCTGTAAAAAATCAATAAAAATATATTTAAAAAAAAAAAAAAAAGCCCACAACTAGACGTGCTTCTCCTTGTTTTACCAGAAACAGAAAAGTTAAAGGGATCATTTTTTAACAAAGATAAAATAGGATTCTCACATAGGCTTAAAAAAAAAAAAGAAAAGAAAAACATGTTAAATTTTTAATTATTAATGAGGGGGACAGCAAAATGTAATAACCAGTTCAAGGGAGAAGTTAAAGAAACTTCTCCAAAATTTTACTCCAAATTGATATGAGCATAGGAATGTAAAATGAATTTACAGATGAATGGAAATCTGACTTTTCCCAGGGTTCAGGGGAGAGGGAAGCCATTGAATTTCCACTTGACAGAATTAATTTGCATTTAATTATTCTATAGGCAAGAATTGTTTTGCATTTTTTATTTGTTACTTACTATTTATAAGTAGCTCAAGGGCAATGAAGTAGGTCAGAAGGTATCACCCCAAAATACACAGCTTTGGCATATTGATCATTTTGAGCTGAAGGCAGTGCTACCTCAAAGCAGGTCACAGAATTTCTCATGAGAAAGGTGCTCCCTGGACCAGGAAGGATATTTTCATCACTGGAGACTGGGATTTGAGGCTGAGATGAATCTGTACAAACAGACTTGCTAAAATAACCTTGTTCTTCCATTAGTTTCCCCCCTTATAGTTCCTAGTCGCTGTCCCATAATTTACCACCCCTACCTCAAACTCCTCTGTCTTGTCATTCCTCCACAAATTTATCATTTCTGTGTTTAAAAGTAAATAAGCTCTTGGTTCTGTCTTTTCAGATCTTCGTTTTACTTATGAAGACTTACCTGAGCACATAGAAATATTTTAAATTTTTGTGTGCTTTGTCCTATTAATTTGTCTTTTGTCAGTTTAATTCTCAGGCCCTGGCACAGAACCTAAGAGGGTAGAAGGAAGTCAATAGCAGTGGAAGTCTAGAAACACATAATCCATAGATATAGGCTCAAAACAATGGCTGGTTTTCCATTGGAGACACCCAGTAAACCTCTTTTTCTTATGCTAGTGAAGGGGTTCAGAGCAAGTCTCCCCAGAATGTGCCACTTAGGCATGTGGATTATTTTGAGCTGACGACAAAGCCCTAAAAGACTCAAAAAAGAGCTTTTATTATTAGTGGGGGTGTCCCCACCTATTGGTGGTGGAAGTGGGCTTCTTGGGGTGCCATGGGGAAAAGTATTTCCTGAGGCCCCCACTGTTAGAAATAAGGCAAGCCCCACAACGTGGGGTCCTGGTAGAACACAAAGGATACTCGGGAGCCCGACAGCAAGGCAAATATCTTTACTCCTGCAGGAGGGCGCGCAAGCACACAGGGTCTGGCAGCATGTACACTGAGTGGCTGGTCCACTCAGGGTTTAATGTCTGACACACATCATCTGTCCCTCACTCTTTTTTTTCTTTAAATATATCTTTATTGATTTCAGAGGAAGGGAAAGGGAAAGAGAGATAGAAACATCAATGATGAGAGGGAATTATTGGTCAGCTGCCTCCTGCATGCCCCTCACTGGAGATCAAGCTCACAAGCCAGGCATGTGCCCTTGAACAGAATCAACCCTGGGACCCTTCAATCTGCAGGCTGACGCTCTATCCACTGAGTCAAACCAGCTAGGGCTGTCTGTCACTCTTGATTGGTCAGAGCTTAGGTTCACATTCTTGCGTGATTGGCTAATTTAAAGGAGGGTTTGACCTTTGCCATTGAAAAATGGCAGCCCCCAGGGGAGCTGCAAGTCACACAGCCAAAATGGCAGTTGCCTAAGCTCCCTTCTTTGACAGAAAAGATTACTTGTTTATTCTCATGTCACAGGAGACTGAGCTATCGTGGAAGGCTTTATTTCTGTGGCATTAAGCCCCTGAGTTTCCAGGGTCCCATCTCCCTCCATCGGGCCATGGAAAAAGTCCCATTTTGTCTGCAGCAGGGCTAAGATCAATGCCCAAAGCTTCCATTCCATATTGAAGCACAGTTCGGTCCAGCATCTGGCCAAGTTAGCTTGTGTTCCCAGCTGCAAGTCCATTGTGTGTGGGGCCACATGGCTATGGAGGTGTAACCGGACAATCAGTGGGTCCATGCTGCCTGTCACTACTTGAGCCAATTAAGCAGAGACAGGGTTGAATTACATATGAGCATTTATTCCGACACTGCCTGCAGCATGGGAGAGCAGCAGGTCACCCACAAAAATCTGCTCTGCAGTGCCCCCATAAGCCAGGTGCTTATACAGGGTAGGACTAGGATTACATGGGGAAATAGGATATTCGGGCTTCGGTGGGACTCCATTGTTTGGGCAACAAGGTTGTTAATCTTTCCATGATAACAGGCAGTTCTTGAATGGGAATGGACCGAATTCCGAGGTCCAAGGTTGACTCCCTGGTCCAAGGCTGACTACCAGGTCCCAGGGGCACACCACTCCCAGCCAGGTCAGAATGTCCTTTCTTTAACCAATCATGGTTAACAGAGCATGATTAATATTTCCCATAGTCATAGCTAGTCCCCAGTATTCTATCTTTGCCCCTGACAGAGGGAGCACAGGCAAATGTAAGGAAGCAGGAGTGAAGCAGAAGGAACAGGAAAGAGAGAGAGAATTCCTTTGTCTGGGGATGATGTATTCCCAAATTTTTCTGGGCTTGCATTGGGGTCCATCCTCCTCGCCAATCCAAAGATCTTTATTCCCAGGTTAGAATGACAGGCAAACACGTTCCCGACATCACCCGACTTCACTGCTCAGGTGTCCATTTCCCTTCCCCCAGTGATTTGCAGGAATGGACTGGCGGTTCCCTGAGGCTTATGAGTCGAAGCTTCCTAGTGAAGCTGCCCAGGTGACCGTGCTTATAATGTCTGGCCTCCCCTTTGCTGCTTTCCTAGTATGTATTAACTAGAGGCCCGGTGCACAAAATTCGTGCACGTGAGGGGGGTCCCCTCAGCCCAGCCTGCACCCTCTCCAATCCGGGACCCTCCTGGGGATCGGGCCTAAACCGGCAGTCGGACATTCCTCTCATAATCCGGGACCACTGGCTCCTAACTGTTCACCTGCCTGCCTGCCTGATCACCCCTAACTGCCCCCCCCCTGCCAGCCTGATCACCCCTAGCCGCCTCTGCCTGCCGGCCTGATTGCCCCTAACTATCCCCCCTGCCGGCCTGGTTGCCCCAATTGCCCCCCCCCCAGCCTGGTCACTCCCAACTGCCCCCCCCCCTGCTGGCCTGATTTCCCCTCACTGCCCCCCTCTGCCGACCTGGTTGCCCCTCACTGCCCCCCCCCCTTGCCGGCCTGGTTGCCCCCAACTGCCACCTCAGCCGGCCTGGTCGCCCCTCACTACCCCCCCTGCCGGCCTTGCCGCCCCCAATTGCACCCCCTGCTGGCCTGGTCACCCCCAACTGCCACCCCTGTCGGCCTGGTCACTCCTCACTGTCCCCCCTGCCGGCCTGGTGACCCCACACAGCCTGCTGTTCAGTCGTTTGCTCATCCCTCACTAACCCCCCTGCCAGCCTGGTCACCCCACACAGCCTGCTGTTCAGTCATTTGCTCGTCCCTCACTAACCCCCTTGCCAGCCTGGTCGCCCCACGCAGCCTGCTTGTTCAGTTGTTTGGTTGTCCCTCACTAACCCCCCTGCCGGCCTGGTCGCCTCACGCAGCCTGCTGTTCCGTCGTTACTGTGAGGGCGTCCTGATCAATTTGCATATTACCCTTTTATTAGTATAGATAACTCACTAATTAATGATCATAACACTTTTACTTCCCTCTTAACTGCTTAAAAGTATATTGATAGAGGGTCTGGTACAGGAAGAGAACTATTACTGGAGACAATCACAAGGAGTATGGACAAGATGGGCTGAGCTGGAGTGTTAACGGTGAACAACACCAGATATTAGACCCTGGTTCCTGAATTTGGCTAAGAAAGAATTCAAAGCCAAGAACTCAAATATAAGTGAAAGTTTATATAGTGTGTCAGAGATAGAAAAAGTGAGCCATCTTGGCTTCATGGACTCAGGAAACAAGTTACAGAGGCAAAAAAACCCACAAAACAACAACCCTTGGAGCTTAGGAGAAAAGGAAGCAAAGTGTTAACATAAAAACATTCAAACCTATAAAGAGTTTTTGTGAGTGTATTTGAGCCAAACTGTCGACTATTGCTGGGAAGCAGAACCTCAAGGGATTGAAATAATGCTTCAGAGAATGGCGGTCTTTCATCTATTTTTATACATTGCTATCAAAGGAGGGGATGTGGGTGGGTTACATGAAATCCATTGGTGATAGACTAGAAAGGCGGGAGAAAGCAAAGTGGGGGCAAAATGATAGACACATACTTCTTTTACTTAGGTGGGTGCAGTCAACAATTAACATGATAACAATAACAATGAGGGAATTTGTGGTATCTATCCTGGTGCCCCCATGGGGTCCATAAAGGGAGAAGTTACAAGTTACCCTGACATTTCAAGGGTATGTTATCTTAGATGCAAAAAGACAGATAGGCTCACTTAAGATAAAGGTTAACCTTGTCAGTGAAGATACCAGCCTAGGATGTAACTACCCACCATAACTGCTTTTAGTTAAAGTTTCATTTCAGACCCTCCTTTGTGGTTACTTTAGGTCTCTGAGTTTGCAAGACCGCCATGCAGGCCTTCCCTGAGCTGGTCAAGTTAGCATGTGGTCCCTTTCGTCCACAAAAGGTATGTGCCTTGTGGGAAGAAGCGGGTGGAAAAAGGTGTGGGTGTGCTCCAGAGAGGAAGAGAGAGCACCCACTGGGTCCTTCATCTTAAGCAGTGTTGTTTTTTTTTAAAATATATTTTTATTGATTTCAGAGAGGAAAGGAGAGGGAGAGAGAGAGATAGAAACATCAATGATGAGAGAATCATTGATTGGCTGCCTCCTGCACGCCCCCCACTGGGGATCGAGCCCGCAACCTGGGCATGTGCCCTTGACTGGAATCGAACCTGGGACCTTTCAGTCCGCAGGCTGACACTCTATCCACTGAGCCAAACGGCCAGGGCATCTTAAGCAGTTTTATCTGTTTTCCAAAGGCAGGGATTTTTAGGGGAGTTTCGGGGGAGGATCCCAATAGAATATTCATCAGCTTTCCAGGTGTGTCCTTTCAGGGTTGTGCTCACTACTGATTGGTTGGCGCTAGCGTGGGGGTCATTAGTCATTGCAGGTGGTGCTTCATCTGGTTTTGCCGTTTTTTAATTTTTTTTTCTGGGTCTGGAGCTGAAACACAACTGAAACCTAGCTGTTACCTCTGCCTGGACAAAAACTCTGTCTCTGTGGTCAACAGACCCAAGGCTTTATTCTTAAGATTATTTGATGTGGGGGCCAGAACTTCATGGTCCTGAGGGTTTAATTCTTAAGGGAGTGGCCATGCAAAGGCTTGTATGGGAGTCCCATGAGGCTATGCTCTGGTCCCTTGTTCTTCCTGTAAGAGGGACTACCACATGACTAGTGACATGCCAGGGAAGGAAAGGTCAGGGGAGGATCTGAACCACGTGGCCTACGGTATGAAAGGTCAGGTGGTCTAAACCACATGACCAGCAATATGCTAGGGGAGGAAAGGTATCAAACATTTGCTCCTCCCGTCTTCCTGTGAATTGTCTTCCTTTTGAAACACCGGACCCCTACTCCCTTCTCCTTAGCTCGAGATGGCATAAAAGCCTCAATTTCCTGACCACCTTTGAACCTCTCATCTATGTGAGGCTCCCATACATACAAAATTAAATTTGTTTTTCTCCTGTTCATTTGTGTTATATCAACTTAATAGACCAGTCAAAAGAACCTAAAAGGGTAGAACAAAATTTTTTCTTCCCCTACACAAGCAAACAGGAATGATATTTTCTGTACTTTTCCGTGTATAAAATGCCCCACACTTTTCCAACCCAAAATTAAGAAATCAATATTTGAAACATAAAACAGAACATATTTTTATTTAGTAATTACTGCAGGTGATGTTTACATACCAGTACTATGATATCATGCAACATATATCACTTTATTCAGCCTCTGTTGCATCACTGATCTCTTCTTCATCACTATTAGCTCCAGACATATCAATTTCTTCAACTTCTATTGTATCACTGCTGTCTTCTAGGAGTCACTGTCTATATATATGAGATCATCCTCATAAACTGGTAGCATTTTCTGAGCTAACTTTGTTTGTGTTCTCATGGCCAACCCTTCTCTCCTCATGAAATTGAAGCACCATTTTGCCTTTCCTGTAAAATCAACAATGTTCATTTCGCTTGCAAACATTCTTGCCTGACATTGAATAAGCTTGGTTGACACACAGAAGCCACTCTGGCGTTGCTCCATAATCCAAGTCTAAGCCTCTGCTCCAAGTTTGCCCATTTTGCTGGTTTTCTTCTTAAGGCCTTCTTCTTTTTTGGCATCTTAAGGAGTTGTTCTTCCTGTTTTCTCCACTGTCTGATTATACACTCAGTGGGAGGAGGTCCACATTGTCTCTCTGCAGCTCTATTTCCATGCTCTTTTGCATAGCTGATTACATTCAGTTTGAATTTTGCAGAGTAAGACAATTGCTTACCAGTATTTATCTTTTTATTTTTTTACATCTTTATGGGCTCAGAATGCTCCAGTCCCTGTTGCATCTGCATACTCTCCACCTCCACCTCCAATTACGGCATCAGCTGACATCAGTAACAATAAGGCTGGTGATTGGAGGAAGCCTGTTTGACCCTCACAGCTCCCTCCTTGGCTGACTTCCATGTATAAGACACCCCTCAATTTTCAGTCTAACGATTTTAGAAAAAAATAGCGTCTCATACACGGAAAAATACAGCATTATTATTACCATTTTAGATATGATGAAATCAAAGCAAAAGAGAGAAATAAGTTGCCTGAAACAAAGTGGTATGATGTTAGGGATTTCCCCCTCAGTGAACAAACACTTAGGAAATTAGCCCTCTTTACCCAGGAATTAAAGAAGCAATACATTGATGGCAGATTTAAAAATAGAGGTTTGGACTGATTCTGCTGAGCCCAGGAATTAGAACAAAATTTAGAGAATTCCTCCTTCGCTAGAGATTCAGACCGAGGGAACTGCTTTGTTTGACTTTTCACGTTAAGCTATGAGATCTATTAGAACTCAGCAATTTCCTAAGATCTTAATACTTTTTTACTTTTTCATTTTTTAACAGCTTTGTTGAGATATACTTCACATACCACACATTTCACTCATTTAAAGTATGTAACTCAATGGTTTACAACCATCATCACATTCTAATTTAAAAGAACATTTTTTTTTTTGCCTCAAAAAATGAACCATACCCATTAGCTGTCACTGCCCATTGCCACCTCTCTTTCCCAGCCCTAGGCAAACACTAATCTTTCTGTCTCTATGGATGACCACTTTGAACTTTTGATGTTAATGGAATTACTAGTATACAGTATGTAGCTTTTTGTGTCTGGCTTCTTTCACTTAGCAAATGTTTTCAAGGCTTATTCATGTTATAGCATATATCAGCACTTCATTCCTTTTATAGCTAAACTAGAGGCCTGGTGCATGACATTCGTGCACTGGGTGGGGGGGCTCCCTCAGCCCAGCCTGTGCCCTCTTGCAGCCCGGGACCCCCTGAGGGGTCCTTAGCACTGCTGCGGAGGCGGGAGAGGTTCCTGCCACATCCACTGCGCTCACCAGCCATGAACCTGGCTCCTGCATTGAGTGTCTGCCCCCTGTTGGTCAATGCGTGTCATAGCGACTGGTCATTCCGCTGGTCTTTCTGCTGTTTGGTTGATTTGCATATTAGCCTTTGATTATATAGGACAGTATTCCAACCTGGCCAGTGTGGCTCAGTGTTTGAGCTTTGACCTATGAACCAGGAGATCATGGTTTGATTCCTGATCAGGGCACATGCCCGGGTTGTGGGTTCGATCCCCAGTAGGGGGCGTACAGGAGGCAGCCAATCAATACTTCTCTCTCATCATTAATGTTTTTCTCTCTCTCCCTCTCCCTTACTCTCTGAAATTAATAAAAAATATTTTTAAAAAAATATTCCATTGTATGAATATACCACATTTTGATGAATAATTCATCAGTATATGGACTTTTGGCTTGTTTTTATTTTTTGGCTATTATGAATAACACTGATATGAACATTCCTACCATATGTTTTTTATATATAATTTGGTAACTCTATGTTTGTTTGGGTTTTTGTAAATTGTAGTAAAATGCATATAACATAACCCTGGCTGGGTTGCTCAGTTGCTAGAGCATCGTCCCCATATACCAAGATTGTGGGTTCAATTCCCAGTCAGGGCATATACAAGGAGCAACCAATGAATGCATAAATAAGTGGAACAAATCTCTCTCTCTCTCTCTTCCTTCATCTCTATCTCTAAAAAATTAATCTATTAAAAAACAAAACAAAACCACACCACATAAAACTTACTATCTCAGCCATTTTTAAGGATATAATTCAATAGTATTAAGTATATTCATGTTGTTATGCAACCAATCTCCAGAATTTTTTCATCTTGTAATTAAAGTCTGTACTCATTAAATAACAACTCCCCATTTCCTCCTCCCTCCAACCCCTGGCAACCACCATTTCACTTTCTGTTTCTGTGAATTTACTCTGGATACCTCCTGTAAGTGGAATCATGTAGTATTTGTCTTTTTGTGACTGGTTTATTTCCCTTAGCATAATGTCTTCAAGGTTCATCCATGTTATAGCATGTGTCAGAATTTCCTTCCTTTTTAAGGCTCAATAGTATTCTATTGTATGGATCTATCACATTTTGTTTATCCATTCATCCACTGATGGACATTCAGGTTGTTTCCATCTCTTGTCTATTGTAAATTATGCTGCTATGAACATGGATATATCAGGGAGGAAAAACTTTTCCTTCACTCTCTTAAATCCAGGACCTGGAGCCTATGATTAAACTGACAAAAGAGAGATTAAAAAAATAAAAAATAAATGGCAATTCCTCAAAAAAATATAGTTACCTCTGTGCCTGAAAGCAGGGCATAAACTTCTCTTTGAGGAACGTGCACATAAAAAGCACATAACTTTTATTAGCATTTATGTGCACAGAAATTCACAAGGAAAAAAGAAGTAAAACTTAAAGTAGCATTTAGCTCTGGGGGCTTATATATCCTTTTAACAAAGGAAAGAGAGTTTGAGCTTCACTGGACAATAAATTGTGGGGAATTGACTAGAAAATACATGGGGGACTAATGGAATATAAGGACTACATTAGTAAGGTCTGTTTATGCAAATTCATCTTGGTATCCATTCCCTGTCTTTGAGGATAATAATCACTTTTCTGCCCTAACCAGTTTGGCTCAGTGGATAGAGTATTGGCCTGTGGACTCAAGGGTCCCAGGTTCGATTCCGGTCAAGGGCATGAACCTTGGTTGTGGGCACATCCCCAGTAGGGGGTGTGCAGGAGGCAGCTGATTGATGTTTCTCTCTCATGGATGTTTCTAACTCTTTCTCCCTCTCCCTTCCTCTCTGTAAAAAAATCAATAAAATATATATATTTTTAAAAAAGAATCACTTTTCTCCCCTGGTAATTGGGAAGGAGCACATTCCTCAAAGAGAAGTTTATGCCCTGCTTCCAGGCACAGAGGTAACTATATTTTTTTGAGGAATTGCCATTTATTTTTTATTTTTTTAATATATTTTTATTATTGACTAGAGGCCCAGTGCACGAAAATTTATGCACTCAGGGGCTGGGGGTCCCTCAGCCCAGCCCGTGCCCTCTTGGGGGATGTCCACCAGGGGATTGGTCCTATGTTGGCAGTCAGACAGCCTGGGAGCCCTTAGGGGATGTCCGACTAACGGCTTAGTCCCGCTTGGGGAATGGGACTAAGCCGTTAGTTGGACATCCTTAGCGCTGCCACCTCCACTGCACTGGCCAGCCATGAGCCGGGGCTGAGTGGCGCTTCCCCTGTGGAAGTGCACTGATCACCAGGGGGCAGCTCCTGCATTGAGCGTCTGCCCCCTGGTGGTCAGTGTGCATCATAGCAACCAGTTGTTCTGCCATTAGGGTCAATTTGCATATTACCCTTTTATTATATAGGACTAGAAGCCCGGTGCACGAAATTCATGCACGGCCGGGGGTTGTCCCTCAGCCCAGCCTGTACCCTCTCCAATCTGGGACATCCCTCTTCCAATCCAGGACTGCTGGCTCCCAACTGCTTGCCTGCCTGTCTTCCTGATTTCCCTTAACCGCTTCTGCCTGCCAGCCTGATCACCCCCTAACCACTCTGCTGCCAGCCTGGTTGATGTTTAAGTGCTCCCCTGCCAGCCTGTTTGCCCCCAACTTCCCTCCTCTGCTGGTCTGGTCACCCCTAACTGCCCTCTCCTGCAGGGTTGATCACCTCCAACTGCCCTCCCTTGCAAGCCTGGTCCCTCTCAACTGCCCTCCCTTACAGGCCTGGTCCCTCACAACTGCCCTCCCTTGCAGGCCGGGTGCCTCCCAACTGCCCTCTCCTGCTGGCCATCTTGTAGTGGCCATCTTGTGTCCACATGGGGGCAGGATCTTTGACCACATGGGGGCAGCTATATTGTGTGTTGCAGTGATGATCAATCTGCATATTACTCTTTTATTAGATAGGATAGAGGCCTGGTACAGGGGTGGGGGCCAGCTGGTTTGCCCTGAAGGGTGTCCCGGATCAGGGTGGGGTTCCCTTGGGGCGTGGGGCGGCCTGAGCGAGGGGCCTGTGGTGGTTTGCAGGCCGGCCACGCCCCCCTGGCAACCCAAGGGGAGGCCCTGGTATCTGGAATTTATTTTCCTTCTACAATTGAAACTTTGTAGCCTGGAGCAGAGCCAAGCCTCCTGCATGCTCCACCGGCAGCCATTTCTGTGGCAGTTAATTCACCTTCTACAATTGAAACTTTGTAGCCTTAAGCGGAGGCCTGGGCTGGCCAGGGTGTGCGGAAAGCTTTGCTTCCCCTGTTGCCGCCGGCAACCCTGGCCTGCTCTCTCAAGCTCCATTCTGCTGCCCTTTGTTTGAATTCGTTTACCTTCTATAGTTGAAACTTTGTAGCTTGAGTGGAGGCATAGGCCTGCAACGGCTATGGGAAAGCTTGGCTTCCTCTGTTACCTGGGAAAACTTGCTCTCTGTAGCTGTAGCCATCTTGGATGGGGGTTAATTTGCATACTCGCCCTGATTGGCTGGTGGGCGCGGCTTGGCTGGTGGGCGTGGCTTATGTAGTGGAGTGATGGTTAATTTGCATATTACCATTTTATTAGAGAGGATTTCAAGGAGGAAGGGAGAGGGAGAGAGACCTAGAAACATCAATGATGAGAGAGAATCATTGATTGGCTGCCTCCTACACACCCCACACTGGGGATCGAGCCCACAACCCGAGCATGTGCCCTGACCCAGAATTGAACCCTGACCTCCTGGTTCATATTCAACCACTGAGCCACACCGGCTGGCAAATTGCCATTTTTTATTTGACAATTGATAGAAACAGAGAGAGAGAAAATACTCACTATAGCAAAATATGAACAAAGTAAATTGTGTTTCAAAAATGAAGTGCTACAACTATCTGAGACAAACCAGTAACCAAAACTGTATTTTAAAAAGAAAAAAATAGCCCTAGCCAGTTTGGCTCAGTGGATAGAGCATCAGCCTGCGGACTGAAGGGTCCCGGGTTCGATTCCAGTCAAGGGCACAGACCCCTGTTGCAGGCTCCTCCCATATCGATGTTTCTCTCTGTCTTTCCCTCTCTCTTCCACTCTTCTCTGAAAAATCAGTGGAAAAATATCTTGGAGTGAGGATTAAAAAATAAATATTTTGATTTTGGAATTGTGAATGACTAAAATTTTCTTCTTTACGTCTGAATTTTACATGAAAATACATGTCTTTATATTTGAGAGAAAACAAACCCTGTGTGTTTTCTTTAAAGAGTGATGTGGCTTAGACTCGTCAATCCAGGGGGACACCATAAGGAGAAAAGCAGTTTCTCAGACAAGATATCCAGTGGAGGAGACAGCAGGGCATGTTTTGCATTTTGCCATTTTTCAAGCTGGACAAAGAGCCCAGATGTATCGGTGTATTTACATATTAACAGGATCCTCACAATGTGGTGCCTATTGGACTCCACACCAGGCAAAACAATGGATTTGAACTGGTGCCAGGCGCCTCTCTCCCGGTTTAGGGAATAGAGAGCTTGAGTGGAGGCAGCGAGATCTGGTCCAAGGTCCAGCCTAGAGACACCAAGATAAACAAGATCTGTTCTCCAACATTCCCTGGGCTGAGACACCCCCTCCGTCCCCTTTCGCCCTGGGGCAGTATTGGTCTTCTTTTCTCCTTCTGTGGGTAGGCCCTGCCTGTTGGAATGCAGCAGCTCTTCCTAGTAACCATGGGAACCTTATTGGCATGGCAACCTGGCAGCTTCGGTGAAAGGCAGCAGTGGGGGAAAGGATGGAAGTGGAGGGAGGCAGTTCTGTAGAAAAAGGGAGGGGTGAGCAGCCTTCCCTCCTGCTGAGGAGAGAGAAGGAGGAGGAAAAGATGTCCTCAGAAGCCCCTGAGGAGTTCAGGCCTCACCCCATAATCCACTTTAGGAGGGAATTGGGGCAGGCCTATAAGCCAAACCGGGTACCAAGACGTAGGCCTATTTGGTGCCTTTGTGTTCTACCATGTGGCTCAGCAGCACCAGGAAAGGAACAGGGGCTGGGAGACACATCTCACCGCACGCGAGCAAATTGATTGCCAGCAAAATACCACACGGAGCTTTTGTTGGGCTCTGAGAATCCAGGCACCTTTTGTTCAAGACGCGTCGGGATGAGGACATTTTCAAGCAGCAGCGAAAGCAAGAAAGCAATGTGTGCAGTAAGGTTCGGGAAGGCTGAGAATGTGGTCAACACAGAAACAAACGCGGTCCCCTAGGGAGGAAGAACCGATGAAGAGGAAGGAGTGGCAGCAGGGCCGGTGGCAGGCCTGCCAGCCCTTTTTCTGGGCTTGCTCAGAATCCTTGTCATCACCGGTCTCTCTGTGGACGGGGTGTGAGCCGGGGCTGTTCTGGGCTTTGGAATCAGATGGCCCTGGGTTGGAACCCTGGTCTCCACCTTACCGACTCTGTCTCTAAGTCCATTTCCTTTCTCTCAGGACCGAGGACAATAACAGCTACTCTGTAGAGGCACTGTGAAAATTAAAGGAGATGTTTAAAGGCTTAGTTAACAGTAACATTAGTTAACGTTCTGTGCACGAAAGGCACACACACAGCAGCTGCCCTTTTACATTCCTGGCTCCTTAGAAATGGCTTCGGTTGTTCTGTGGCACCACCTGAGAGCTGACCATTTACATATGAACAGGATCTTCTTTCCTTTTTTTTAAATTCATTGACTTAAAAAAAAAATCCTGAGCTATAATCACATGCCATAAGTCACCCTTTAGTGTATACAATTCGTTGGATTTTTGTATAGTCACAGAGCTGTGCAACCATCACCATCCTCTAATTTTAGGACATTTCATCACCCCCCCAAGAAACTAAAGAAAAACTACACAGGCATTAGCAGTCACTCTCCAATCCCCTCCCCACACAGTCCCTGACAACCGCTAATCTACTTCCTTTCTCTATGGATTTATCTATTCTGCACATTTTATGTAAACCGAGTCATACAATGTGTGGCTTTCTGTGTCTGGCCTCTTTTACTTACTTAGCATAATGTTTTTAAGGTTCATCCATGTTGTCGCATACGTGAGTACCATTGTTTCTTTTTATGGCCGAATAATAGTCCATTGCATGCATATGCCACATTTGTGTATCCACTCATCTCTCGATGAACATTTGGGTTGTTTCCATTCTTTGGCTACTATGAATAAAGCTGCTGTGGACATTCAGGTACAAGTGTTTGTGTGCGCGTGCCAATCCAGTTTTAGCTCATGGTGTACCTGGCCTCATGGCCCACGTAGGATCAGATAAAGAAGGGCTGATGCCATTACTTCTTGTTAAAGTTCCATTAACCCCCGTTTCCCCCTCATTCTGACTCTCATCTCTCCCATAGAACAGTCTAGTCAGTCTCACGCAAATTTCCAGATAGGGCACTTTGAGGTACTCACAAAAGATATCATTATGTTCCCCCACAAAAGATATCCTTGGCCCTGACCGGTTTGGCTCAGTGGATAGAGCGTCAGCCTGCAGACTCAAGGGTCCCAGGTTCGATTCCGGTCAAGGGCATGTACCTTGGTTGCAGGCACATCCCCAGTGGGAAGTGTGCAGGAGGCAGCTGATCGATGTTTCTATCTCATCGGTGTTTCTGACTCTTTATCCCTCTCCCTTCCTCTCTGTAAAAAATCAATAAAATATATATATATTTTTAAAAAAGATATCCTTGAAGTGGGGAAAGGGGATAGGAAGAGAGTGGCAATGATACATAGGCTAGACTTATTATTCAAGGACTATTCAAATATCATTTAGAAACATTGTTTTAAACTTTTTCACTGAGATAGGCTAATTATCACACACACATCACTTAGGAATTGCCTGTGTCCACAAACGTAAGGATAAATAGAGGGTTGCTAGGTAAAATATAGGGATACATTGAGTGCCCAGTTAAATTTGAATTTTAGATAAACAATAATTTTTTAGTGTAAGTCTATTGTATGCCATAATTTTGAATAATTATTTAAAAAAATATATTCATGAACAGAAATTCAAATTTAACACGGTGTCCCATATTTTTATTCAGTAAATCTGGCAACCCTAGAAGGAAAAATTAAAGAACATCCAATAGTTATAAATCATTTTTATGGCGGGATAGCAACTGAGGTTTGGTTATAGGAAATCCCAGAATAAAATGGAATTTGGAGTTAATTTGTAGATTTAATTGACTCCCTCTCTAGGGCTTTTATAACTGAATGTGTATAACTTTTGCTTTCTCACAATCTCTCTCTGAAATAATCAATAGTCTACAAATGGAGAAACAAGGCAAAGATATTAAAAGACTAGAGGCCCGGTGCACAAAATTCGTGCACGGGAGTGGGGTGTCCCTCAGCCCGACCTGCGCCCTCTCGCAATCCGGGACCCCTTGGGTAGGGGCCCTAGGCCTGGCTGGCAATCAGGGCCTACCGGGGCTTTCCTTCCCATGACTGCTGGCAGCTGCCTCCCCTTCCCTGCCACCAGTCACCTCTCTCTGTAGGCGACAGGTGTGGGGTGCGATCACTTGGCTGGTCTGGGCCTCCCTCTGTGGGGCAATCAATCACAGGGCTCCGTGATCAATGGTTCCACAGAGGTAGGCCCCGCCCACCCACCGCAGCATTGCTGGCTGGGTAGCCTGGGCCTCCCTCTGCGGGGCGATTGTGGAATGATTGTGGGGTGATTGTGGGGTGATGGCGGACCCCCTAACCAATCGCATCACACCCGCCTTGGCTAGCCTGGTGGCAGTGCATGTCATAGCATGGTTGTCCGGAAGGTTGTACAGACGGTCATTCTGTTGTTCGGTTGTTCAATTGATTTGCATATTAGCTTTTATTATTATAGATACTTCAAGATCCATCAGTGATTTTGGGGTCAATTTAAACAAATATTGTGATTGGTTTTGGGAAGAAAATGTAGAGTGTAATTCCATTAAATTTAAGAGCAGGGAAGGATTTTATTTGAAGCCCTTTTAGTTTAGATGAAGAAATTGAGGTTCAGAAAAACTAAGCAATTTTCTCTAAGCCACGAAGCTGGCTAATGGGGAAGTGGACATTGAAATCCTAAACCCCTGACTCCCAGCCTACAGAGGTTTTTCCGATTTACGGACACCACATGCCCTTCCCTTCTCCTCCCTTTGCTGTAGTTTCCTCTCCTTCAATGTGGCCTTGATAATCAGCCCAGCCATCATTGTTTTACAATTCTGTAAGACACTAGCTGGGGATTCCTCCTAGATCTTGCAAATAATATAGAGCATATTACTTAAAGTGAATAAAATATTTTTCTGTTATAAACAAGGTTTACAAAAGGATTTAAGAATAGTTCCTATTTACTTATTTTTTTTTAAAATATATTTTATTGATTTTTTACAGAGAGGAAGAGAGAGGGATAGAGAGTTAGAAACATCGATGAGAGAGAAACATCGATCAGCTGCCTCTTGCACACCCCCTACTGGGGATGTGCCCGCAGCCAAGGTACATGCCCTTGACCAGAATTGAACCTGGGACCTTTCAGTCCGCAGGCCGACGCTCTATCCACTGAGCCAAACTGGTTTCGGCCATATTTACTTCTTTTAGTTGTAAAGAGTTGCTATTATCAGACTTTGGGGTAATCTTATCTAATAGGCAATGAGAAGCTTCCTTTGATTTATACATTTGCATTTTGTTCATGCTCATCATTACACCCAATGAACAAATTCCTAAATTGGGAAAAAAAAATCTGTATTTATTTGAATACTAGTGGCCTGGTGCACGAAATTCGTGCACATTAGTAGGGAATTAATTAGAGGAAATATTTTAATATTGCTATTTCCCCTTTCTCTATAATAGAAGTATCATAGATGAAAGAAAATTAGTAAAATGTATATGAAAATCTCCCTCCTATCAGAGTCTGGGGCGCGCCGTGGGACCCAGAGTCAAGTCCCCGCCCACTCGCTAGCGCCTTGAAATCGAGAGAGACCCAGACCCAGACCCAGACCTGGGGGTGCGCAGCCTCAGGTCCCCTGGCCTGGCACCGGGCCTTGGGGCATGGCCTCAGGTCCCCTGGCCTGGCACCGGGCTGTGGGGCATGGCCTCAGGCCAGAGGGCGTGATGACCATTTGCATATTAGCTCTTTATTATATAGGATACAAATCTGCAAAATCTGAAGATTTTGAGTGATCATACATTGTCAAAGCTTCTGGTTTTACACTTGTTCTATATCTCACTGCTGTATGTGTTTCTAAGACAGCAGTTAATACTTTGCCTCATCAATTTCTCACATGTTATAGGGGTTGGATCAATATCTAACCATGAGTTTTTCCTTTTATAGCTCTCCAAAACCCAGTCACCAAGCCAGTCCAGGCCAAGAATTTTGCAGACTATCATTTTGTCTCTGTATTTTATTTATTTTTATTTTAAAATATATTTTTATTGATTTCAGAGAGGAAAGGAGAGGGAGAGATAGAAACATCAATGATGAAAGAGAATCATTGATTGGCTGCCTCCTGCATACCCCCTACCGGAGATTGAGCCCACAACCCGAGCATGTGCCCTGACCAGGAATCGAACCCGGGACCCTTCATCCACAGGCCAACGCTCAATCCGCTGAGACAAACCGGCTAGGGCTGGTCTCTGTACTTTAAAGGGAACAGTGTCGCTTATCCCCAACCCAGCCTACCTCTTCTTCAGGGCTTGGTGTTCAGTATCGTTAAGGTCTCACCTCATAGCATGTGACAATGAGAAGAAACTGGCTTATTTAAAACCTGGCTACAACAACTTTGTGAAAACGACTAACTGCTGAAAATAAGACTTTGGGAGAAACATGGGTTCTTCGCTCGTCACATTCGCAGGATTGAAAAGGCTGCAATGACTCAGCGCTGAGGCCTTGGAGAGGACGGCTGGGGCCTAGGGCAGCATTTACAGAGCATGCGGCCTCCGAGAGTTTGCTGGTGACGTGATTTTTATATGGCTAGCCTGGTGCAGTGAAGTGGCAGTGTTCTTGGGCCTTTTCATTTCCTCAAGTTCCTTTCGGAATCATCACATCTCTGAATACCAGGGCATCTGGGGGGATAGCAGAAAATAGAGACGCTTCCTAACATTGAGGGGAGTGGGAGTCAGTCCTCAGGGGTTTATACAAATGATGTCCCTGCTTGTCCTGGGGTGGAGGGGAGTTCTCATGAAGACTCAAAAATTAACCTTAAACAGCTCATGGAGCTGAACCATGTCAAGGTAGTCTCCCCACATGACTGTCTGGGTCTATTTCCTATTCAGAGTAGGAGACAACAATAAACCTGTCCTGTCACCATTCACCCAGAGCACGTAGCCACAGAAAAGAAGAAGAACAGCTTTTGGGGGAGGGCACTATCGATCTAAAAGCTTCCCTCACCCTGGGGACCTCATTTTTCTTATTAAAATGTGTGATTCTCCTTTATTGAAATACTCAATTCTTTTTTTTATAATATATCTTTATTTATTTCAGAGAGGAAGGGAGAGGGAGAGAGAGCTAGAAACATCAATGATGAGAGAGAATCATCGATCAGCTGCCTCCTGCACGCCCCACACTGGGGATCAAGCCCGAAACCTGGGCATGTGCCCTGACCCGGAATTGAACCGTGACCTCCTGGTTCATAGATTGATGTTCAACCACTGAGCCATGCCGGCTGGGTGCAGCCGGGCTCAGTTCTCTTCTTTATAGAAAAAAAATTGTCATCACATTTACCCTTATGGGAATTTCCAATATCTTGAGGGATCTTAATCTTTATTTGCCATCAAGTTCCTGTATTTTTGTCATTTTACAGAGATGGCTACCCTGGAATTCATAACTATTCCTGGGGTTGATTTATTATCAATGTTTACAATACTGCTTATTCTTTGTGAAAGCAATATGGTCTTGTCCTTGGTGCATGTGCTTTGTGGTAGGGAGCGATTACCCGCAGGCTAGATGGCCGTGAGTAGATTTTGAATCATGGGGAATATTCCATTTCCCTTGCGAAAACAAATCGGGGATTTTAATCCACCCTGGAGATCGAAGATGGAGATGAATATAGGCTTGAATTGCATGTTGGTGTTTGAGGACTAGCAGTGATGGAAACACCAAGTAGTCTCAGAATGTTAGCAGGTATGAGCTCATCTTTATTGACTGGGCTGTGATTGACATAGGTTTTCAATAAAGATTCAGCAGCTCATATCCAGAATGTCATGGAAAACAGGCTTCTTCAAGATGGAACCTTCCTGAGAACACTGCCACTTCACTGCCTGGGGAGGGGGCGGAACTGGAGTAAAGATAAATTTAGAAAAAGATGGAGCCTTCTAAGTAAGATCAAATAGGATGAGTACAATACGTATCATGCTGCCACCAAATTTCTAATCACAGCAAGTCATTTCTGGTTTAAAAACCATTAAGCAAAACAAAACGAAGGGCCGGGCAGCCCAGTGAGGTCAAGTTTCCCATCACTAGAGGTGTCTCAGTAGGAACTGTGTGTAGCGTTGTGTTGGTTTCTGAATCAGGTGGCTGGTTGGACTAGCTCAGTGGTCGGCAAACTCATTAGTCAACAGAGCCAAATATCAACAGTACAACGATTGAAATTTCTTTTGAGAGCCAAATTTTTTAAACTTAAACTTCTTCTAACGCCACTTCTTCAAAATAGACTCGCCCAGGCCGGGGTATTTTGTGGAAGAGCCACACTCAAGGGGCCAAAGAGCCGCATGTGGCTTGCGAGCCGCAGTTTGCCGACCACGGGACTAGATGATTGTTAAATGCTTTGGAGACTCCAAGAATCTTTGATTCAACTTAAGTAAATTAGGGACTACAATAAGTTCAGCTCAGGAACTAAAAGAAGCCCCTAGAATGATAGTGGTGTGATTCCAGGAGCAGTTATTTGCCCTGTAGCCCCAACAACTAGCAGTCTGTACCCATGACCCAGCCTTAGCTTTTGCTTACTTAAAGGCATGTGTGTGCCTTTGTACATCCCCAAGCTTTACTCGGTTGGTTTCCTCTGTCTGAAAGGAAGCCCCGTCCTAGCAGAATGTGCACTTGCCCCTTGAAGACCTAAGTCTAAGGTAGTGCTTCTCCCCTGGGGTGATTTTGTAACTCCCCTCCCCCACCCCAGGGTTCACTTGATGAAGTCTGGAGACATTTTCGGTGGTTACAACTCAGGGAAGGGGGCGGTGCTAAGGCATCTAGTGGGCAGGGATGCTGCTAACCATCATACAACACACAGGACAGCGCCCAACAGTAACCACCCAGCCCCAGATATCACCAGTGCCGAGCTTGAGGAACCCTGATTTAAGCGGGGTGACCTTTGGGGCAGAAGTCCCGCCGTCTTCCTCACTATCACACAGCAGTCATAGAAATTTGTTGAAAACACTTTATATCTTCTTTAAGGCACTTGTCACTTTGTCAACCGGGAGTGTCACTGGTTTGGAAAACTTTTTAAGCTCTAGAAACTCTGTCTGTTTAAATATAAAATGGGACTTACTCTGATTAGAGAGGTGAGGAGGTGGGAATGGCTCACCTGTCAGCCTTCAGGAGGACTCCTGAAACTCCAGCAACAGACAAGCAGCACTTATTGAGTACTTACTGTATGCTAGATCCTGTGCCAAAGCTTTACATGGATTGCACACAGGAGGTATTAATATATGTTGAATTATCTTATTTAATTCTTCTAAGGTTGTGTATTAATTTCTTTAAATATATATATATATATATATATATATATATATATATATATATATATATTGATTTCAGAGAGGAAGGGAGAGGGAGATAGAAACATCAGTGATGAGAGTCATTGATCCACTGCCTCTTGCACGCCCTACACTGAGGATTGAACCCGCTACCAGAGCCTGTGCCCTGACCGGGAATCAAACTGGTTCGTAGGGCAACGCTCAACCAGCAAGCCACGTCCGCTCAGGCTGTCTTAGTTTCTTAGACACCAAGTTTTTGTTTTTTTTAAAAAATATATTTTATTGATTTTTTTTTACAGAGAGGAAGGGAGAGGGGTAGAGAGTTATAAACATCGATCAGCTGCCTCCTCCCCCTACTAGGGTTGGAGCCCACAACCAAGGTACATGCCCTTGACCAGAATCGAACCTGGGACTCTTCAGTCCGCAGGCCGACGCTCTATCCACTGAGCCAAACTGGTCAGGGCTAGACACCAAGTTTTTAAAGTCCAGGAGTCGTTGGAGTGTGTCTGCGGGCATCCGCCTGTCCATCCACCCAGCCACCTCCGAGCTTCTTTTGAGCATTACAGCATCAGGCCCAGTGAGATTTCCAAGTGGGGAGTTAAGGCTCGCGCGCATCTTGGCGCTTCTGCATGTTTTGTGGGGGAAGCAGAAAGGCCGGCGCTTAGGGGGGCGGGGGCACCTACTCATGAATATTAATAAAGGCGGCCACCTGCTCCGAGGAAGGCTCTGAATGCTAACGAGGAGATGACGCACGGGTCCGCGCGTGCCCGTGGGCGGGAGCCCGAGCGCGGGCGCGCCCCCGGAGCCGGGCACGAGCGCGGGGAGGGGCGAGGGCGGGTGGAGGGGAGCTCGCCGCAGCCGCCTCCGCTGCCGCCGCCCGGCCGCCGCTGCCCGCCGCTGCCCGCCGCTGTCCGGCACCGCGCTCCGGCCGTTCTGTGGATGGAGGTGTCCCGCTGAGCCCGGGGACCGCCTCCCTCCGCCAGGACCCGCACAGGTGCAGTCGCGGGGGCGACCTTGGTCCGGACTGACCCACGCCATGGGTGGGGGTTGGACGGGGTGGTGAGGGGGCCCCGCGACCCGGGCTTCGGGGGCCCGCAGGTCGAGGGGAGCCGCAGCCCCGCACCCCCCGACGCGTCCCATCCTGGAATCAGAAAGAAAAGCCCGGAGGTGGGCGCTCTCTGCTCTGCCCTTCGCGGGAGCGCAGCGGGGATGCGGGGACTTGGGCACTGCCAGCAGCATCCGAGCCTGGGCCCCCAGCCAGGCTGGTGTGTGTGTGTGTGTGTGTGTGTGTGTGTGTATCCGCGCGTGTGGCTGAGGGTGACAGTGCTGCGTGTGCGTGCGTGTATGACAGCGTGTGTGTGTGTGTGTGTGTGTGTGTGTGAGCGCACCCGGGCGGGGGTGCATGTGTGTATGTGTATGTGTATGTGACAGTGTATATGTGTATGTGACAGTGTGTGTGTATGTGTATGTGTCTGTGTGTGTGTATGCGTGTGTGTCTGTGCCCAAGCACGCGGTGTGGGGCCGGCGAGCAGGGGACGCTGCCCGGTGCTGCCAACCCAGCAGCCACCGAGCAGCGGGTGGGTGCCTCCTTTCAAGACCGTTATCTGGCCCGTCACCTTAAAGCTCCAGTCATCTCTGCCCTTAATAACCCGCGCCGCCCCCCTGTGCCCTCCCTGGGGTGCCAGGCCTTCCCCAGGACCGGGCATTCCTGCAGGGTCAGCGCCCTGGCCGCTGCCGCAGACGCTGGGGAGCAATTGTTGGGCCACAGAACAGGTCGGAGAAAGGACGAGTTGGCTCTGTCCCGAGCTGGGCCCAGCGCTGGACAGAGCCCAGGGTGGGGTGATTATCACAGCCCTCTATTCGCTCTTGCTATCCCTTCCCTCCTTGCCGACCCCCTCCTTGCCTATCGACACCCCCAACTCCCCTCCCACTTCGGTGTCTCCATCCTGTTTGGCCAAAAGGGCCCGTGGAATGTGTGCAGCCGGCGGGATGAGCCCAGCTTGCTTGGAGTGCCAGCCATTGTGCTGCTCGGAGGAGCCTTTCTTTGCCCGAACAGCCCAGGAGCGGAGGGCAGGGGGGATGAGAGATGAGGGTGATGGAGCAGCAGGAGGAGGGGAACAGAGGGAAACAGAACCGCAAAGGGGTTGCTGGCTTATAAGCAATGAAATACTCTTTCTGTCAAAATGTGAAGCTGCCACAATCACGTATCCTGACTGGGCTTGGCCGAGTAGCAGCAGGAAAACCGAAGGTGCATCAGTGGAAGGAGGTTCTGGGGAGGCTGGGGGTGGGGGGTGCGGCACACAGGATCTCTTGATTTATGGGGCAAGTGATGGGAAGAAGGGGAGATGGCATGGAGGCCTCTGGAGGCACGGTGAATTCTCTGCTGCTCTGCTCCGCTCTGCTCAGCCAGCAAAGCAGGGAGATGTGACTGCTGCCCCACGCTGCGGCCCGTGCATCATTATGTGTTCCCTGCTGGCCTCTGTTAAGCTCCGGGATGCCTTTTCTTTCCCAAATTGCACTACCCATCAGGAGCCAACATAAATGGAATAGATAATAGGACATAATCAAACTGTAGTCCTGTACTCTGTTCTGTGATAAAGAGAAAAAGAGAAAAAGCCTTCTATGGTTCCTTCTTTTTGCCATTCTCCATGTATTCTTTTAAAAATCAACTTTGGAAGCATAGAGAAAGGGGATAAGTGATCAATTATTTCAACTGTAGCTTTTAAAATATATATATTTTTATTGATTTCCGAGAAGGAAGGGAGAGGGACACAGAGAGAGAAATACCAATGATGAGAGAGAATCATTGATTGGCTGCCTCCTGCATGCCCCCTACCGAGGATCAAGCCCCCAACCCCGGCATGTGCCCTTGACCGGAATCGAACCCGGGACCCTTCAGTCCGCAGGCCCACGCTCTATCCACTGAGCCAAACCAGCTAGGGCTCAACCCCAGCTTTTAAGGGGAGGAGGCCTCCCCGACGACCTGCTGATGAAGACAGGAGCAAGCTTGCCAGATGCAAGAGTAGGACATTTCAGTTTGGGGGCAAAGGCACCCGACCAAGAGAGAAGAGTGTAAAAAGGCAAGCTGTGATGAAAGGAAGGGGAGTAAAGGGCACCATTTCCAGAAGGGCTGCCAGCCCCAACCCAGAGGCCCCTCCTCAAGACCAGGGCAGGGCCAGTCAGAATGCCGGGTTCTCATCTCCTCTGCCGCGGCCTGGGCCCTTTCTGCAAAGCCTGGGCTCAGGTTGGGTGCTGAGTGGCTTCTGGTTCCCAGCACAGGCTTTCAGTTTTAGCATCACCTCCAGCTGGCCATTCATGTGGAGCTTCTTGGCTTCTCGGCAGTGAAATCGATGACAAGAAATCAGGCCATGTTGTTGATTACGATCATGTTTCTGAACTCTAGAACTGTGATATCCATTTCTTCTTTAATAAACCTCTAGATGAATCCATTTCTCTAGAGTCTGAAGGAGCCGAGGATAGGTGCTTTCAGCATAATCTTCCTGTTGCCAACATTCAAAACTCAATCTTAGTCCTAGATTGCCCTCTTGTTGCTAGTTAATTAGTATGGATTGTGCCATTTCAAATCAGCACCCCCTTGGTATCTCCTGCTCCTCCCAGCACCCCCTCTCTCCTAGAGAAGCGTGCACATTTAAAGGAAATGTAAAATTTTGGAACAGCTGCTGGTTAACCTTTATGTCTCTCTGAAATGGGACCTGGGACCCAAGAGGCTTCGACCAAATGAATTTAAAGTATGGTGCTTTAGCAAAAAAGATGAAAAAATTCACTTAGCAATAAATAGTTCTCTCATTTGATAGGCATTTTGAAGCCTAGAATATCATAGCAAGGATTGTTTTTCTTTCACTTGGAGCATTCTCAATCCACATTTCTGTGTAACCAAGTTATTCTCATTTTCCTAGTCATTGGCTTTTATTGGACACTATGTATTCCATGCATTGTGCTTAGCATTTCAAAGTTGATCTCATTGACTCCACAAAATAACTACTATTCAATGTAAGTGCTATTCTAAATCCCAATTATAGATGAGGAGACTGAGGCACAAAGAGGCTGATGATTTGCCCCAAGTCTCAGAGCTGGGAAGTGACAGGGCCAGGATGGGAATCTGCAGTCCAGGGTCTTCACCATCACAGAGTCCTGCCTCCATCCGCACAAACCCTCAGCAGTAAAACCTTCCCTTGCTCTCTACTGCACTCCATGATCTTTCCTAAACTCCCTTGGGCACTAAAGGATTCCTAATTTTGTTTAAAATATGGTTTCAGAAAGAGGAAGGGAGAGGGAGAGAGAGAGATAGAAACATCAATGATGAGAGAGAATCATTGATTGGTTGCCTCCTGCACACCCCTACTGGGGATCGAGCCCGCAACCTGGGCATGTGCCCTGACTGGAATCAGACATGATCTCCTGGTTCATAGGTCGATGCTCAACCACTGAGCAACACTGGCCGGACAGGATTCCTAATCTTTTCTGTGCCATGGGCCCCTTTGGCCATATAAAAGAGCCCTTGGGGTCTGTAGACTAGGTGAGGAATCCCTGACTGACGATTAGTTGTGTATTCCTCTATAGGTGTGTTGTCCAATAGGGTAGCCACTAGCCACATGTGGCTATTGGGCACTGGGAAGGTGGGTGGTCCAAATGGAGACTAGCTGTAATTGTAAGACATACCCTGGATGTCAAAGACTTAGTATGGAAAAAGAATGTAAAATGGATCATCAGTATTTTAAAATATGGATTACAATTTGAAATGGTGATATCTTGGATATACTGGATTAAATAAAATATATTATTATAGTTAAATTATTAAGTTAATATGTTATTAAAATTAACTTCCAAAGGTATTAGTTCTATACCAACACCTTCATCTAACAAATGAGTTCATCAGGACCCACGATGCTTATCCTTGAGCCAGGTCTGTTGGCTCTTATTTTTTTTAAAAATATATTTTATTGATTTTTTACAGAGAGGAAGGAAGAGGGATAGAGAGCTAGAAACATCGATGAGAGAGAAACATCGACCAGCTGCCTCCTGCACACCCCCCACCGGGGATGTGCCCGCAACCAATGTACATGCCCTTAACCGAAATCGGACCTGGGACCTTCCAGTCCGCAGGCCAACGCTCTATCCACTGAGCCAAACCAGTTTCGGCGGTCTGTTGGCTCTTAAGCCTGTGTTCTTTCCAAGATATCACACTGCTCTTGTTTCCTTTTGTATTCGAAGGTCCTATCATGCTGCCTCTGTAAACTGTACACACTCAGAATATATTGGATGTGATGCTGACTTAACCACCAGTAAAAACCCAGGAAGAGCCGCCCAGGTCCTCACCCAGCGCGCCCTTTGCTTCCCTTATTTAGAGTTTTAAACGTTGTAGACAGAGATGGAGAGTGAAGTCCTAGGGTAAACCCCGTGGTTTTTGCTGTCCATTTGGTTCTCCTTGAATAGTGGTTCCAATTTGAGCAGCTAACTGCATCAAAAATCACAGCGACCGGAGAGCAAAGCTGGGTTGCCTTTCTATGTTACCAGGAAGGAGGTTTTGTGTGCAGAGGAGGGTATGATCGATGATGATACCTGTGCTGCCTGAGGTGGAGAATGAGAAACTGTATGTGGATGAGAAGATAGTTTTTTCAGCGAGTACACATTGATTGGTTGCCTGGCCACAGGGCAGCGTGTGCTAGGAGCCCAGGAGGCTATTCAGAGGACGCCAGTGCCCTCGCGGGATTTAGATTCAAATTGGGGAAGGGCTTGGAGGTGCAAACGGATGGATAAATCACAGATGAAGGCAATGGGTGAAGAGGGCCCGGAGCTGTGGGAAATGCAGGGAGGCCAGAGCCTGCAGCCTTCCCGGGCACAGAGGCCAAGATGGTGGTTGTGGACTCTGGCTCTGGAACAGTGGGGAACACATTGGTAGTTGGATCCGTCTTTTATGGATACTAGACCATTTAATCCATTCCTCTAGTCCTGGCTATGCTCTGTGTCTGGGAAAAACTCAGGTGCTTGTTTGAAAACCTCTGTTAGTGTTCTGTCAGTCTGTTATTTATTGATGAGGGTAGTAATAGCGAGGTCCATGACTTGCTATCCAAAATCCTTGGGGCCAGGCATGTTTCAGAATTTAGATTATCTCAACATGTGGAAGGCAGTAATAGAGTGCCTATTCTGCAAAGCATCCCCTGAGGCACCGGTGCAATAATCTCTATAGTTTAAAAAATTAATATTTCTGCAGCAAAACACACTAAGTGGGATAACTTAAAACCATAAGCAGCTTGTATATTCATGTAAATCAGGTTTAGTTGCCAAATGAGCTTAGTTAGCTTCAGGTCAGGTTTTTCCACCAAATAAGTTATGAAGAACTTCCAGTTTCCAGAGCACGTGGTTAAGGATATGGGCCTATTTCGAACAATATTGACATTGGTTGTCTGCCAGCCACTGTCCTAAGCTCTTCCCTGTGTTTACTCCTTTTACCCTATGACAACCCTTGGAGGTAGGTCCTGGTATTATTTCTGTCTTGGGTCGAATAAAAGGAAACACAGAGAAGTTAAGAAACTTGCTAAGGTCGAAGCTGGGGAGGGGCAGAACAGGATGTGAGCCTGGGCGGTCTGGTCCAGGGGCTGCACACTGAACCACGATGCTTCGGTTTTTAGAGCAGGGAATTGGAAGCAGGTATTCCTCTCAAGTGTATTCTACTTAGATTAGTGTTATTCATACTGACAATGATATTTGAACTCCTTAAGTGCAGAATAATGAGCAAGCCCAGGAGCGATGGATGCCAGTTAAGTGGACTCTCTGTGTTTAGAGAGACACAGAGTAATGGAATATGTGATTACGTTCCCTCCGCAGGGCTGGCCCCAACGCCCAGTCCAAACTCACATTAGCTTGTTCATTTCTTCCAGAGAAACGAGCCTTGAACGTTGCCGCTGCGCCAGGATGGAGGCCCCACTGGTGAGTCTGGATGAAGAGTTTGAGGACCTCCGGCCCTGCTGCTCAGAGGAACCGGAGGAGAAGCCACGGTGTCTGTACGGCTCCTCGCCCCACCACCTGGAGGACCCCTCCCTCTCTGAGCTCGAGAATTTCTCTTCTGAAATCATCAGCTTCAAGTCCATGGAGGACCTCGTGAATGAATTTGACGAGAAGCTCAATGTCTGCTTCCGGAACTACAATGCCAAGACCGAGAACCTGGCTCCCGTGAAGAACCAGTTCCAGATCCAAGAGGAGGAGGAGACCCTGCAGGACGAGGAGTAAGACGTCTTAGTTGCCCTCTCTTGCTTCATACAAGAGCCCTGGGGTCTGGGGACCTTGACATAGACCTAGATTCTGTCTAGGAGCTCCTGGCTTCTTACTACCTTTTCATGTCAGCCGGGCAGTGCTCTCCCTGGTAGTTGCTGCCATTGTCCTGTCGTATCCCTTCATAGTCACCTGTGGAGCTTTCTTAAGTTGAAACATTAAAGAAGTGAAGGGATTTTAGGAAATAGAGTTTCCCCTAGATACAAAATAGAATTTCGGGAGTATGGTAAACTAACTTTCTTTCTTTCTTTCTTTCTTTCTTTCTTTCTTTCTTTCTTTCTTTCTTTCTTTCTTTTTAAAAAAAATATATCTTTATTGATTTCAGAGAGGAAGGGAGAGGGAAAGAGAGATAGAAACCTCAATTATGAGAGAGAATCATTGATTGGCTGCCTCCTGCAGGTCCCCTACAGGGGATCAAGCCCGCAACCCAGGCATGTGCCTTTGACCGAAATCGAACCTGAGACCCTTCAGTCCGCAGGCCGACGCTCTATCCACTGAGCCAAACCAGCTAGGGCTGTCTTTAGCTTTCTTTATGCCAGTAGTAACCCACCCAGCTTTAAAAAATAAGGACCAGAAAAAAACAAACAAAAAACCTGTGATGGAGGAATCTATTTCATTAGAGCAATTTGCTTCAAGAAACACCAGAATTGTGAACAAGTCCAAATTGCTTACCACCCCTCACATGTAGAAAAAATGTCTAGAAATGAACTTGAGCCCACGGAATTACCCAGGGTAGTGGTTGGCAAACTGTGGCTCGCGAGCCACAGGCGGCTCTTTGGCCCCTTGAGTGTGGCTCTTCCACAAAATACCATGGCCTGGGCGAGTCTATTTTGAAGAAGTGGCGTTAGAAGAAGTTTAAGTTTAAAAAATTTGGCTTTCAAAAGAAATTTCAATCGTTGTACTGTTGATATTTGGCTCTGTTGACTAATGAGTTTGCCGACCACTGACCCAGGGGAATACAAAGATGATAACTGGGTGAAGGGGCTTCCGAGTGTGCAGGTTCCCCAGGCCACTCACTAGCCACCTTCTCAGGCCAGAACAGTAGTTGAGAAAAGATATCTAAGAACAGAGCTGTTTGAGGAGGGACCAGAAAGAGAAGGGGTAATTTTTCACATAAATTAAAGAGTGTTTGGGGCATTGATAAAAACAAAAAACAAAAACCAATGAATTCCCTGCAGAGATAAAACATGCACCAATTGTTCTTTGGGCATCACCCAAGAAATGCCACGTAGTTGGTCATGGGAGTTTGGAAAACAACTGTGCTTTTGGTTTCTCTTTTTATGGACTTGAGCAGGAATAGCTGACCTTAGACAAGCTGCGTAAGAGGCATGTCCTAGAGACCTAGACAGAGGATTGAACCTGACCATATTGGGCAGATAGTAGCTTATTTGGTGGCTAATGAAGACGGTATCTCTGAATACAGGGCAACAAATCTGTGTCTTACTATTATATCCCCACGGTCTAATGTAGTGCTTGGTGTGTAGTAAGTGATCAAATAATACTTTTGAGTGACATATTGACTATTGAATGAATGGAATGGCGATAATAGCTTGCCTTGTAGGTATACGTACAGTGTTTCTAGCTAGGTCTAACCCATTTCTGTCTTCTCTTTTTCATTAATGCTCACCTGAAGGCCTGGGCATAGAGGACATGTCACTCTGGTGACCAGTACTATCACAGTGGACTGTATGTTATTCCATTTCAAGTTTCAAACTAATTCTTTTTAGATACTGAGACTGTTATAATTTGTTCGACTCTTTTAAATCCAAAAAAGGATGACCGTGGGGCTTTATTATACAGAGTGTTTCTTCACTCTAGTCCATTGCACCAGGCAATGAGCTAGAAATATAAAGACTATGAATTCTAATTTTCAGACTCTCACTAAGTCGCTGTGTGACCTTGGGCTAGTCACTAACTCTAGTTGACTGCGTGGGTCCTCATCTTTGAAACCTCCAGAGCTCTGTCTTGATGAAGCGGGACTAAGGACTGGCAAAGAACCTCATTTCTCACCTCACCCGGGCTGCGCTCTGAAAATGACTTTTTACGACGTGTCCAATTCCTTTTGCTTCCGACAAATCATCTCTCCCCTACTTCACCCGCCGCTGCCTCATTAAGGATGGAGGCACAGCCAGCAAGTAGCACATTAACAGAGGCCACTCAATGTCAATTACCCTCACATGGGATTAGTGTCTTATCCTGACTTTCCCCGACTTGCCTGCCTCATTGACTGACTCAGCTAACAGACCAAAGGTTGAAAAATTCCTTAGAGATAAAAGTATGATTTGGGGGTAGTGTCGAGGGAGGAATCTGGGAAGAGAGAAATTAACATTGTGGTCAGCGTATCTGAATCTTTACAAATTAATATAAAAATGAGAATCCAACTACATACTTTGTTTTATAGACACCTATTCAGATATTTTAACTGTAAAATATGAAGAGATAAAGGAAGAAGATAATTTAATAGCTGACTTGATTGTGGTTCTCTTGCATAGCTCTAGGGTTCCAATAAACTTGCTTAGGTTTGGTATTTGGAGGGATAGTTCATCTACAAATGAACTGAAAGTGTTTTGGGTGGGATATAACAGGGACTTGGCAGAGATATCAGCTTATCTCTGATTCACCAGGGGAGTGGACGGCAAACCGTGGTTCTCGAGCCACATTCGGCTCGCGAGCCGCCGTTTGCCGCTCTGTTGACTAATGAGTTTGCCGACCACTGCACCAGGGCATGGGGGCATTAAACGAGAGTCAGACTTGAATATATAGCTCCTGTTTTTAAATTTAGAAACTATTTCAGAATCTCTTCCTTGCTTATATGTGATCAACCTTCCCTTTATCATAAGAGATTGAACCTGGAGGCCCGAGGTTCCTTAGGGGCCAATACAAAACGGGAAGGGGCAGTTCTCACCCCACCTCCTGCCTCCTGGGGTCCCTCTCAGCCTTCTTACAAGTGCCCCGAGATAGAGGGGCCAGCCCCGGGAGACCTGACAGATTTCTTGTTCTTCAGGCGGAATTGTGGGGTCAAAGGTGAGGTTAAAAACAAAGTCTGCATAATATATAAACGGCCTACAATCAGCCACACTTTACGTTGTAGACAAATAAATACCAAATAACCAGATAGGAAAAGATGACAGATAACTGATTTTTTAGGAAAGTTAATTCTCTTCTTTCTCCATATAGAAGGCACAGATTGTATTAATTGTATTTAAGCATTTATAAAGAATCCGAAAAGTTGTTCAAAGTCATTCATGTGCTAGTAATTAATTATTCTTAAGTATTAACTGCAAAAGTATTCATGTTAACACACATCCAAGTGTGGATAGTGATGGCTAGATGCAAATGAACCACTGGACAAGGGCTGTAGTCGGCCTAGAGGAGATTCAGGGAAATGTTACCAAGTTGGAATTCTAACAAGACCTGTGCACTGTCTACTACATTGTCAGGAATAGGTATGTAGGTGTGTGTGTGTGTGTGTGTGTGTGTGTGTGTGTGTGTGTGTGGCGGGGAGCTGGACTAATGTAGCCTTGCCTAGGTTTCAGACCTGAGCTTTTGTGTAGGTGTATTATCATGACCCATTCTGTTCGGTTTGTTCACCCTCTGCCATCACCCTTTCCCAAATGCCTAGCCCTCTGGTGAAAGACAGGTTAGTCCATTCTGCAGGCATCTAAGCCCAAGCTATAAAATAGGCACCTAAAAGCCGTTTCTGTTATTATAGGGACTGAGAACAAATTGAACCCCGGGTGCCAGGGCAGCATGACAGAAATTGAGGCAACCTGTCTAATCTTAGTTCCTTTTTTTTTAACTGAGGAATTTTATAGTCCACCTCAGCGTCCCTGTAAAAGGGACTATGTCCGTTTCCAAGGACCCTGCTTACCATCCATAGTTAGCCTCTCTGGGGAGAAAGCCCTTCCCACTCTTCCTCACAGCGAGCTTTGTGCTTTCCCTCCCGCCCCGGCTCCTGGTCCCTGTGGCTGCCTGCCTCCCAGCATCCTGCCTCTGCCTTCCACTTAGCCTTTCCCGGGATGGAGATGTGGACAGAAAGCAGGGCGTGGCCCTGCCGTCCGTGCCCTTTGTCTTCTGTAGATTGATGAAAGCATGCTGCCCAGAACAATGTAGTTCTAGACTTTGCATGCACAGCCAGTTTCTGAACTGCTGTTCTAGGGTGTGACTTGGAACTTGGTGTAGTATTCTGATGCCTATCTATACTAATAAAAGGCTAATATGCAAATTGGTCAGGACGCCCTCACAGTAACGACCGAACAGCAGGCTGTGTGACAAGGCTGGGGCGACAAGGCTGGCGGGGGGGTTGGTGAAGGACAACCAAAGGACTGAACAGCAGGCTGCATGGGGCAACCAGGCTGGCAAGGGGGGCAGTTGAGGGTGACCAGGCCAGCGGGGGAGGGGGGGGCAGATTTTAGGTCCGATTCCCGGGATCAGGCCTAAATCAGCAGTCGGACATCCCTCAAGGGGTTCCAGATTGGAGAGGGTACAGGCTGGGCTGAGGGACCCCCACCCCCACCCTGCACAAATTTTGTGCACCGGGCCTCTAGTGCCTATCATAAAATTCATCAAGGATTGGGAGAGTGAAGTAGTTAGGAATGTAGGCTCTATAAGCTCTATTCCCTGTTGGTTCAGTCCCACCTCTGTGGTTACTGGCTGTGTAAACTTAGCCAGGTTAAATGAACTCCCCCACGTTCCAGCTTCTCCTCATTACTATCTGCCTTACAGAGCTGTTGTTTGGAATGAATGAATGAATCCACATAAAGAGTTCAGGATAGTGCCTGGCTTATGGTAAGTGCTTGCTGGCCAAGTGGTGGCTGTGCATTGTTATTGGTGTTAAATGGGCACCGAATAAATATAGGAAAGGTACGCGTTGTGATTACAAAGAGATGAGAGTCCTTCTGTCTAAAGGCTGCTTTGAACCTCTGAGGATAAAAAGTACCTTGAACGGAAGAAGAAAAACCCGAACAAAACCCGAAAGAGAATGAGAACAGCTTGAATCCTGAGGTTTCAGCAACGGTTTAGGAAGTTGTCACTGAAAATCTAGAATCCGGCCCTAATTGGTTTGGCTCTGTGGATAGAGCGTCAGCCTGCGGACTGAAGGGTCCCAGGTTCAATTCCGGTCAAGGGCATGTACCTTGGTTGCGGGCACATTCCCAGTAGGAGGTGTACAGGAGGCAGCTGATCGATGTTTCTTTCCCATCGATGTTTCTGACTCTCTATGCCTTTCCTTTCCTCTCTGTAAGAAATCAATAAAATATATTATTAAAAAACCCTTGAATCTGAAGGTAAAATCCAGAGTGTGGTAGTGAGAAAAGTCGCTGCTCCCTAAAAGACTTGCGAGAGTTCCCAGTTGTCTCTGTAAGGCTGCGAACAGTTTCAAGGTCATTGGGAAGTGTGCAGTCTATCGACGTTCCCAGCTTCCATCCTGCCCAGGAGAGAGGGACGAAAAGCTCCTGCCTATTTTGGGCTTTGCTGAATTTCACTTTCCAGGACTTGCTGCAGGGACAAGTCTGAAGGTCGGTGCCTGCGTGCCTTGCTGCTCCTTCGCCAGCAGAGAACGTGGTGCAGGGGTGTGATGCTCACAGTTGCCGTCCACCGATCCTTCCAGTGGGTGTGGTGCTGGGACTTTTGTCTTGCAGAGAGCAGATCATATTTGCCTCTTGGCTTTAGAGTGCTAATGAGACTAGGATTTAGCATTAGGCTGGATTAGTGCAGCTCTAATATAGTGCCTGATAGAGATTGGGTCATCGCCCGTGTTTAAGAAGGAGACTCTGAAATCCTGCTGAAGCGATGTCTAACAATGAGGTCTTGCAAAGTGCTTTCCTGTAATTGTAGGAAAATAATGAATAAGCGGATAACCCCAGCATTGCCGTTACCTTGTGTGTTTCACCGCCTGAGTTGTATGCATCACGCACTAGGAGAATCTCTTTGCGCCCTGGCCAGTGTGGGTCAGTCGGTTGGAGTGTCATCCCGTACACCAAAAGGCTGAGGGTTTGATTTCTGGTCAGGGCACATACCTAGGTTGTGGGTTTGATCCTAGTTGGGAATGTGTGGGAGGCAACTGATTGATGTTTCTCTCTCACAATGATCTCTCTCTCTCTCTCTCTCTCTCTCAAAGCAATAAAAACATATCTTCAGCTGGATTAAAAAAAAAGAAAATTTCTGCTTATGTACCCACATATCATATATTATACCTGATTTTATATGTTAAGAGCACTTTCCTCCCTCATTTTATGTATATGATTTTTATTTCAAGTTTCAAGTATCTGTGTTCTGTTTTGCTCTCTCTCTCTTTCTCTCTCTCTCTATATATATTTGTGTGTGTGTGTGTGTGTGTGTGTGTGTGTGTATATAATTTGCACTTATTGTTTCAGCACCTTAATCCACATTTTGTCATGTTTTGAATTTGATCCACAGGTATACATATTTGCTTATTTTTAAACTAGAAGCCTGGCGTACAAATTCGTAAACAGGTGGGGTCCCTTGGGGTGGCCTGTGGGGATCAGGCCAAAACCCACAGTCCAACGCTGCCTGTAGCTCCTACCTGCCGCTCCCACTCATCCCGGCCCCACTGCGCCTGCCGCAGGCTCACGCCCGATCAGTCCTGATCAGGAGAGGCTCGCGCCACAGCAGCAGCACTTGTCAGCCGTGAGCCCTGTGTCTGGCACCTTCCCTAGGGGAGTGGCCTGCAGGATCTGGCTAAAACCGGCTCTCTGACATCCCCTGAGGGGTCCCGGATTGTGAGAGGGTGCAGGCCAGGCCGAGGAATCCCACCGGTGCATGATCAGGGCCAGGGAGGGACCATAGGAGGGTTCCAGGGCTTGTGTGGCCCATCTGGCTCAGTCCCCATTGGCCGGACCCCAGCAGCAAGCTAACCTATCAGTCTGAGCGTCTGCCTCCTGGTGGTCAGTGCACGTCATAGTGAGCAGTTGACTGGCCTTAGCCTATCATTAGCATATTACACTTTGACTGGTTGAACAGTTGACCAGTCACCGGACAACCGGACACTTAGCATATTAGGCTTTTATTATATAGGATGGCTATTTCCTTATACTGCATTAGTATTTCCTACCCTTGGTTTCATAGGTATCATGGCATGCATATACTCCTGAAGGAAACTGTGTAGAGTCCTCATTTATTTATTTAAGATTAACTCAAGTGCTGCTGGCTTCCAGGGATGGCATTATTTTATTAAATTTACACTAATCTCTGGATATTGACTAATGCATTTCTTTTCCTCCATGTGAGAGTTTGTGACTTCAGGATTCTCCCCCCAAACAAATCTTTCTGAAATGAGTTAAGCAACAAGGATGGCAAAAGGCCCTTTCTTATAATGTACATTTCGGAATGCTGCAAAGAAATGTCGTAAAGGCAGCCCATCTTCTCCCACTGAGGTCATCATGCAGACAGAGGTGTGTTCATTGGTTCCTTTCATACATTTGCTTTGGAAGGTCCACGTGGGTGACAGGGCACACCTAGACTCTACGCTGTTAGAGGGCAGGATCGTGCCACCCGTGGGCTCGCTAAACATTTTGGGTAGTAAATAAGCACAACAGCCTTGGCACCACATGATGACCCTGTTCTTAATGAGATCCAGCCAGAGAATCTGCCCAGATCGCCATCTCTATCTCTCTCTCTGTGTGTTTCTCTCTGTGTCTCTCTCTGTGTCTGGGTCTCTATCTCTCTCTGTCTTCTCTGCCAGTAGGAAAGAGGCATTGCTTAGTTTTATGAGACATGAACTATTTTGTTGAGGGCCAGATTTATTTTCTAGGGCAGTGTTTTTTTAATTGCCAGAGGTGATTTGATTGTAGACTCCATCATTTTATCGCAATGGCTCCCCTTCTCTGAAGCAAACACCGTTCACTTGGAAGCTCCTGGCCAGGGTCCGTTCTCTTGGCTCTTTCCCCCCGGGTGGAGGCAGAGCCTCTGATTCAGCTCTAAGCAGCTTGGCTCCTGCCTGCTGGAAGGCAGATGACCTCAGCCTGGCCCCCACAGAGCCTGCCTCCCCGGCCCAGCTCTTCCTTCCTCCAGGTGGGCGGGGCCCCAGATGTGTGCTAATGAGAGCTTCTCTTTGTTTATAGGGTTTGGGATGCTCTGACAGACAATTACATCCCTTCACTCTCAGAAGACTGGAGGGACCCAAACATCGAGGCTCTGAATGGCAACAGCTCTGACACCGAGGTACCTCTCTGCTCCCCCACCTCCACCCCTACCTAATAGGGCTTGAGAAGATGTGGATTCCACTTTGAAAAGCATTCAGTAACGTACCAGTCTTCCCCATTCAATGCTTAAAGTCATTGCTGGGAAGGTAGGAGTTGGGGGAGGAGGTGAAAAATAAGATGAGGGGGTACACCCGGGGTACACGAGGTGATTGGGATCATTACCTGTGAAAATGTAAATGCAGATACTTCTGTTGATGATCTGTGTCTACACCAGGGAAACTTAGGTGGTCCGAAGTAAGAGGAGGAGAGTGGCTACCATGTGTTTTTTTATATTCAAGTGATAATGGTTAAAATGAACAGTCAGTCTCACCAAAACAGTGCAGTGAGCAAGTGCTGACGGATCAGGGCCTGGCTAATGGCCAGCGTTGGGGTCCGGATATGAGTGAGGTGGCCACGAAATGGGGAGGCGTTCTTTATGGAAGGCAACCAAAGAGACATTTATGTGGCCTGAGTCACATTCTGTGGTTACTGATGCCAAAGAAGAAAGAAGCATAAGGGCTTATTTATTCATTTAAGCATATATGAATAAATAAAGAGAATACTTACTTTTTTTAAAAAAATATTTTTTGTTGATTTCAGAGAGGAAGGGAGAAGGAGAGAGAGAGATGGAAACATCAAGGATGAGAGAGAATCGTTGATCAGCTGCCTCCTGCACGCCCCCTAATGGGGATTGAGCCCGGAAACCCGGGCACGTGCCCTGACTGGGAATCAAACTGTGACCTCCTGGTTCATAGGTCGATGCTCAACCACTGGGCCACACCAGTTGGGTGAGAATACTTATTTTGAGTTGATTTTCAGAGGCTGTGGGGAGTGACCTTTCAGAAGATCCAAACTGCCCCTCCTAGCTGATTCTATATATAAAAAGGTACACCCATTTAATGGCTAAAAGCCAATTTCTGCCTTGCTTGGTTTTCTAGTTTCAGCTATAAAGGAAATTTGACAATTTCTTATGAGGAAGGGCTGTCAAATGTATGTGTGGGGGTGGATCTGATATTCCTAAATTGTCTAGAATTGAGTTCAGGTAAAAGAGATAGAGACAGGTTTCCCTTACTGGGCAATATTTCTGCAGGTCGTTGCCCAAAATAGCATAGCAGATGATCAGTTGGCTGATTTTTTTGAAAAGATGGTTGCAGCCCTAGCTTGTTTGGCTCAGTGGATAAAGCGTCAGCCTGCGGACTGAAGGGTCCCGGGTTCGATTCCGGTCAAGGGCACATGCCCAGGTTGTGGGCTCGATCCCCAGTGTGGAGCATGCAAGAGGCAGCCAATCAATGATTCTATCTCATCATTGATGTTTCTACCTCTCTCTCCCCTCTCCCTTCCTCTCTGAAATCAATAGAAATATATTTTTTAAAAAGATGGTTGCATATCCTTCTTAACTCTTCTAATAATTAGCAATCCAAAGTACTCGAAAACCTCAAGGCTTCATTGACTGGGGCAGGTAAGATGGTGACTTTGAGACTAAGAGATTTGCTAGGACACTGCTTGGCATTGATCTTGGAGGGTGTGTCTCGGGTCCTGTCTTGAACTCCCACCTGCTTATTTCCCCCTGCAGTGCTTATGTATACGGTGTTTAGCAGGTGCCCAAAATGCAGAGGAGAAGAGAGGCAGTGACGAAACAAATCAGGTGACTGAAAGTTAAGCAGGTCCATCTCCGTGCGAAAGGCAGATTTTTTTGCTTTATCTCTTTTGCCACCTTCCCCTCTCATTTTGAGGAGTACGCCTAAGGATGCGTAAGACAGCCTGCCCTTCCAAAGGACTTCCATTTATCCTCACGGGCAGATTTCCCTCAAGAGGCTTAATATTTCAGAGCAAATTGAATGACCCTGAGAAGGGAGATCTTGAGCTTGGTTCCTTGCAGGATTTCTTCCGTCTAAACCCTGGGAAACGGACAAGGTGGCGAAAGTGGATGGAGCAGGGCTGTCTTATTTCATCCTCCTCAGTGATCTGCATTCATTGCAGCCGAAGCTCTGCTAACTGACCTCAGTTGAAAGGACTTGCTAGATTAACGGTGCTCCGTCTCCCTTCTGTAACACATGCGGACCGGACGCCCTGGGCCTGCTGAAGGCACACGGCTGGCCGGCTTCTCGCTAGTAAGCGTGCACATCTCTTCTTCTGCTGAAGGGCTTCATTGGCAAGAATCAGCTGTGTTGTTCCCAAACCTGTTCGTGCTTGTAATTGTGACTGTAACTAAGTAATCGAATTAAATATTATAGACAGTGTTGGCTTATGACGGCAGGGAGAGTCGTTTTTGCTTTTTTAAAATCAAAGTAACACATGCACATCGTTTTAAAAGTCAAATAACACTTTTTAAAACTATCTAAGAGTTAAAAGAGTAGCCCGACCTGGCTTCCCCTACTCCCCAGAGGCAACCACGTTTATTTCCTTCAGCTGACTCCTTTGGCAGATAGCTTCAGTTTTCTTACATTGCCATTTCTTTGATTATTTAAAACGCACAGTTTTGGCTGTTATCTATTACTTTGTATTATGAAAGATAATATTCAGTTCTTTTTTTAAAAATATGTTTTTATTGATTTCAGAGAGAGGAAGTGAGAGGGAGAGAGAGAGAGAGAAACATCAATGATGAGAGAGACTCATTGGTCGGCTGCTTCTTGCACGCCCCCTACTGGGGATGGAGCCTGCAACCCAGGCATGTGCCCTGACCAGGAATAGAACCGTGACCTCCTGGTTCATGGGTTGACGCTCAACCACCGAGCCACACCAGCTGGGCAAGATTTAATTCTTTTACATCACTCCAAATGCTCCAACTTAGCCTGTCCCATTCTAGTAGAGTTAAATCAATATTAAGTATACACACTCGTGGACTCTGTAAAAACTGTTTCTTGCTGAGTCATGTACAGTGTTCTAGAAGAATATTTCCTCTCTTGTACGACTTTTTGTTTAATCTGGAGTGAAGCGTTACCTTGGCTTTCACTTGCTTTGTTTCCTTATACTTGTATATCTATCATTAGTTCAACCCCGAACTCTGAGGGGACCTTAAATCTCTCACAATCAGGCTTAAAAAAAAAAAATCAGATATTCTATCAATTCTTTTTTTTTTTCTAGAAAACACCTAAACTAGTACCTGCCATCTTTCTGCCCCAGCCACACAGCCATTGTCCTGGGGACTCCCTCACCTTCATCCGGGGATTTTTCTTGCCTCTCTCTCCAGTCCTCTGCCTGACATATCTTTATCTTGTTGTTTTGGTGGGGAAAAAACCCAGTATACTGTTGAGGAAGAGTACAGCAAAATACGGGTTGTGGAATATATATGAGAATGTCTCCACTCTCCTGTCATCTGTGTGATGGAGAGTGTGACTGGATGGTTATTTTAAGTTGCAGTTTTTTCTCTCTCAGAATTCTGAAGACGATGCTCTTTTGTCTTCCTGCTTTCAGTCGCTGTGAGAAGTCCCACATCTACTTAGATTCCCTGTCTTTATTTATTTTTTTCTTTTTAAATATATTTTTTATTGTTGGTAGTATTACGGATATCTCTCATCCCCTCCTATCCCTTTATCCCCTCTCTTTTGGTTCTCTTCAGAAGCTTTTAGGTTATTTTTTTTTTTTCCTTTCTCATTTGAAATTTTACAGTAATGTGCCTTATAGTGAGTTAAAAATTTTATTTATTTATTCATTCTGCATCCTCCTCAGTGGGCCCTTTTAACCTGGAAGCTCATCGCTTGCATGTTTTCTTGTGCTAGTTCTCTGAAGATTAATTATTTCTGTTTTCTGCTTCTATTGAGATGAATGTACAAGTTCCCTCCTTCATTATGTTACTGTGATGAAGGACATGAACTGATTTTCAAATATTAAATCAACCTTGCATTCTTGAGACAGACCCGACGTGGTCATGATATATTATTATTTTACTCTATATTTTGGTTTTCATTGTTTCCCTCACAGCTTTACTGAGGGATAATAGGTATACAATACACGGCACCCATGAAAGTGTGCATTTTGATTAGTGTTGATGTATGCATGTATCCGTGAAACCATTGCCGCAATCAAGATATTGGGCATAGCCGCCCCTCTTCCTGTTCACTCTCCAATCTCCAGGCGACCTGCTTCTCTCACTATAGGTTAATTTGCCTTTTCTAGAACGTTGTATAAATGGAAGCATGCACCAGGTACTTTTTTTTCCCTTTTCGCCTGGCTTTTAAAACTCAGCATAATTACTTAGATCTTTATCCATTTTATTGTATGTACTAGAGGCCCAGTGCACGAATTCGTGCATGAGTGGGGTCCCTGGGCCTGCTGGCGATTGGGGCCGATCAGCACTGGCTGGGGGGAGAGATTGCGGGAGGTTGGCCAGCCGCAGGAGGTTGGCTGTGGGAGTGTACTGACCACCAGGAGGCAACTTCTGAATTGAGCGTCTTCCCCCTGGTGTTCAGTGTGCTTCATAGCTAGCATCTGGTCATCCAGTCCTAATGGTCACTTTGGCTATTATATATATAGATTAACAGTTCATTAAAATTTTTTTTAAATTGTTGCAGTATTACCGATGTCCCCCATTTTCTCCCTTTTTGCCCCCCTCCACCCAAATCCCATCTTACCCCAGGCCTTCCCCACACTATTGTCTGTGTCCATGGTTTATGCATGTATGTTCTTTGGTTGATCTCTTCCCATTCTTCCTCCCCCACCCCCGCCCAAGATCTGTTGTTCTGTTCCATGAATCCATACCTCTGGACATATTTTGTTCGTCAATTTATTTTATTCATTAGATCCCACATATAAGTGAGATCATGTGATATTTGTCTTTCTCTATGCTTATTTCACTTAGCATGACAGACTCCAGGTCCATCCACACTGTCTCAAAGAGTAAGAGCCCCTTTCTTTACAGCCGCATAGTATTCCATTGTGTAAATGTACCACAGCTTTCTTATGCACTCATCTGCTCATGGGTATTTGGGCTGTTTCCAGATTTTAGCTATTGTAAATAACACTGCTATGAACATAGGGCTGCATACATTCTTTCTGATTGGTGTTTCAACAGTTCATGTTTTATTGCTGAGTAATATTTCATTACATGGATATACCATAATTATTCTTTGAACAGTTGATGGGTCTTTGGGTGGTTTCCAGTTTTTAAATATTGGAAATAAAGCTACTATGAATGCTCTTCTGAAAGTTTTTTTTATGGATCTATGTCTTCATTTCCTTTGGCTAGAAATCCATGAGTAGAATGTCTGGGTTACATGGTAACATATGTTTCACATTTTAAGGGCCTGCCAAACTCATTTATAGCTTGAGAGTTCCAATTATTTCACACCCTTACCAGCACTTGTTAGGGACAGCCTTTTTAACCTTAGTCGTTAAAGTAGGTGTACAGTAGTATCTTACTTAGGTTTTAATTTGCATTTCCCTAGTAACGTATGATATTACACATCTTTTCATGTGCTTATTTACTCCCAGTGTGTTTTCTTTGGTATGGTGCCTGTTCAGATCTTTTGCCCATTTTCCTAGTGATTTGTTTGTGCTCTTATTATTCAGCTATTAGAGTTCCTATGATAAAAGATAAATGAGGCATATTAAATGTATGAGTTATTTTAGCAAACATCAATTCAAATTGGGCAGTGGCAGGCCCGAAACGGTTAGTATTTCACCAACATGAGCTAGAATAAAAGGCCTTTTGTAGAGAAGAGGTGGAAGCAAAGGAAGGAAATTGTCTGATTGGCTAGAGCTTACTCAAGTGGTCGTACTATTTGGGAAAGTCTAGTTGGTCGGTTGTGATTGGTTGCCCTTTGGCTTGAATTCCTAACCTTGAGGAATTGGAGGCTTAGGTTTAGGTGTGTTTAGTAGGCCACCAAGGCATTCAAGCCTCCTCCATCCAATGACCCCCTTGTTTAATTAATTTAACACATATGTTCTAGATATGAGTCCTTTGTGAGATGTACGTTTTATGAATATTTTCTCCTTGTCTATGAATTGCCTTTTAACTTTATTAACATTCTCTTTTAAAGATGAAATGTTTTTTTTTAAGTGTGATGAAGTCTAATTTATTGATTTTTCTCTTTTTATAGTTTGTGCTTCTTGTGTAGTATATCAGATATTGCCAAAGCCAGGGCCATTAAGATTTTTTCTTAAGTTTTCTATAACCTTTATAGTTTAGCTATTATATGGCTAAGGATCCATTTCAAGTTAGTTTTTGTATATGGTGGCAGGGTAAGGGTTATGGTTCATGTGTGTACATGACTATACATTGTTTCAGTACTGTTCATTGAAAATAATATCCTTTCCCTATTAAATTATCTTAGCAACTCTGCTGAAAATTAAGTGGCCATACATGTGTGCACCTATTTCTGAATTTTTTATTCTGTTTCATTGATATCCATATATCTTTACACATAATGAGTCATGCTGTATTCATTTCTATAGCTCTATAATAAGTCTTATCCTAAAATCGTATGTTTTCCAGTATTGCTCTTTTTCTTTTCTTTTTTTTTCAAAATTGTTTTGGCTATTGTAGGCCATTGCATTTTCATATAAAATTGTGTCAGCTGATCAATTTTTCAAAAAAGCATGCTGAAAATTCAACTGTGATTGTATTAAATCTATAGATCTCTTTATAGATGCAGCTCAATTTATTATGTTAATATGGTGAATTACACTAATTGATTTTCAAATATTAAACTAACCTTTTTTTAAAAGAGAAACCCTACTCACTCATGATATATTATTCTTTTTTATATAATTGGGATTTGATTTGCTAATGTTTTAATTAAGGATTTTTGCACCTATGTTCACGAGGAACCTTTTCTGTAATTTTCTTTTTTTGTAATGTCATAAACTAATTTGGAAAATTTTCTTCCTCTGTTTTCTGAAAGAGTTGTGTTAGATTGGTATTTTTTCTTCCTTAAATGTTTCATAGACTACACTTTTTAAATCATCTGGACTAGTGGTTTTCTCTGTGGAAGGTTTTTTATTGACTACACACTCAATTCTTTAATAGATGTAGGGCTATTCAGATTTTCCATTTCTTTTTTTAGTTGGTTTTGTTAAATTGTGTTTTAAAAGAAATTTGTTCGATTATTCTGTCATTACATATATTGCCCACAAAGGTGTTGATGACATTCTCTTATTCTTTTAATGTCAGTAAGATCTGTAGTGATGTCCCCTTTTTATTACAGATATTGTTAATTTGTGTTTTCTATCTCCTCTCCTTCTTCCTCAGTCTATGTATGGATTTATCACTTTTATTCATCTTTTTGGAGAACCACTCTCCCCACCCCCAAATTATTTGTTCCATTTTCTAGTTTGTAGATTTCTTATCTTAACTTTATTATTCCCTTCTTTGTATTTACTAGGGGCTCACTTCACCCTTCATTGTTTTAAGATTAGAGTAGAGGCCCAGGGCACGAAATTCATGCACCGGTAGGGTCCTTAGGCCTGGCCGGCGATCCGAGCCCATCAGGGCCTTCCTTCCCCTGGCTGCCGGCTGCCGCCTGGGGCCTTCCTTCGTTCCACGCCGCCTCCTGGTGGTCAGTGCACGTCATAGCGAGCGGTCCAACTCCCAGTGGGTTGAACTCCTGAGGGGACAATTTGCATATTAGCCTTTTATTATATAGGATTGTTATGATGGGAGCTTTGCTCATATTTTAAGCTTTTAAGAAAATAACTTAGCCTGTTTGAGCTGCTATAACAAAATATCATAAACTGGGTAGTTTGTACACAGCAGAAATCTATTTCTCACAGTTACGGAGGCTGGGCATCCAAGGTCAGGGTGCCAGCCCGGTCGGTCTGGGAAAGGCCCTCTTCAGCCTACACACTGCCAGCTCCTGCCTGTGTCCTCAAGGCTACGGGGGCTCAGGATGCTTTTTACATTCACCCACACGTGTGCCATTTTTGGTATTCTCTATTCCCGTGGATCTCATTTTCCACGATTTCCTTTCAGGTCAAAACACTCTCTCTAGTATTTCTTGGTCGTGTAAGCGAACAGGAGACAGATTCTCTCAGCTTTCATTCTCTTTGTGTTTTTCTCCTCCATCGAGGATCACAGCCTTGCACTGCCTGTGTCCAGGGCCGGAAAACAATTGGCCCATAGATTCTGGACAGATGTGTAGTTGTGCATGGCAGGAGGGGCAAGTCCAGTACTAGGCACCCTGTCATGGCTAGAAGAGGCCATCTCTTCTGTTTTCACTTTTCGCAACTCCTTTTATTCAAACGTTGGACTTAAAAATGGGTCTCCTGATTTTTTTTTCCCTTCCCAGTTTGTATCTACTTTTTGTTGTTGTACTCTCTAGGTGACTTTTTCCACCTTTCCAACTCTTCTACTGAACCTTCACATTTGCTATTCATACGTTTAATTTCTAAGAGTTCTTTCCTATTTCAGGGAAGCGATATTTTCTTTCCTTTTTTTTAAAAAAATATTTTTATTGATTTCAGAGAGGAAGGGAGAGGGAGAGAGAGATAGAAACATCAATGATGAGAGAGAATCATTGATTGGCTGCCTCCTGCATGCCCCCCACTGGGGATGGAGCCCACAACCCAGGCATGTGCCCTTGAGCGGAATTGAACCTGGGACCTTTCAGTCCACAGGCCAACACTCTATCCACTGAGCCAAACCAGCCAGGGTGGGAAGGGATATTTTCTGTTATCCCTCAGAGGGCAATGATGATAGGGAGGGATTTCTTCTGCCCTCTGTATTGCTTTTTTTCTTTTTTCTTTTCCAAATTATAAGAGAAAGTTTATTTAGGAAGTTATAAAGGTAGTAGAAGTGAGCCAGCTGGGCTGCATGGGCTCAGGAAACAAGTTACAGAGGCAGAAGAAAGGCCCTTGGAGCTTAGGAAAGAGAAAGCCGAAGGTAACACGCCTGGGGTGGGAGGAAGAAGAAGGGAAAGTGCGGATGTGCTCCTGAGACGGAGAGCACACTCTATATTGCCTTTTTTTTTTTTAAATTGATTTTTAGAGAGAGGGGAAGGGAGAGGGAGAGAAAAAGAGAAACATCAATGTGGGAGCAGAACGTTGATTGGCTTCCTCCTGCACACCACCCACCAGGGATTGAGCCCAAAACCCAGGCATGTGCCCTGACGGGGAATCGAACCAGCAACATGTTCCTGCACAGGACGATGCCCAACCGACTGAGCTACACCGGTCAGGGCTCTGTATTGCTTTTGATTTCCCCTTTCTCTATATTTGCTTTAGTCCCTGTCCTCAAATGTCTGACAATCCTTGGTCACCTTTTCTTATTTAGAAGTGAGGCTAGAAGGCCGAGCTCTTGCTGCGGGGCAGGGCTTGCCTCCTGCCGGGACACGCTGTAGAGTGGCCAGCCAGCACCTGGTCATTTTGTCTGGGGACCCCAAATGTTGGCATGTATTTGTAGGTCTCTTTCTTAGGCGGGGGTCCCCGCAACGCACTGACTACAGAGTGCAGTCTTCCAGTGTCTTGTCTGAGGAGAATAAGCCTGCAGGCTGCTATCCTTGGAGCCAGGTCAGGGAAGGAGACTAGGGGTCTATGGTGAGTCGGTAGATTTTCACCTAATCCCTCTGTTTTTGGTAAGATGCCTCACCCCTACCTCCAGGCGGCCTGGGGTCTCTGAGCCCAGCCTCCCTCGTCCATCATCCCCAGAGTGAAGTCGTTAGTGCTTTTGATGGAGAGAGGGTGGTTGAGGCCTTTCTACCTGGGAAGAGAGACGAGACCTGGGGTCTCACCGCTCCTGGTGGGAAGTCCTGACAAATCCTTCTTTTCAGCCCCCCTCACCCTGCTGCCTCAAGTCTCCATTCCTGAGCCTTTCAAGGGCTTCAGTGCAAATCCACGTATGTCGGCAGCTTCCTCACAGGGCTGACCCCTCTCGTCGGCGAGGTCAGCATCTGCTTCCTAGCATCTCTTCTATTACCGTCTTTTCTCCAGTTGGTTTGTCCCTGTGGGACAGTCCTTTTTGATCCCTTTGCTCTCACTTAAGTAGGATTTCAGGAGGAAGCAGAGGTAAATGTGTGCGCTCAATCTCCCATGGACCTTCTACTATAAACACGGAAATGGGAAGTCATTTAAAAGTTGTGTTATCACATGGATGATGCGAGAAAGACTATGTGAAATTCTACTCAGAGGCCCATCATAGAAGAAAATGCCTTGGCCTTCTATGAGGAGCTTGGTGAATAAATAAATGCACATTTATATTTTTTAGGTCAAAATAATATGCTTAAGCAATATATGTATATATTTATTATTATTATTCACAATTTTCCACTTTTATTGTTATTTATCAATTTGAGAGAGAGAGAGAGGAAGAGGAAGTGAGAGAAACATCGATTTGTTGTTCCACTTAATGCATTCATTGGTCGATTCTTGTATGTGCCCCTACTGGGGTTCAAACCTGCAACCTTGGCATACTGGGACAATGCTCTAACCAACTGAGCTACCGGCCAGGGCTATTGGTTTTTTAAATTAATTAACCCATTTTGTTCCTGACTGTGCTATAAAAGATGGTCTATTTCATCCCTATAACTTTAATTAATAGGATATGGTGGGCCCTAGCTGGCTTGACTCAGTGGATAGAGCATTGGCCTGTGGACTGAAAGGTCCCAGGTTTGATTCCTGGTCAAGGGCATATACCTGGGTTGCAGGCTTGATCCCCAGTGTGGGGCGTGCAGAAGGCAGCCAATCAATGATCCTCTCTCATCATTGAGGTTTCTATCTCTCTCTCCCTCTCCCTTCCTCTTTGAAATCAATAAAAATATATTTTTTAAAAACTAGGAGATGGTGGTTGTGTTGGACAAGAGGACATGGAAGTTCAGGATAGTAAGTTACATCTTCCTGTTCCAGGTGACTGGCAGCTAAGTTACCTGTGGAGCGGGGAGTGAGAGTACCCCTCAGTCCTCTCCTTTTCATTTGCTCAGTAAGTCTTTCAACAGGCATCTGTGGCCACTTGCTGCTTGCTGTGCTCTGAGTGTCTCACTGTGGGGATGCGGAGGCATTGACTTAACCACACAGCTGTCTCCTGGTTGTTCACAGGCACAGAAGGGATATGGTTGCTTTTTCCTTGGGCCTGGAACATGGTGACTTTTTAAATTTTTTCTACTTTTGACTGGAGGTGAAAGTGTGTCTTTGTCGTCTTGAGTTTGGTCAAGAAGACAGCCACCCTGTGGAACAGTCATGGTGAGGGGAAGGGAAATATTGGGCAGTGGCGACTCCCTTTCTTATGAACGGGACACTGGAATGCTTTCCCAAAAGGCACTGGTTCATAGTCGCATTGAACACCAGGACTCGCCGTAGTGTTGAGCCTCACCCGGATGACCGTGCACGGCGCGAGGGGAGGTTCTCGGCGTTTATCTTCAAGCTCTAGGCTCCCAGGTTACAGTCCGGGAGCCCCACTCCACCAAAGCCCGCGGAAGACGCCGCTTGCTGACTAGCATGGCCAAGTCTCTTCCGACTCTCGGTTTCCTTTTCTCAGCTCTAGGAGGAGTCACTTGGAAGGGTCATTTTTCTTGAAAGAGCCAGAGCTCACTGTGACAGTATGGCCCCCACTCGCAGTGTTAGTCTCCAGAGAAATTGAGGCCCAAATGACCTGCCTGCAGATTGTTCTTGACTTCATCTTCCCATTTTTACCACCTTCCCGTAGTCATGCAGAGGCTAATGGAACTGCTTGTGGCAATTTCTGTCTATGTCGCATATTAGGAATAAGTGTATTCATGTACTCTTCCATATACATAGTGTTTATCTGTCTCTATCTGTCATCTATCTCTCTATATCTATCATATACTTTTAAAAAAATATATTTTATTGATTTTTTACAGAGAGGAAGGGAGAGGGATAGAGAGTTAGAAAATTCAATGAGAGAGAAACATCAATCAGCTGCCTCCTGCACACCTACTGGGGATGTGCCCGCAACCAAGGTACATGCCCTTGACCGGAATCAAACCTGGGACCCTTCAGTCCACAGGCCGACGCTCTATCCACTGAGCCAAACCGATTAGGACTCTATCATATACTTTTTTAAAAAAAAAATGTTTTTATTAATTTCAGAGAGAGGAAGGGAGAGGGAGAGAGAGATAGAAACATCAACGATGAGATAAAATCCTTGACTGGCTGCCTCCTGCGCATCTCCTACTGGGGATCGAGCCAGCATGTGCCTTGACCAGGAATTGAACCCTGACCTCCTAGTTCATAGGTTGATGCTCAACCACTGAGCCACATTGGCCAGGCCTATCTAACATATACTTTTATCCATATACATAAATGCTGTCATTTTTTCAAAAATCTTTCTCTTTCTGCACTAGTCCCCTTCTAGCCGTCCATCTCTGCACAGACAGTGTCCGGGCAACGGAAGGCAGGTAGGAGTCTGTAGATGACACCTGCCTGGAAAGAGGCTTGTGGAGAAGTGACAGCAGCTATTGGAGCAGAAGAGAGTCCGGCAGGATTGAGAGAAAATGTGGAATGAGGGGCTAGAGAGAGCGAGGAAGGATGAGAGAAAGGAGGAGGGAAGGCCAGGGACAGGGTGGATGTGGTGAAAGCAGACAGAGGAGGGGGTAAGTCACGTGTAGGAGCCGGGGCTTTCTGGGGAATACTCTGTGGGCGCTTCTCCTTTTATTTTATTTTATTTTTAGTGGCACACTTCTGAGATCCGAGAAAATATGGTGAGTTCATAGTACTAGGAACTCACGGTAACTTTCACAGGCTTGTCATTGATTTTCAAGTCTCTTTTAACCCAAGTCTGACAAATCAGACTGTGGGCTTCGTGCCAGAGAAGGGGCGAGGAGAGAGAGCTCTGACTAAGAGGCATTCACGCCACTGCCCGTAACATTTGAGCATCAGCGGCCTTGTCCCCAAAGGCTCCCTGCTTGCCCTCCACCAGGGGCGCACGCACCAGGGGACCCTGGGAAGGGAGATGGCGTGGTTGAAAGGTGCAGTATCATTTAGAAGGAAACCCACTAAAATCGGCCACCTTTCAGAATGGGAACCATCCATTTAAAAAAAGACTTAATGTAAAAAAAAAAAAAATCTGGTTATAGACTAACACTTGCTGCCAGATGCTTGTAAACAGTAATCCAAACAGAAAACCAAATGCTCTGTTTTCCCTAGGAGCCGACTTCTACCACAGGACTTTCTGGCCCTAAATAAGTTCTGCAGGGAAGGCAGGGGTGGGTGGGAAGAGATCAGCCAAAGAACTTGTATGCATGTGTGCGTAACCCATGGACACAGACAATAGGGTGGTGGAGGCCTAGGGCAGCGGGGGTGGGGGCGGGGGTGGAGTGGGGGGTGGAGGAGGGCTAGAAGGGGTCAATAGGGAGAAAAGGGAACATATGTAATACTTTCAACCAAAAAGATTAAAAAATAAAATGTAGCATTAAAAAAAAAAATTCAACAAAGGAAAAAAAAAAAAAGAAAGAGAGTGTGGTTGGGAACAGCTGTGGCTCCGGGAGGTGTGTCCGCGTGGCAGGGAGCCGGGACGCCAGGTGGCTGCCACAGGTGGTGGACTTGGCAGGCACAGGAGCATCTGGGCTCCCCCGCCGAAATAGATGTCACCATCTGGCGCCCCGCCCCGCCAGCGACCCCGTTCCCGCCCGGTCCTACCCCTCAGCCAGGCTGAGCGCAGATGGCATCTAATACCCGCTTGATGGATTTTTTTATGCCACAGTCCTGGTTTTAAGCAAACGGAGACAGACGGGGTGTGTTTTGTGAGGGGTGTCTGCCAAGGTGGCGCTCAGCGAAGAGGGAACGGTTTCTAAGGACAGACTGCGTCTGGCGGGACGGCTGGGGTTGGAGCCGGGTGTTGGCTGTTAGAACGGGAAGGTCCAACCCGGGAGAGAGGCCGATGGGCGTGCCGGCCCCCCGGCGGGCGAGCAGCACTGACTCCTGGCCGGCGGGCCTCTGCCGGGAGATCTCCCGAAGGCACTGCGCCCGCTCCCGTGCGACTTGCACGTCCAGCTTCCCGACAGAGGCCGCTTGTTCGGTGTCGAGTGGTTGATGCTCTGCAGGATGTGAACATACGTGGCGGACCGTGGCCATCTCGGATGCGGTCAGGAAGCCCGAGAGGCCATGACTGCCTGGTTGGACAGCAGCATCTACCATCTCGATGGTTGTGAACTTTCAGAATCTTACGTGGGATGGTGGGATTTTGGAGACGCAGGGCAGATGATGGATGTTGGTTGGTGTTGGGTTTGCCTGTGGGTTCATGTGGTCAGGCTGTTCGGGGGCATGTCCCAGATGGATCGTTACATCCTCCATCAGCTGTGACACATGCCTAGGTTCCCATAACGGATGGTATTTCACCCGATCCTAAGAGCATGGCTGTTTGACTGGAGAAGCCCATCCTTTATTTTATTAGTTTTTAAAAATATGTGTTTTGGGCATAGACACAGCTGATCCTCACAGCCAATTGGACTGGAGGTCACATCCTCCCAGTGTACCAACAGCAATCAAGGCTTAACAACACCAAGACTTTGCACTCAGCCCACAAAGGGCGGTATCAAGAGCGAACACCTAGGGAGATTGGGGAAGCTGAGCGATAGGGAGGCAGCCAAAAGGGGAAGACACCGAAACAGGTCACGAATATAAGGGATGCTGTAATTCCTGCTGAGGGGCCACAGGCAGTAGCTGACCTACACTCCATTGGAGACCCAGAAACGAGGGCATCTAGTGGTCGGTGTGAGATGACATCAGATTTCGACCACTCCCATAAGGGACACATTCAAGAGGCAGACGCAGTGAGCGCCGAAGCCTTGCTGCACCAAGACCCGGCACATAGGCGTGTCTCCTGCACAGCAACTCTTCCTTTATAGACACAGAGGGTCCGCACGGCCAATAGGCCTGGAGGACAATTCCTCCCAGTGACACCAACAACAATCAAGACTTAACTATACAAACAAGGACCAAGATGGAGGCATAGGGCAGAAGCCTGATTGCTGCCTACCACAACGGTTTTGAGACTACAACGGGAGAGCGGAGCGGACACCATCCAGAACCACCGGAGGGCTAACTGAGCGGATGCTATACAACTAGAATAAAAGAGAGGGGTACGCGGGATGAAGCTGATGCCGGTGACCCAAAGACCACACTTTAAAAACTACGGCTCAGGCGACACAATGGCGGCCTGGAACGTGCTCGGCGCAGTTCCCCCAGCGGTCTCCGGCTGAGGGGAAGGCTTCACTCGCTGCCGAGCACGGACAGACGAGCCCCTAGGAGACATGGGGCGGGAGACTACGCGCTTGCTGACCTCCGAGTCCTTCAAGAATCTCAACGCCCCGGAAGCGGCTAGGTGCGCACGCTCGGCGACCGGCCACCGCTGCAGACCCAAGGGCCGACGCAGCCACCCCGGACCAGCCCGCCGCCGCGCACCGGGCACACCGGAGCTTCGCCGAGCCCGCCGCCCAACGAGTTCTGCGGTGGCTGCCCTGGAACTCTGAGAAAATGGCCGAAGGAATTGCTGAGAGGGAATTGACCAACAGGAATTGGGATCAAGAAGACGAAACTCCGCTGGGTCCCGGATCCGGGTGAAGCCGCGTGCCCCTGGGTCCGGGTGAGGCTGGGAACTGGGTCAGGGTGAGGCTGGGCCCCGGGTCCGGGTGAGGCCACGTGCCCCTGGGTCCGGGCGAGGCCATGCGCCCCTGGGTCCGGGTGAGGCTGAATCCTGGGTCTGGGCGAGGCCGTGTGCCCCTGGATCCGGGTGAGGCTGAATCCTGGGTCCGGGCGAGGCCGCGGGCCCCTGGATCCGGGTGAGCCTTGGTCCCGGGTCCGGGCGAGGCCGCGGGCCCCTGGATCCGGGTGAGCCTTGGTCCCGGGTCCGGGTGAGGCCACGGGCCCCTGGATCCGGGTGAGCCTGGCCCCGGGTCCGGGTGAGGCCGCGGGCCCCTGGAACCGGGTGAGCCTGGCCCCGGGTCCGGGTGAGGCCGCGGGCCCCTGGATCCGGGTGAGCCTGGGTCCCGGGTCCGGGTGAGGCCGCGGGCCCCTGGATCCGGGTGAGCCTGGGTCCCGGGTCCGGGTGAGGCCGCGGGCACCTGGATCCGGGTGAGCCTGGCCCCGGGTCCGGGTGAGGCCGCGGGCACCTGGATCCGGGTGAGCCTGGGTCCCGGGTGCGGGTGAGGCCGCGGGCCCCTGGATCCGGGTGAGCCTGGGTCCCGGGTCCGGGTGAGGCCGCGGGCCCCTGGATCCGGGTGAGCCTGGGTCCCGGGTCCGGGTGAGGCCGCGGGCCCCTGGATCCGGGTGAGCCTGGGTCCCGGGTCCGGGTGAGGCCGCGGGCCCCTGGATCCGGGTGAGCCTGGGTCCCGGGTCCGGGTGAGGCCGCGGGCCCCTGGATCCGGGTGAGCCTGGGTCCCGGGTCCGGGTGAGGCCGCGGGCCCCTGGATCCGGTGAGCCTGGCCCCGTGTCCGGGTGAGGCCGTGGGCCCCTGGATCCGGGTGAGCCTGGCCCCGTGTCCGGGTGAGGCCGTGGGCCCCTGGATCCGGGTGAGCCTGGCCCCGGGTCCGGGTGAGGCCGTGGGCCCCTGGATCCGGGTGAGCCTGGCCCCGGGTCCGGGTGAGGCCGTGGGCCCCTGGATCCGGGTGAGCCCGGGTCCCGGGTCCGAGTGAGGCCGAGGGCCCCTGGATCCGGGTGAGCCCGGGTCCCGGGTCCGGGTGAGCCTGGCCCCGGGTCCGGGTGAGGCCGTGGGCCCCTGGATCCGGGTGAGCCTGGCCCCCGGGTCCGGGTGAGGCCGCGGGCCCCTGGATCCGGGTGAGCCTGGCCCCCGGGTCCGGGTGAGGCCGCGGGCCCCTGGATCCGGGTGGGCCTGGCCCCCGGGTCCGGGTGGGGCCGCGGGCCCCTGGATCCGGGTGGGCCTGGGCCCCGGGTCCGGGTGGGGCCGCGGGCCCCTGGATCCGGGTGGGCCTGGCCCCGGTTCCGGGTGGGGCCGCGGGCCCCTGGATCCGGGTGGGCCTGGCCCCGGGTCCGGGTGGGGCCGCGGGCCCCTGGATCCGGGTGGGCCTGGCCCCGGGTCCGGGGGGGGCCGCGGGCCCCTGGATCCGGGTGGGCCTGGCCCCGGGTCCGGGGAGGGCCGCGGGCCCCTGGATCCGGGTGGGCCTGGCCCCGGGTCCGGGTGGGGCCGCGGGCCCCTGGATCCGGGTGGGCCTGGCCCCGGTTCCGGGTGGGGCCGCGGGCCCCTGGATCCGGGTGGGCCTGGCCCCGGGTCCGGGGGGGGCCGTGGGCCCCTGGATCCGGGTGGGCCTGGCCCCGGGTCCGGGGGGGGCCGCGGGCCCCTGGATCCGGGTGGGCCTGGCCCCGGGTCCGGGTGAGGCCGCGGGCCCCTGGATCCGGGTGGGCCTGGCCCCGGGTCCGGGTGAGGCCGCGGGCCCCTGGATCCTGGTGGGCCTGGCCCCGGGTCCGGGTGAGGCCGCGGGCCCCTGGATCCGGGTGAGCCTGGCCCCGGGTCCGGGTGAGGCCGTGGGCCCCTGGATCCGGGTGAAGCAGTGCCCCTGGGTCCGGCCGAGACCAAACCAGAGGGAGTCGGACCTGCATTACCACCATTTGTCCACCATCCAGAGCTGAGGGGTCAGTGCCGACATGTACTCATAGGGAACTGGTGGACATTGATATTGGGTCTCAAAAGAACTGTTGGTCCAGAAAGAAACTCAATACAGACTGATTCATTTGCCTGTCAGCATAACTATTATTGCTCGTCACACATTCAATTCTTATAAGTATATCTCTAGTGACACATGATTTCGCTCATCTAGGGGAAATGATGAACAACATAGACTGATGAACAAGAACAGAACCAGAAACAAGGAGGCATCGATCGGACTAGCGGGCCTCAGAGGGAGGATAGGGGAGGGTGGGGGGAGGGGGGAGAGATCAACCAAAGGTCTTGTGTGCATGCATATGAGCCTAACCAATGCTTAAGTTCAACAGAGGGTTGGGGCATCCAAGGGGAGGGGTGTGGGATGGGAATGGGGGGATGAGGACAAATATGTGACACCTTAATCAATAAAGAAATTAAAAAAAAATAAAAAATAAAAATATGTGTTTTATTGATTTCAGAGAGAGGAAGGGTGAGGGAAAGAGAGACAGAAACATCAATGATGAGAGAGAAACATGGATCTGCTGCCTCCTGCAGGCCCCACACTGGGAATCGAGCCTGCAACCCGGAATCGAACCGTGACCTCCTGGTTCATAGGTTGACGCTCAGCCACTGAGCCACGCTGGCCGGGCGAGAAGCCTGTCCTTTGAAATGCAGAAGGAAGTAAATTCTGGAAACCAACTCCCGGGTCGGAGCTCCTTATCTACAGGAGCAGGCCTTTGCTGCAGGCGTGGGTCGCAGCATCACTCACCTTGAGAAGGTTCCTGTTCACACAAGGATGGCCCGTCTGTGGGTCAGAGAACAGCTGCTCCCTCTGAGTCAGAAAGTGCTGCCACATCCCTCGTTGTCTTTTTCCGACCACCCGCGCTCAGTGGTGCAGGTGCAGGCGCAGGCACAGGCGGTGTGGCAGGGGCACGTGGGAGAGGGACGGAACTCTGACACCTCTTCAGACTCCCCTTACCCAGTGGATGGCTGGAATGGCCCCTCAGGCAGTGTCCCCTGCTGTAGAGACTAGAGAGAATTCCCAGCCCTGCTGATGGTCAATCAGAATTCCATCCCCCCTTCAGATCCAGGACAAAGAGGAGGAGGAGTTCAATGAGAAGAGTGAGCACGATTCTGGGATCAATGAGGAGCCTCTACTCACAGCAGATCAGGTATGAGAATCGCCTTCGGTTCTTGGGATTTTTTTCTTTTTAAAAATTAATTCATTTCTTTTTTGTTTGTTCTTGGGATTTAAAAAATCTATTTTTATTGATTCCAGAGAGGAAGGGAGAGGGGAAGAGAGACAGAAACATCAATGATGAGAGAGAAGCATTGATCGGCTGCCCCCTGCACGCCCCCCATTGGGGATCGAGCCCACAATCCGGGCATATGCCCTGACCGGGAATCGAACCGTGACCTCCTGGTTCATAGGTCGACGCTCAACCACTGAGCAACACCAGCCGGGCAGGAATTTATTTTTTTTTAATGGCGAAAAAATTTAAGGTAATATACTTGTCACATCCATTTAAGGCAGAAGAAAAATGTAGGGTCTTGGGGTGTCTGTGTTGATGACTTGGAGTGTCTTTCAGAAGGGATTTCATTTCTCCTCATGCCTCAGTTTACGCACCTGCTGTAAATAGGAACATAATTCCAGACACTTGGGTTGGGGGGGCTCCGTATTGGGTAACAGCCACAGGCAGGCCCGGTGTTTACTGACTCTACTTCCTGCTAAAACTCTTATTGTAATTCACATAGGCCCCAAATACCTGTTCTTCCAAAAACGGAAGTGGGGGGTGAGGCCTCTGTGCGATGGCTATTTTTCTCCTGTTTCACGGAACACAGAGGATGCTGAGCCTTCCAAGAGGCGTCTTAGAGACACTTGTGTCTCTTTGTTTGTAAAAAGAAAAAAAAGATAGTGCTTCACATTTGATGGAGTCGATTGCATTTTGGCTTGAATAATTTATTCCTGAAGGAGAATGATGTTGGCTCTCTGGCTTCCTTATTGAACCTTTCAGTCAACAAATACTTAGGGATGGCTGTTGTGAGCAGGCACCATGAACGTGTTGTTTTTTTTTTTCACAAAATAATTCAGAAAAGGCTCCACTGGGAGCCGTGGGTGCCAGAAAGAGCTTTTCCGTAAAAGGAACTCTTTTGTGTCTGTGGTCAAAGGCGGGATGTAAATAGGTAAGGATCAAGAGATCGAAGGGAACCAGATGAAAAACGCAGGCGCTACCAGTTAATTCTTGTGAATTTTAGAAGTTCGATGATAACTGCTCTGAGACCGAGAGAAACTCAGCTGTACAATTCTAAAGGGGCTCGTGTCATTCGGTTGCATCCTGTGAGTGGCTTTCCGTAGTCAGAGATGGAGTGTCCCCTGAATGTATTCGTACAGATGAGGAGGTTTGGGACTAAACAGCCATTATTCTAAAGGAGGGGACGGCACATCTTCTTCTCTTCGGTTCAGCCTCACACGAAGACCCCAGCCCAGCGGCCTTGGAGCCGGAGCCGGTCACAGCATTGCGAACGGACAGATGCAGAAATCGGGTCACCGTGGTGACCAGGCTCATCTGCGGGGTCCTTTCGGAAGTAGCCCTTGCTTACTCGCTTTCTTTTTTTTTAAAAAAATATATATTATTGATTTTTTACAGAGAGGAAGGGAGAGGGATGGAGAGCTAGAAACATCGATGAGAGAGAAACATCGATCAGCCGCCTCCTGCACACCCCACCATCGGGGATGTGCCCGCAACCAACATACATGCCCTTGACCGGAATCGAACCTGGGACCTTTCAGTCCACAGACCGACGCTCCATCCACTGAGCCAAACCGGTTTCGGCTTACTCGCTTTCTTTATGTGCAAACGATTAATGTACAAAGTCGCTCACCCCATTCCTTTTGGCCGCCATCGAACATCACTCTCCCTCCCGGGAGCTGTCCCCTCCCCGGTCTAGGTCAGAGCTGGATTTCTTACCTCTTTTCTGCTCTCTACACCCTGCACACCCTGTTATTCCTTTAGGAGCTTTTTTTTTTTTTTTAAATTTCTTTATTGATTAAGGTATCACATATTTGTCCTCATCCCCCCAATCCTTTAGGATCTTTATGTTCGCTTGTTGCCAGGCAGCTTTCGTTCCTGTCTAAAACCTGGAGAAACAGCCATTTCCTTCCGTGTGAAAAAACCCTCCGCATTTTGAGTTGTTCCAGGAACACTGTGTTTCTTTCTTTCTTTTTTTCCCCCAGTCACAGGCGCTGTGACAATGAATGGGCCGGGTTTCGTGTTAAAGTCGGTGGATGAAACATTCTCCCACTTAGACACCAAGTGCTCATCAGCGTTCCCTTCCAGGCGGCTCTGCCTCCTTCCCGGAAAGCGCCGTGTATTTCCAATAAAGCACTCACCCGAGTGCTGTTCTTGGGAGAAGCTTTGCATTAAAGAAAGGAGCGTGAGCAAGCCATTGGTCAGGCCTATTTTTATTAGGATTTTTTAAAAAATTTTATTGATTTTCTACAGAGAGGAAGAGAGAGGGATAGAGAGTTAGAAACATCGATGAGAGAGAAACATCGATCAGCTGCCTCCTGCACACCCCCCACTGGGGATGTGCCCGCAACCAAGGTACATGCCCTTGACCGGAATCGAACCTGGGACTCTTGAGTCCGCAGACCGACGCTCTATCCACTGAGCCAAACCGGTTTCGGCTATTTTTATTAGGATTTAATACGTATTAAGTAACAGCACTGCTTAAGGGATTTTTACAGACAGCAAGTTAGACATGTCCTTACCCGACCCCAATCCCAGCCAGAATGTCCCTCCAGCAGAGGACGGGGTCACTTAGTCTCCTGTGGACCTCCCGCAGGTCATCGAGGAGATCGAAGAAATGATGCAGAACTCCCCGGACCCTGAGGAGGAGGAGGAGGCCCTGGAGGAGGAGGACGGGGCCGAAACGTCCTCCCAGGCGGACTCGGTGCTCCTGCAGGAGATGCAGGCCTTGACCCAGACCTTCAACAACAACTGGTCGCATGAAGGTGAGGGCCGGGGGCGGGCTCGCCGAGGACGGACCCCTGCCCTGGGCCAGGCGCTGGGCACGTGCCTCCCTGTAGCTACTAGACCCTCGCATCCAGGGAGCTGGCAGCATCCTTCTTACTGGGCATCAGGGGAGAAGGGAGCACTTTCTGGAAATGAAAAGGTAGTTGAGCAAAATTAAAACGGAGCAAAGAACATGACGTAATCAACGAGAAACCCCTACCGAAGGTAGTAGTCACGCCAGCTCATGTTTTGGGAGTGCTTCCTATGTGCTACCTTATTCTAAGATGTTGTACGGAATAATGTCACTTCATCCCCACACCAGCCCCAGGACTGAGCTGAGTATTCTGAGAGGTTAAGCGACTTGCTCACGTGGGCCACTGTTGCAAAAATATAATTAAAAACAAAATCTCCTTTCCACCCAGAAAAGCTTTCCCCAGAAGCAGAGAATGAAAACAGTTCTGTTCTTGAATAAGCATTGGGCCGGAATGTGAGGCCCGCCGGGAGCAGCCGCTGAAGGGGCTGCAGAACCAGAGAGAAACCCCACTGTGGTCCCGAGCCACGGGGATGATGCCATCTCCTCCGTTCATTAGGCTCCGCAGTTCGGAGTCAGGTCCCGTTATCCTCCTGGACGGTTACTCTTCTTTCTTTTCCATTGATTTTTAGAGAGAGTGAAAGAGAGCAGGGGAGGATGGGAAGAGAGAGACAGAGAGAGAGAGAGAGATATTGATGTGTCACATTGATTGGTTGCCTCCCCCATGCACCCTGACCGGGGCTGGGATCGAACCTGTAATCCAGGTATATGCCCTTGACTGGGAATTGAACCCGCGACCCTCGGGGCGTAGGCCGGCGCTCTAACCACTGAGCAACTTGGCCAGGGCGATGCTTACTTTTCAAAGCAGTGACTCCCTGGTTCTTGAGGAAACAGTCCTGAGTCCTGAGACTGGCAAGAGCTTTATTCGGCCACGAAAACGAAAAGGACAGAGAAAGCCATTCTGAAAGGAGAGGGAGGTAAGGGAGAGGGAAGCTCTCACCCTCACTTTCACAGGGAGAACCCAGCCTCTTCTCCCCCCCTTGCATTTCCCCTCACACCACATACAGGCGGAAGGGCTGGAGCCAAACCTGAAGCCGGGCGTGTCGACTCCAGAGTCCGCGCTCTGTCTGTGTATCGCACTGATTCTCGGACACAGGGCTGTAGTGGCTAGGATTGTGCAAAGAAACGGGTGGGTGAGGAAGGAAATGAAAAGATGTCGCACAGCAAAGGCCAAACTGGGTATAAATTCCATCAGTCCGCAGGGAGGAGGATGCTCCTGCTGGGGAGTAGACCCATGGGGACTCAGAAACGGAGAGAGAAGGTGGGGGGGTCTGGGTATGAAGATGGGTCCAAACATGGGTTAGAATAGCGGTAAAAACGAGGCGGGAGCTGAAGAACTGTGGGAAGCGAGCCTGGCTGTGGGGACAGAGGCAGGGCCTGACCGGCCGGAGGAATCCGTGCGGAGCGGAGCGAGGGCGCGCACTTGGCTGTGGTGCTGCCTTCACAGCCGCCGGGTCAGGCCTTTCCCAGCCTCATGAAGGCCCAAACACAGACAAGCTCAGCCACAGACTGGTGAAAGCAGCTGCAGTGCAGAGGGAAACGGCAAACGCAGGAGGAGGGCCGCTCGCCGAACAAGATCAAGGGGAAGTACCAGCAAAGCAGAAACGGAAAGGGGAGGGACATGGATGCTGAGGCAGAACCCAAAGATGCCGTTAGCAAGGCGTCCATTGGCCATGAGCCCACTTTAATGAAGAAGCCTCAGGGGGCAGGAATTCAAATAAAGCGGCCTGGGTCTCGTGATCTCGGGCCCCTTCCGCTCTCCTGGCGTGGCAGACCACGCTCTCTTTCCTTTATTTCAAGAAAAACTATCTTAAATATAATAATGTTACATGCAATACACATTAATATCTCAAGAAAAACAATTTTCAATATAATAATGTTAGATGCAATAAACACCAATTATTCAAGAAAAATGATCTTAAGTGTAAGAATGTTACATGCAATAGCAGTCCACTCTCCTCCCGATTGCCAGGGTTCACTTTCCACTCCAGTAGCCCGGCTTCCGCACACGTCCCCCTCTTTTGAATGCAGGTGCTGCCCCACGGGACTGCAGGCGAGAGAGGGCCTCCACGTGCCCTGCGAATGGCTTGATCAGCTCCTGGGAATCAGCACACCTGCTATTGCGCTTTAGCACCAATGCCAAATCCCCCTTTTTTTGTTTAAAAAATATTTTTATTGATTTCAGAGAGGAAGGGAGGGGGGGGGCAGAGAGAGAGAGAGAGAGAGAGAGAGAGAGAGAGAGAGAGAAACATCAATGATGAGAATTATTGATCAGCTGTCTCCTGCACATCCTGCACTGGGGATCGAGCCTGCAACCCGTGCATGTGCCCTGACCAGAATCAAACCAGAACCTTCTGGTTCATAGGTCGATGCTCAACCACTGCGCCACACTGGCCGGGCCTAAAACCTCCTCTTTATGCTCCCTCCCACCCCACCCTTGACCCATTTCACATGAGGAATATTGTAGAAACAGGACAATTTGGAAGACAGAACAAGGGATCAAGAAGCCACGTGTCTGCCCACACACTTTAAAAAATATATATATGAGGAAGGGAGAGGGAGAGATAGAAACATCAATGATGAAAGAGAATCATTGGTTGGCTGCCTCCTGCATGCCCCCTACTGGGGATCAAGCCTGCAACCCAGGCATGTGCCCTTGGCCAGAATCGAACCTGGGACCCTTCAGTCCGCAGGCTGACGCTCTATCCATTGAGCCAAACCAGCCAGGGCTGTCCACACACTTTTTTGTGGGCAGAGTCCATTGGCTTCCTTGGGGGCTTCTTCTTCTTCCCCCTTTGTTTCCCCACGAGTGCTGTCTTTTCTGCAGACAGTGTACTGGCCCCGCCCTCCCCGGCACGCCCCTAAATTGAGAAGGTCTTTCCTGGCCCTCTGCGGAGTGGGGAGGGGTCTCCCCTCGAGGGGCCGTCCCACCTGAAGTGGCAGTGGCTCGGGCTCGGTCGCAGGTGCCACCTGTGGGTGTCTCCCCGCAGGACTGAGGCACATGTCCGGGTCGGAGCTGACCGAGCTGCTGGACCAGGTGGAGGGCGCCATCCGCGACTTCTCGGAGGAGCTGGTGCAGCAGCTGGCCCGCCGGGATGAGCTGGAATTCGAGAAGGAAGTGAAGAACTCCTTCATCACGGTGCTCATCGAGGTGCAGAACAAGCAGAAGGAGCAGCGAGAGCTGATGAAAAAGAGGCGGAAAGAGAAAGGCCTGAGCCTGCAGAGCGGCCGCGTGGACAAGGGGAGCCAGATGCCCCTCAAGGTATGTGAGTGAGCACCCAGCCGGAAGCCCGTGCGTCCCCCTCGAACCCGGCACTCCAGGTCCCAGTACCAACCCTGCAGCGGACAAGAACAGACTTCTCCTGAGCAGTGGCTGATGGGAGGGACTCTGGCAGATGGGGGGGGGGGGGTGTGTGTGAAAAGGGGGAGATGATTTGAGCTGTGTCCTTCCCTCCCCTGCCCCAGAGGACTCAGGTCTACCTGGAGGAGACAAGGTGTGAACAGGAGAAAATCACCGAATATGTTCTCTTAGTCAAGACCTTAGAAAGTGGGGTGAGGGCATTTGGGGCTGGAGAAGTGGAGCCCCGAGACTCTGGGTCAGAACCCCCCTCCTTGCTGAGCACAGAGTCCGGACTCACCTCGCTAGGATGTGGGTAGGATTTTTAAGATCGAAATGATGGTGCTTCATTGGTACATGGACAGGGTTCTTCAGAGCAGAGGCTCCTGGCCAGGGAAGCTCAGCAGATCAGCCAGGGCGGTTCTTCAGAACCTCTGTCCACACCCGCTGGACGGTCCTGGGCTCTGTCCACACCCGCTGGACGGCCTCGCTGTGTGCAGCTGGAAAAGGCATCTCGGACAAGGGCAACTGCTTGACATTGGCCCTTCTCTCTCTTTAAAAAAAAATATTTGATTTCCGAGATGAAGGGGGGAGAGAGAGAAAGAGAGAGAGATAATATCATTGATTGGCTGCCTCCTGCACGCTCCCTACTGGGGATCGAGTCCACAACCCAGGCATGTGTCCTGACCAGGATTCGAACCCTGGCCTCCTGGTTCATAGGTTGATGCTCAACCACTGAGCCACACCGGCTGGGCCATCTGCTCTTCTCAATGGCTGGGCATTTTGTTGTCTTCCCTACGATATTTGCATCATCATCTGTCCACGTTTCACTGTACTGCTTCATTTTACACAGGAAAATGTGGGCGTGCCTGGGGGTCTTGTTACCCCGGGGGTGGGGTGGGGTGGAGTGACTGGTTTAGATAAGAGTCTTCCGCGGTATTTATTCTCCCAAAGCGCAGGTTTCCATTCTGGCCTGTCTCTTAGCCCAGGCCTTACACTTACTTTCTAGTCCCAGCACTGTGGACAGTGACCTGGCCAGTGGGGCAGCTCAGGGGTCTGCATGGCTGAGAGAGGACACAAGGCCCAGGCGGGGGTGGGAGTGGGGGGTGGAGCAGGGGGGGGGAAGGGGGTGGCCGTGGAGCAGGAAGCACCCCCTCTTCTTGGTCTCTTCTCCCCAGCGCTTCAGCATGGAGGGCATCTCCAGCATCCTGCAGAGCAGCATCCGCCAGACCTTCGGCTCCTCGGGGACTGACAAGCAGGTACGGCTGTCTCCCTGGTCCCTGCTTTCCTCCCAGACTCCTGCCACTTGGCCTCCCCAGCAGAGAGGGGAGTGGGGGTTCAATGGGATCATCCCGGCACTCGGGCAAGGGCGGTCCCCCACTTCCTTCCCTCTGGAAGAGGAAGAGCGTGCCTTTCTTTGTAAAGGTGAACAGTTCCTTGAGCTCCAGGACGTGGAGAAAACTTAAAAGTTGACACTGCGTGTAGCCCTACAACTCAGCTTATTTTAAGAACAAAATGCGTGAAAAGGGAAATGCATTTGATGATGCATAAGTCCACCACTCGGGCCGCCAGCGGACCAGTCCCCCCGCCCCGGCCCCCCCCCCCCCGCCCCCCGGCTGTGCCTTTAGCCACCCACTCCGGGCTGGTCCATTGAGTCGGCTGCGTGCCTGAGCAGCATTGCTGGTTACTTGTGGACAGTGCTCGAAACTTCTACTGCGGACCTATCATGTGCCGAGCTCTGTTGCTAGGCCCTCAGGTGCCAAGATGAGCAAGTCCCGCCCCCCCCCCCCCCCCCCCGTCCCCCTTCCCCCCTCTCAGGTTGTGCACCATCTGATAGAGATGCCCGTGTGAAAACGCATGAGTGTGAGCTTGTGGAGTAAGTGCGCATACATTGTGTGTGTCTCACACATACTTGTAGCTGGGTCCGTGTTAGAATTCTAGGACACATTATGGGAAGAGATTTGGGGAACATCTAACTCAGTCCCCTCGTTTCTCCGTGGTGAGAACTGAGGCCCAGAGAGATGAGGCAAAGATTTCCCCAAGGCCACGCGGCCGGTGTGTGGGAGAGCCACGTGGCACAGCCACGACTAACACAGAAGCCTCTGACTTTGGGTCTGGAGGTCTCACTCACTATGCCCGGCTCCCCGGCTCCCGGAGGGCCCTTCACCTCCTGGCCCAGGGCCTGATACCCCACTGGGTTATCCCCAGGATGATTTTGTTGTAGAAGCGCCTCACACCCAGCAGAGGGCGCAAATCCAACGTTCAGACCGAGGGTGTGGTTGAGGTTCTCTCGCCTGTCATTTGGACAAAAGAGAAGCCATTCATTCTCAAATTGCGCCGCAAAGGGTACGAAAACACAATACCCTCTCTGTGCTCTCAGCCCCGATGGGAAGCATCTCACGCGGACTTTTACATAACCAGAGTTCCTCATCCCTGGGAAATGCCCAAGTTGGAATGGAGGGACATTGTTCCTGGTGGATACGGTCAAGTCTTCGTTTTAAAGAGACACTCCCCAAAGACAGAAGGTCCTGAGACATGGGTGTGTGAACCACACGGGTGCTGTGGAGACGGAGTGTGTTTCTTAGAGGAAAGCCCATCCCCCCCGCAGGTGGCCTCGCGTAGCTCCCCCCAGAGGCCCTCGGCTCAAGTGCGTGCGTTTGTCTCCTAGTATCTGAACACAGTCATCCCCTACGAGAGGAAGGCCTCCCCTCCGTCCGTGGAAGACCTGCAGATGCTGACCAACAGTGAGTAGCTCCCTTCCCCAGCGAGGTCAGCGCTGGCTTTTGGTGATGCCCAGTGCGGTCTTGTCTCACGCCCGGTGTCTGTAAGGGCCCGGATTTGCCAGGAGAAGAAATGAGCTGGGGAAAGAGGTTGGGGCAGGGTGGAGGGGTGGGGGTTGGAGTGGTGTGCCCGGACGTTCTGGGTCACCCAGCGGTCCTCAGGTTTTGCATCCTCTGCCTTGCCCGCCTGTTTCTCCTCTGCAACTGGAGGATGCGGCTGGTCTAAATGTGTTCCCGCCCCCCCCCCCCCCCCCCCTTAGCAGGGAGCGCAGTCCCTGGGATTGGCTGTCTTTTTGAAGAGAAGCACGCGTCTTGGGTGGGGTAAGGCTGATGGGAAAGAAGAGTGTGGTTTCCCTCCGCTTTGGCTCTGCTGTCAAAATAGTAATACGTATTCTGAGCTTGGGGGGGAAGTGTGTCATAAAGAGCCCTTTGGAGGCAACACGTCGTTATGTACATCTAACACGACACACCCCAAAGGGCCAGGCTGCGTGGTGTTGGCCATCCGTCAGCTTGATTCTTGTAGGAAGAGGATCCTAGGCTGAGATGTGACAGGCTCAGTGAATCAGGAGTCCATCTCCCTGGCAACCGTGCGCTGCTTGAGTGACATACTAACTAGCCCGGCTGCCCGGAGGGGCCGGGCCAGCCGCAGGGCGATCTGGTGCCCCAGGGGGTGGGGAGAGGCGCTTCCTCCGTTCCGCTGAGGGAGACGGATGCCTGCTGGGCCCAGTGCTCCAGGGGACCGACCGTTCTCGTTTCTATCAATTTGGAAAACCAAGGCAGGTTCTGGTACAGAGAAATCTTGCCGACATCAAGAGCGGCTGCGTCCTTGGGAATCCGGAATCGTGAATTCAAAAGGCATCGGCTTCCTCTTGGCTCATTCTGAACGCCTTCATTTGCATAAACATGCAGTAAGATATATTTTTTTAAAGGGAGCAGATAGAGACGAGCTGACATTTATAGGTGTTTGTGTTTTCACAAGCAGTAAGTGCTTGGAAAATAAATTGGACAGATGATGACGGCTGATCTGTGTAAAGCACGCGATCATGGTCTCAACAAAAGGAAGAGCTGTTCATTCATACAGACGCCCATTGCGGGATGCAGCGCGAAATCCTTTCATTCTGATTAAGGAACTGTGGGTTGGTTTACGTTTTTTTAAGTTCATTGAAAAGGTTATCGCTAGAGCAGATCACTCATTTAGGATACTTCGGGAAAGTGAACAAAGGAAAAGAAAGACTACATTGTTCCCTGGACTGTGGTTACCATGTTGGTGTTTTTCAGCCATAATATTTAATGTCTTTTTCATGGGGTTGGGATTATACTGGCTATAAAATTTTGTAGCACGGTTTTAATCACACCCGTTAACATTTGGTTAACATTTTTTAAATGGTTCTCTCTTCTATCATGTAGATATACATTCCAATATTTTATTCTTTTGAAAAGGAAAAAAAAACAAAACTGCCATCTTTTCTGAATGCCAATTCTGTAGGTTACCAAAGCTCTTTTTTTTTTTTTTTTTTTGCCAAATCTTTGTATGGATTTGTGAACAATGTCTCCTCTTTACCTTACTCCCGAATGGGCCAAAGACCAGCTCTGGGGACTGGGCACCTCATAAATTTTGGATTTTGGAAACCAACCTAGACCCATATTGACGGGGAGCACTTACTGTACTAGTATTTTTAAAAATATATATTTTATTGATTTTTTACAGAGAGGAAGGGAGAGAGATAGAGAGTTAGAAACATCAATGAGAGGGAAACATCGATCAGTTGCCTCCTGCAACACCCTCCACTGGGGATGTGCCCGCAACCAAGGTACATGCCCTTGACCAGAATCGAACCTGGGACCTTTCAGTCCGCAGACCGACGCTCTATCCACTGAGCCAAACCGGTTAGGGCTGTACTAGTATTTTTATGGCTACCTTCTTGGTGCAGCGTCTAGCCTGCCCATGCTCAGTTGCAGAGCATCCCCAGCCTATTCCGTGGCAATGAGGACACGTCTAAAAACACACAAGAAACAAAACAGAAGAAACCAACACCGGCAGGGTCTCGGGTTCAGCCTCTCTTTCCCGACCTGGCCGCCGACTCCTGCCACCGTCAGCTCGGTTCTGCTCCCACCCCTGATTTCTGGAATCAGGTTGCGTGACCCCAACTTGAAACGAGGCAAGGAGATCCGCGGAGAGCAAGGACATGGAGGTGGGCTGGCGCCTCTGTTGTCAGGGCTGCCTCCTGGCCTGTGGTCAGTGCCGGCTGCTCTTTATTCTCCTCTCCGTTTGCAAAAAGTGATACATGCTCACTGAAAAAAGCCAGGCACTGTGGACATATAACATAGAAAGGAACTTCCGCCACAGTCTCACGCCAGAGAGAACCGCTTTGAACGGTTTCATGCGCATTCTTCCAGATATTTCTATGAGTATTACGTTTATTTAAAAGTTAATACATAATGTTCTGTGGCCTTCTCTCTTCACTGTTAAGGATGTCTTGTACATACAGAGCTCTCTCCTTTTTCATAAAGACTACATGGGATAGAGTTTATTTAAGGAATCGATTGGTGAAGGAATCTATTGGTAGATATCCCCTCGCCCCCCCATTTCTTGGGACTATAAACAAGACCCAGCTACTTTCTTGAAGGGTCTTCTACAACGCTGACTTCTGCAATATGGATTATGAACACGAGAAGATGCTTTGGCAGCGAGAACAGCACCAGGTGTTAGCCCGGTGGGTCAGAGTGGACCTGGGTTCAGCAACCTCCGCACTTGAGTTCCGCTTAGTAGGAAAGAATTCAGACCCGAGACTCAAACTGTAAGAGAAAGTGTATTTAGAACGTTACCGAGGTAGACGTGAGCTGTGGAAGGAATGGGCTCAGGGAACACGTGAGAGGCCAAAGTAGGGCCGCTGGAGCTCAGGAGGGAGGGAGGGGTGAAGGTGAGGCACCTGGGGGCAGAGGCAGGGGGTGGGGTGGGGGGTGGGAGAGGTGTGTCAATGCCCCCAGAGCAGAGGGGCTGGCTCCTCACTCTGTAAGGGCTTTTAGGGGCGGGGATTTCAGGGGAGGTCCCAGGGGAGGTCCCAAAAGAATAGTCATCAGCTTCCCAGGTGTGTCCTTTCACTGATTGGCCGGGGCATCTGGTCCTTAGGTCAGTCGTTGCATTGCTTGTCTGGTTTTGCTGCTTTTCTGGGCCTGGAGCTGAAACCCCGCTGAGGCCTGGATGTATCTGCTGGTCAGAACCGCCTTGTCCTGGTGGCTTACTATGTTCCCCCTCTAAGGGGGTCTAACCCACAGGACTAGCAACATGCCAGGGGAGGAAAATCAGGGGGGAGCCCCAACCACATGACCGGAGATCGGCCAGGGGAGGAAAGGTCACCCTGAGGGTGAGGATGCTGCTTTCCCAGCTTTGCCCGTTGCTAGGCACCCGGGGCTTTCCGCCCTGGTGACCTCTGTACCTGGCCTGTCGGCCCTGCTCTGCTCGTGTCTGTCTGAGTGCCTGCCGCAATGCCACCTGGTTTAAAAACAGAAAAAGCTACTTTAAAAACTTTGATAAGAAGCCTTTAGACTTGGATAACATCCCCATTTGCTTCAAGTGGAGTCATGTCCTGTTTCAACAAGAAGTCTTAAAGCAGGTCCTTGAGCATCCAGACGTTGCTTGCATTCCCACAAATTCTAGTGCCGTGCTGGGCATAACAGAAAACAGAGATTTGTGAGGTGGAATTTATTTGCTATTAATAAATTGGAGGTGCGGGAATTTTCTAGTAATATAAAAATAGAATGTCTTTAGAGACAGTGTTATTGGTTATTCAGCGATGTGACAACTATCATTCTAACATTTAGGTTGACTGCACCAGAAAACGGATTCTTTTTAAAAATTTATTTATTTTTTGTATGATTATTAAAGTCATATACTTAGGAGATGATGTGGAAGCTATAGACGAGCCAAAAAAAAAAAAAAAAAAAAAAGAAAAAAGTAATAGATAAAGGAAATAAAGCCACAATAGGCCCTGCCTCTTGGTAGCTCTGCACCAACCACCATGCGGAACGCTGACTCTGGACAGAAGCTTCTAGACTTTTGCTCAATACTCAACCAAGGTCTGGCTCCCCTGAATCATTTCTCACTCTCTTTGGGTGGGCGGGTTGTTCGGCCCTGGGAGCGAACCTCGAAGGTACCTTAGCTCACCTGTCTCTCTCCTTCCCCAGTTCTCTTCGCCATGAAGGAGGATAATGAAAAGGTGCCCACTTTGCTAACGGACTACATTTTAAAAGGTAAGAGGCCCGGACGGTGTGGCTCGGTGGTTGAGCGTCGACCTATGAACCAGGTCAGGGCCCATGCCCGGGTTTCAGACTCGATGCCCAATAGGAGGCGTACAGGAGGCAGCCGATCAATGATTCCCTCTCATCATTGACATTTCTATCTCTCTCTCCCTCTCCCTTCCTCTCTGAAATCAATTTTAAAAAAAAAGGTAAGAGCAGCCCAGCTCTCGGGAGCAGAGATCCTCCCGGGCCCCTCCCCCGACTCCGGCTGAAAGTGTGGGATCCCTGCGCAGCCTTCCAGCTGGGCAGGGCCAGGGGCAGCAAGTGGACAGCTGTGAGGCCTCCCCGTGGTGGGGTGTCGCCTGGGGATGTTGCTTGGAGGCCTGAGGAGGAGATGCCAGCTCTCCGAGTCACCAGATGACTGAACGCGAGAAGCAGCCACACCAACAAAAGGCCGACTGTGCCCCTTCTGTGGGGCTGGGCTCTTTCTTGGGGAAAACAGAGCTGAGGATACGATTGATTAATAGTTTCCATCTCCCACAACAGCTGTCCTGGGGGGTTAGGACCTCAGCACAGGAATCTCGGGGACACAAGCCTTCAGCCCATTGACGTCATCCATGGCCGAAGGCCTTTGCCTCGTGGTGTCAGCCCTCCACGCACGCCACTCGGTCCGGTTTCCAGGGGCGTGTGCAGCTCGGTTAGGAACCTCTGAAGCGCCTCGTGCCCGTCAGGACCAGAGAGATTGCCTGACGTTCCTGCAGGAGGAACTGAGGCTAAACACTGGGAAGCACTTCTGACTCTGAAAGGTTTTGAAAGAGCAGCAGATTTCTCAGAGGACGTTTTCAAAGGAGGTTGATAGAAATGGGTCTGTAAGTCTGGGAACCTGAGGGCTAGACTTCCCCCCCCACGTGACCCACTGAAATGTCAGTGAATTCATAAAACGAATTAACATTTACTGAGCACCTTCCACTCGCCTCTGAGCAGCCCTCTGGGGCGGGCACAGGCACAGTCTGTTGTCCACGTGAGAGTAGGCGAGGTAAGCTCCCTGAGGCGGTGGAATTGGAAACAGCCGACCCAGGATCTGAATCCGGGCAGGTGGGAGCCCATGGCACCAAACCACCAGCTCCCATCGGCTCTTCCTTCTGCAAGAGCCACAGGCCACTGCGATTACTCCTGGTTCTGAGGGGATGCAGGTGGGGAGCAGGTCCTGGCCCCCCCCCCCCCCCCCCCCCCCCCGCACTGTGCTTTGACCTCTGCCCTCTCCTCTCTCTTTCCAGTGCTCTGTCCCACCTAACCTCGCCCTTGGGAGCAGGCTTGCCGCGGAAGTCACGGAGTTAGGAGTCATTCCATCCCAGGGGCTGCATGACACCCCGTGACCTCCGACGTGTACTCAAACGTGTAGAGCTTAACCCGGATGAACCATGAGCAAGCGCGGGGGTCCTTCGCCGCCGCCGGCTTCTAGTCCTAGTAACCATTGGGTGCATGACAAGGGGCAGGGCCGGGGCGCTGCCTGCCCCCCGTCTGGGTCCGAGGGCGGCAGCCGCTCTCACCACTCATTCTGTAGCCCGCCCCCGGCCCTCAAACACAGCTTACACTTTAACACTAATTTTGAAATAAACCTTCATTTAATTAATACCCTCCATGTGCTCTGGAGTGTGATGTCCAGCGGCCCCCGTTGCAAACCGCCCCCCGGAGAAACGATGAGCAGCCGCCTCCCTCCACGTGCGGGCCCGTGGCCTGCGTGGGCCGGCGCAGGGTGTTCAGGGCCCGGGGGCGGGTGCTGTCGAGGTCGGGATGGGCTGCACCTGGTACGGACGATCCACGTGCGGTCAGACCTTGCGCCGTGGCAACTGCAGAGGGCGCTGCAGGGCGCGTGGTAGGCACTTCCGGGGAGGCTGTCGGAGGCGGAGGGGGCGGCTGGGAAGTTCGCAGATGGAAAGGGGGCTCAGGGCGCAGTCAGGCACTGGGCACCTCTGCGGAGACGGCCAGCTTGGCTCCGGGAAGGAGTCGGCAGCCCCTGCCCAGGGACCTGGAGGCTCGGGTCGGGGGGAGGCAGCTCTGCTGAGCTGTTTGACGGGGATTTCGGCTGCTTTCCTGACTGTCCCCAACCAACCCCGGGAAGCACATGCGAGGACCGTGCATGCCCCGCCCCGCCCTTCCTGCCAACCAAGATGCCCAGCAGCCGTGCCCGCTACGCGCTGGCTCCATCCTCGGGGGCAGCAACCGCCAGCCTGGCTTGACCGGTAGGTGAATGCGGATTCGTGGCTTGGTGTTACCACCACAACTCTCTCGCCTCCCATCTTCTGGCTGGAATGATCTTCACCTGCCAATTCCCACAGCCCCGTCTGAAAAACAAACTTGATTATCAAGCCCCTGGCTCAGCGCCTGCCGCTGGCCGCGGCGCGCTCTCCCCAGCACCGCGCGTCACAGCGCCCCCGTGTGGTGACGGGCAGCGCTGCCCGCTCTCCGGGGAGGGGAGGCTGCGAGGCAGAGGGTTTTGCGAGCGGAGTCAGACCGGCCCTCGGTCTCGTCCAATCAGACTCCCACCCACTCTGAGGAGCTCGGAGTTTGTGGAATTAAAGGTGCCACGTGGAAAGCGGTACTTTGTCACCCTGACAGCTCTCCAGGAGGCCAGGGGTCCACGTAGGTGACAACAGCAGCCAGCTTGGTGCCTCCCCTTCCCTAGGAGCGAGCAGCAGCGGGCTCCCCCCCCCCCCCCAGGGGAGCTGCCCCCCGCGCCTGCAGCGCCGACGCAGGCGTCTACACGGAACAGACCGTGTGTAGACGGAGCCCCGGCGGCTACAGCAGCAGAGAGGTGCCCGTGCAGGGCCTCGGGAGTCGGCAGGTGGGTGTACGCACCAGGCTTTGCTTCCGTTCTGCCTTCCTTGGCACTGTGGCTGAGGATGCGGGGCCACGGGTGTGAGGTCATGCGCGACTTAACCCCGCAGCGGTGAGGTTTTGGGGCGGGGAGAGGGGGGGCGCTCACTTTCCCAGAGTTTCCCTGCCTGCTATGGATCTGTCAGATCCGGGTCAGCCGCTCCCTCCCCAGTTTGCCCGGCCAGCAGGTGCCCGAGGCAGCGGAGGCAGCTCAGCGAGGCTGCTGGCTGCAGAGCAATCTCCCGGTCAGGGAGGCCCTCCTGGAGGAGGTGTGTCTGGGAGGGGAGGGGAGGAGAGGGGGGCAGCGGCTCCCTTGGTCTTCCTTCCCTCCAAGCAGGCGTTGGGAGCGGATAGTCAATCAGTGTCTCAGGCTTTGCATTGCCGCCCCCCCCCCCCCCCCCCCCCCCCCCCGTCTTGGCTCATCAGGGTGTGGTGCCCAGGCCAGTGGCCCTGACGGCGCCTGGAACTTGTTAGAAACGCAAAACCTCGGGCCGCCCACTCTCGCTGAGTCAGAAGCTGCATTGTATCAAAACCTGCAGACCATTGTTGTTGTTTTCGACTTTTATCATTTATTTATGAAATGCGTTGGGGTGACATTGGCCAACATGAACATAGAGGTTTCAGGTGTGGGTTTCTATGTGACAAGATCTGTATGTTGCACCGTGTGCCCTCCACCCAAAATCTAAACTCCTTATATTGGGACCCCCTTCTCCCCCCCCCCCCCCCCCCAGCATCCACCTCACTGCTGTCTGTGTTCACGAGTTTCCGTTTCACATCCCACACGTGAGTGAGATCACATGGCTCTTAGCTTTTTCTGGCTGCCTTATTTCCCAAGCACAATGTTCTCCAGGCCCATCCACATTGTGGCAAATGGCGCTCTTTCATGCTTTCTCGTGGCTGAGTGGTCTTCCGTGGTGTGCATGGACCACGTCTTCCTTACCCAGCCCTCGGCCGCAGGCAGGACACTCCGGCGGTCTCCGTGTCTGGGCCACCGTGAATTAGTGCTTCAGTGAACACAGGGGCGCATGTATCTTTGCAGATAAATGATTCACGTGTTTCGGGTCCATACCCAGGAGAGGGATTGCGGGGCCGTGTGGTAGGTAGCTCTCGTCTTAGTTTTTTGAGGAGTCGCCAGCCGGCTTTCCATCGTGGTGGTACAGCCTACATCCCCGCCAGCAGGGCGTGAGGGTCCCTTTTCCCACAACCTCTCCGACACGCGTCACTGCCTGTTTGCTGAGAACAGCCCCCCTGACCGGTGTGAGGTGCTGCTCCCTGGCGTTTGGACTCGCCATTCCCTGCCAGTGGGCGGTTGGCATTTGCATTACGTTTCGGAGAAGCTTTGCTTTAGGCCAGTGGTCGGCAAACCGCGGCTCGCGAGCCACATGCGGCTCTTTGGCCCCTTGAGTGTGGCTCTTCCACAAAATACCACGGCCTGGGTGAGTCTATTTTGAAGAAGTGGCGTTAGAAGAAGTTTAAGTTTAAAAAATTTGGCTCTCCAAAGAAATTTCAATCGTTGTACTGCTGATATTTGGCTCTGTGGACTAATGAGTTTGCCGACCACGGGGCTAGGTTTTCGGTGCTGCCGGAGCCCCGACTCGTAGGGGCCACACCCGGGGAAAGCACGGGCGGCGTGAGCAACAGGTGAACGCGCTTCTCCCCCCCAGCTTCCCCCCAAGGACCGTGGGAAGCATCCCACACGCGGGCCGGTGCTTCAGACCCCAGGCAGTCTCGGTTGCACAGCTCAGGTTCAATGTCAGAGGGCCACACTCAGCAAGGGGGACAGAGGGCAAGGCCTGCAGGGGGCCCTCCTGGGAGCCAGGAGGTGGGTCTGGCTTGTGGGCTATTTAACGAAAGGCCCGGATGTGGGTGTTGCTAAGCCCAACCTAGTCCCCGTCGTGGCATCTTCGCCGCGGAGCCTTCACGTGTGTAGAGCTGAGAGCCAGGCCGGGGAGGCCAAGCCATTTCCCAAACGGCTCATCCCCACGTTCCGTCTTCGTTTTTCGGTTTCAGGATGGGAGGCAGCTGTGGTATCTCAGAAAGAAAACCCGAAGGAAGGGTGTGTGGCCGCGGCGTTTGGGGGATCAGTTGGATGCCTGCCTTCAGCTGGCGGTCAGGGAGGGAGAGACGGGCCGGCCAGGGGGAAGGCGTCACCCTGCAGGCCACTCAGGGTGAATGTGCGCCGGTCCCAGTGGGCGTCAGCGAGTGCATCCCGTGGCCATGTTGAGCACCTGCTGTGTCCTAGGGACCTCGCCACTGAGGGCACGTGGCATCGCGGCAACGTGGCAGCAGGGGGCGCCCAGGTGCCCAGCTTCCCTTGCAGCAGAGGCCGGAAATGGCAGAGGCTGCCTGGTTTCCCAGGACGCAGGCCAGTGGCTCTCCCGGCCCCGCAGCCTCCCTGATTAGCATTCGCAGGGAGGAGAGACGTGAGCGCTGCTCTCGGAGAAGAGACTCTCCTGCTCTTGGTGGCGCCTGGTTATTTATTTCCTCGGGAGGAGGAGAGAATCGGCGCTGGGAGTTCTGTCTGGGCCTGAGCTTTGCCCTCCTCCTCCCGTCACTGGAGAGGGAGGCAGGGGCCGCTGCAGACCTGACGGTGCTTGCCTTCCTGTTAGTGGCTTTCTTTTAAGAGAACAAGGAGCCACCTCAGCGCACAGCTCAGCAGCTCCACACCCTGCCCAAGCCCTCATGCATATTCATCCTGCTTCAGAGAGCACAGCATGGAATATGCAAATGAGCCAGGCAGGAGCTGGTTGGCATTTTGATAATAGCTTTGTCTGAAAAACCCCAGAGACATAGGCACATCTAGTTCCTCCCTCCCTCTCCCTCCCTCTCTCTCCTTCTCTCTCCTCTCTCCCTCATCCTCCCTCCCTCCCTCTCTCTCCTTCTCTCTCTCCTCTACCCTGTGTCCCCCTCCTCCTTCTCCTCTTCCTCTCAACCTGCCAGAGAAGAGGACAGTGAATCAGAACCGGAGCAGCACGTTGGTGCAAGAGCCGGGGGTCTGTATTCTGGCCGCTGTATTTCCACTTGATCTCTCTTCCTCCTCGAACAGCCTCACTCTGCCTCCCCCTTACTAGAGTGGTACCCGGTCTGACTGCCCCGCGGCCCTCTGCTCTCAGCGGACCCCTCCCACCTTGTCTGCACACTCATTCTCTCTCTCTCTCTCTCTCCCTCTCCCCCCCCTTTCCTCCCCCCCTCTTCCCCCCGCCCCCAGAGATGAGCTCCCTTCTCTTCATTCTTCCTCCACCGTCCACCTGCTTCTTCCCTTACTCTCTGCAGTCAAAGCCGGAAAAGCACCAAGAGCCTGGCCTTGCCCTCTGACAGGCCGGTGAGGAAGGCGGGATGTCAGCTGTCATCACTGACTTCAGTCTCTGACACGTGACCATGAGCAACAGCGCAGTGGGCCTGCGGCTGCCGCCGCCTCTCCCCGGTCTGTGGTGGTCAGCAGAAGCCGCTCCCAGACGAGGGCACGGCTCCTGGACAGTTTGCAGAGCAACTTTTTTTCTTCTTCTTCTTTAAAATATATTTTCATTGATTTCAGAGAGGAAGGGAGAGGGAGAGAGAGAGAAACATCAATGATGAGAATCAGCGATCGGCTGCCTCCTGCAGGCCGCCTACTGGGGATGGAGCCTGCAACCCGGGCAGGTGCCCTTGACCGGAATGGAACCTGGGACCTTTCAGTCTGCAGGCCCCATGCTCTATCCACTGAGCCAAACCAGCCAGGGCTTAAGCTCAGAGGAGCTAGGTCCCCACTCCCCGGCAAGATGGCCCAAGCTAGGAGACGCTGGGCGCTGGGTGGGTGTGGGAGAAGCAGGCTGAGATTCGGACCCCTCTGAGACTTCAGGCACGAGAAGCAGATGTGGTGCGGGCCGGTGCCTCTGAGGGTTTCGGGGAAGAGGCCAGCCCTGGGGAAGCCGAGGCGCCGGGAGGCAGATCACCCACAGGAGGAGCCTGAGTCTGGCTTTGGGTTGAAATCCCAGCTCTACTGCATAGGAGCTAAACGCATTTTTGTTTGTTTGTTTTTAGCTAAATAACTTTTGAGAAAACTATTTCATACTAGTGGCCTGGTGCATGAAATTCATGCACGGGGGAGGCGGGTGTCCCTCAGCCTGGTCTGCCCCCTCTCCAATCTGGGACCCCTCAGGGGATGTCCGACTGCCTGTGGGATCGGGCCTAAACCAGCAGTCAGACATCCCTCTTGCAATCTGGGACAGCTGGCTCCTAACTGCTCACCTGCCTGCCTGCCTGATCGCCCCTAACCACTCTGCCTGCTGGCCTGATCACCCCCAACTGCCCCCCCTGCCAGCCTGATCCCCCAACTGCCCTCCCCTGCTGGCCTGATCACTCCTAACTGCCTCTTTCTTGGCCCCACCACCATCACTTTGTCCGGAAGGACGTCCGGTCTAATTAGCATATTACCCTTTTATTAGTATAGATCTCTGGGCCCTAGCTTCCTCATTTTGGAAATGGGGATGTTAACATTACTCATGATACCAGCACATCTTCCAGGGCTATTTTGAGTCGTCTCCTGTAGAGGTTTTTCTCTCTTTTCTGCGTCCAGCATGGAAAAGGAAACAGGTCAGGCTCCTGAGTGGAGGAGCTGGGGATTAAGAAATTAAAGGAAGAAAAATAGAAAGAAGACGCAGAGACGGTTTTGAAAAGCTGGGAGCTGGGTGGGACGCCATTCTGTCGGATGGAGAGGCAGCAACTCCCTGAGCCACCAGCGCGTTTATTTTTATGCCCCCAAATCCAGGAAGTAACACATCAAAGGAGCTTATTTGCATTCTTAAGTAGGCCCTAGCATTCCTAGATTTACATACCTAGTCCCGCCCCTGCCGACACCTGGGCTGATATGAAGGTCACGCTGACAACGTGTCCAGCCTCATTGGGGAAGCCTGTTCCCAGGGCGTGGCTCTGCCTGTCGCCCTGAGTTCAGCCGATAATTAAATGCCCACGTGCCTTCCCAGGCGGCCCTCTACAACCTCCGGTATTTAGCATATATATGCTAAGTGCTCAATCATTGGTGACTTCTATTTTTACGACTAAACTTTGAAAAACAGAGAGAAAGCCTGGCCCTTTGGCCTCTTGAGCCTTGGGGATCCGATCATCTTTCCAATTCAGTGGACACAGAACTTGAAAACAAAAATGAATGAAAATGACAGGGTTTGGCCCGTTCCCCTTAAACCAGCCCAACTCCGACCCTTGATCCTCACAAAACCCCGCTCAGTGGTGGTCCCGAGCCCTGGCCCCTGCTGCCTGGGGGACGGAGCCGAGAGGCAGGAGAGCGTCATTCAGGTCACTGGGGAAGTGGTGGGGGGTGAGGTGAAATCCACACTGATTTTGCGCTTAGAGAAAAGGCTCCATTTCCATCTGCAAGGAGGCGGGTGGAGCCAGAGGGAGCGCACGGGCCCCCAGCCACGGCCCAGCCTCGTGCTCTGGGACCCGGCCAGGCGGGCGGGACTCGGGCTGACTCAAGGCTGGAGGAAAGCCACAGGTCTACGTGCTGCCCGCCAGTAAGCAGGCCTCGGAGACCACCTTACACCGTCCGGGCGGGTCTCCTCCATCCCTGCGGCTCCGGGAGGCGGAGCTCAGGCCACCGTGGAGGCTGGAGGCCTGGGGCTCTGGGTAGCAGCTGGGTCTCTGCCCCGAGAGGCGCAGCACAGGAAAAGGCGGTGATGGTTGATGGGGCCGTGGACGCGGTTCCTACCGGGCGGGGTGGGCAGTGGGTGTGTGTGTGTGTCTGTGTAGCCCTCCGAGCAGCGAGTGTTTCAGCCCCGAGCCAGCGACTGCCGGTCGATTCTTTCTGACGCCAGGCGTGGCTGACTCAGCCTTCAGAATTTCACGGGGGTGGGGGGGTGGGGGGGCCGGAGACAAAGATGCCTCTGGGCCTGGAGGTGCTGGGGAGAGAGCAGGTCCAAAGGGCGGCAAGAAGTGTGGGCAGCCCGGCCGGCGTGGCTCAGTGGTTGAGCATCGAGCTATGAACCAGGAGGTCACGGTTGGATTCCTGGTCAGGGCACATGCCCGGGTTGTAGACTCGATCCCCAGTAGGGGGCGTGCAGGAGGCAGCTGATCAATGATTTTCTGCCGTCATTGATGTGTCTGTCTCTTCTCCCTTCCTCTCTGAAATCAATAATAATAACAAAAATATATATAAATAGAAGTGTTGGCAGTCCAGCCAGTGGAACCTGGGCAGTGGCACCAACCTCAGCTTCTCCAGCAGGTGGGGTGGGGGTGGAGGTGGGGGGGGGCTGTCCAGGAAGAGGAACAGCCTCCCCTCCCCCACCCCTCCCCCAGGGGAAGCTGGGGAAGCCACTGCACTGTTGTCCCGGGTCTCGAGTTTCACAGAATTTCAAGCGAAGGGAGCTCAGCGGCCGTGGCGCGGCAGCTAACGCAGATGCCCCGTGTGTAAGGGGGCGTCACTGGCAGAACCTTGGCCAAATCTAGGGAAACCCAGTGTCCTTCCTTTTCCTGCGGAGGAGCCTGGGAGGCCGTGGCTGGGCGGAGCGGGCCTTCCATGAGTTGGGTATAATAACATTTTTGCTGTAGTATGGGGGAACCCCCCTTACCCCCCCAAATCCACAAAATAACAGGTGGACGTGAGCTACTAGTATACACACCTGAAGTGAGTTCTCTGACTAATGCTTGGGTGTAATAAGATGAAAAAAAATCTGAAATGAAAAGGTATAATGACATCCACACAACTGGAGGGAATTGTCTTAAATGGCTGATTGTAATGAGATGTACATAAATTGCAAGGCTTGTAATGAAATGAAAAAAAAAAAATTCTTGCCTGATAATACCGGGTGTAATGTCTACACCTGAAATAAGTCGTCTCAGTGCACTGAGTGTAATGAGATGCATATAATTTTAAAGAGTGTAATGAGATGAAAAATAAATCAAGCGCTTGTCTTAAATGAAAGATGTGCTAAGATGCGCACACCTGAAGGGCATTGTCCTAAATGGGTCTGGTTTAATGAGATGCATTTAATTTGCAAAGGGGCTAAATGAGTTTGGCCCAGAGAGAGGCTGAGACGTATAAAAGTGTAAGATACCTACACTTGAACGTGGGGTAATAAAATCGGCCTCGTCTGTGGGATGGAAATAAGACGCCGAAGTGGAAATGCACAGAGTAGGATGCGATCGGCTCCGTCGCTGCTCGTCCTCCGGGACCCCTGGGCCCGTGGTACTCTGCAAAGTGGAGTTAGCCCCCAGCGATGCCTGGCGCCCAGTAGGTGCCTGTGAATGTTGACCGAGTGAGTAACTGGCGCAGTGGGCTGTGGCTGATAAAGCAACAGGAAGTTAAATCGAGGCACTTCTAAAGGCAACAGAAACCTAGTTTCTGAGAGCAGTGTTTTTCAGAGTTTTCAGGCATCTTGCCTCGAACCCGGGAAAAGATGGCTGTGGGGCCTAATCTGCATGTACAACTAGCAGCCCTGGTTGCTTTATTTTTTTATGTTTTAAATATATTTTACTGATTTTTTACAGAGAGGAAGAGAGAGGGATAGAGAGTTAGAAACATCGATGAGAGAGAAACATTGATCAGCTGCCTCTTGCACACCCCCTACTGGGGATGTGCCCGCAACCAAGGTACATGCCCTTGACCAGACGCAGGCCGACGCTCTATCCACTGAGCCAAACCGGTTTCGGCAGTCCTGGTTGCTTTAGACCCCAGGCTCAGGATGCCCAGAGGGCAGGTCGGCAGGTAGCAGAGGAGTGAAGATGTCTGAATGAAAGACACAGGTAGACTTGCATCTGATGGTAGGAGTGTGTTCACTTCCACAAATATGTCATCTCCATTTTTTGCCCAAGGCAGAACCCTCCTGCACTATTTGTTTTCTTACTCTTTTTTTTAAAAATATTTTTATTGATTTCAGAGATGGAGAGGGAGAGAGAGATGGAAATATCAATGATGAGAGAGAATCATTGATTGGCTGTCTCCTGCACGCTCCCTACTGGGGATCGAGCCCGCAACCCTGGGCATGTGCCCTTGACCGGAATCGAACCATGACCTCCTGGTTCATAGATCGATGTTCAACCACTGATCCACACCAGCCGGGTAATTTTCTTACTCTTGATGGAGCACTGAGCAGACATAAATATTTCCCTTCTTAAAAACAACCACTCTAACATCGGAGAGAAACACACACAAAACAAGGGAGGGAGAGGAGAGAAGCATAACTAAGCCAGGAGCCAAGCACGTAGGGACAGCCTGATCACCAGTGGCGGCTGACCCTCAGCCTGAGACCACTCAGGGCCACTGCCATGGTACTGAGACCACGTCCTAAGGGGCAGCAGTGATCCAAGCACACCCAACTGCAACCGTGTGGGACTGTAGTCCCGAGCTGCCTCATGGCCCGGAGTCTGCATTTTTATGTGCAATCTTTTAACTTTCAAATGTTGGCACAAAAAATTAAAAACCAATGTACGGTCCCAACAAAACACGTCGGTGAGCTGAATTTGACCTGAACTCCACATTTGACCCGAGAGCCCCCTGCTTTGCAACTCAGGATAATCAAGTTCGAGGCCACGTCCAGAATCGGGTCAGATTGTCACCATGACGGGGGCCTCCCGAGCACACTGTCTATTCGAATGTGAGGTCCCTCAAAGCAGGAGCCTTGTCCTGGCTGATCACAACTGTGCCCTTGGTATCTGCAGCTGCCCGGGACAGGGGCAGTGCTCAGTGAACGCAGGTTGAATGAATGGGTCCAAGCAGGCTGCCATGACAGCATCATGGCCCTCATCCTGCCATATTCAAGGCAGTAGAGGGGTCCCTTGGTCAAGGAAGTGTAGCTCTGGCCATCAACTCCCTTGAGTGGGAATCCCAAACCGGAAAGGTCTGGGATGGGTGTCGGGCCGGAAGTTAGTCTGAAGAGTTCCCAGGGCCCTGATGTCAGAGCTGGGGGCGGTGTGTGTGTGTGTGTGTGTGTAAGGAAATCTTCCTCCCACTTCTCCCCATGCACGTGGCCCCATCTCTCTTACTTCCGAAAGGACTGTGGCCCATCTCCTTGGGTCGATGGGGTTTGGGTCATGCAGAGAGGTGGAGCTCCTTTGTCAGCTGGCAGCAGGATCTGGGAGAAAATCTCCAGAAGGGGTGGGAGAGGCTGGGGAAGGCTGTGCTGTACTTTCTTAGAACAGTGTTCCCTGAAGTGTGTTTTATGGACACTCATTTAAGTGAGTGGATATTACTTGGGGAAACAGGCACATAAATTGGGGGAACCGGTTAAACAGCTTCCTTTCCTGCAGGACTTTTTCAGAGCCTTTACTATAGTAATGTGCCTTTTGCAACTCCACTAGCAAAAAAGAGTATCTGTCACTTCATCCTCGTCTAATTTGGCCAAGGAGTTTTTTTTGAGAGCTTGCCTTTTGAGCAGTGTGTTCTCTGGAAAGCACGTCTTTGAAGGTTGCCATCTTCCTGGCTCTGGGAAGTGAGGTTCTATCTAAGGTATCATCTCTTTTAAGCTCTCGAGACTTCCGGCACCGGCCTGCGGCAGGTCTCTGCTGTTTGCCGCGCTCTCCAGGTGTGCTGGGTGGCGGTGGGTGGGGCTGGGCGCAGTGAGAACAGTGACCCGTCGCCACCTCCAGCCTGGCTCTAGGATGCGCATGGGCAATGCACGCGGTGCAGCCTTTGGGAAAATGAACAAGGAATTCCTCCTTCTGCTTCTACGCCGATGCCGCAGACTTCTCGGCACCAGCCCGCCAAGGTCATCTCTAGGCTGAAGGTCACAGAAAGCCTGCCGCTCCTTGTGAGATGAGAGATGAGCTGCCCCTAACTCTCTCCTTGCCCCAGGGGGTGGAGAGCTGAACCCTGGGTTCCAGGGCAGGCTCCCCTGTGGACACAGATTTGGGACTGAATTTGGCAGTCAAGCCCGGCTGGTGTGGCTCAGTGGTTGAGCATCGATCTATGAACCAGGAGGTCACAGTTCCATCCCTGGTCAGGGCACATGCCTGGGTGGCAGGCTGGATCCCCAGTGGGGGGCGTGCAGGAGGCAGCCAATCAATGATTCTCATCATTGATGTTTCTATGTCTCTCTCCCTCTCCCTTCCTCTCTGAAATCAATCAACCAACCAATCAATCAATCTAAAGATGAATGTGGCAGTCGACTTCTCTGGGATAGGGCAAGGGTGGGCATGTGAGGGCTGGGGAGGCAGTGGTGGCACCAGCTTCAGTGATGAGAACCCTCTGAGCCCAGGATGGAGGTGGGAGAAGCAAAGGCCTTTGGGAGGAGGTGGATTTGGTGGAAGCCACGGCCACGCTCTCCACTCTGTGGGGAACTGTCTGCTCGCCCTCATCGCTTTGTCTTGGACACATGTGGGTGCCCAACGTGGCTGTCCCCCTCCCCAGGACGGAAACCGAGGTCACCAGAGAGCCCTCTGCCTGTCACCTCCCACGGAGGCAGGCAGTTCAACAAAGGGTGTGCCGAGGCCTCCCCTTCGCTCTGGGCCGGTCCCACTGACCACAGGAAAAGAGAACACGCAGCGCTCGGTAGGTAATGAGATTTACTGGAAACTTCTCAGCCACATTCAGTACTGGTTTGGTGGATACATCAGAAGGAGGTTGCATAACATTAGGCAGGTGGAGGGGCTGGGAGGAGGGTGTGCGGGCACGTGTGTGCGGTGTGCCTGTGCTGGGCTGGGTGCCTGTCCAAAGTGGTAAGTGGGTGTGTGTGCGTGTGTGCATGCGTGTGAGTTTGTGTGTTTATGTGTTAACAAGATAAACGAACCAGAAAAGGAAATGTATTTTATCCCACTGCACATGGCCAAAAAAGCTAGACTTTCTTCTACCTGTGGCATCAAAAGGGAGTAAAAAATGATCGAATCACCAAGATTATAAATAAGATTGTTTCTCAAAAATCCCCAGTAAAACATTAAATATCAGCTCTTTTGGGGGAGAAATACATTCATTTGAGGGAGACCTCAGGAAAGCCACCATCCTTTTGCTCCACCCCAATGAGGTGGGGGAGGGGAAGTCCCCAGAGGGCCCTGAGGGTCCCCTCGAGTTGAGCCAGGTGGCCACTCACGTCCTGCCACTGAGGGAGACGGCCAATGCACAACTGACAAATGAAACTGCAAGTCCACTAAATTAAATCGAGTGGGAAACACACGTGTGGTCGGTCCTGTCTTCACAGCCATTGGGGTGGGAGTGGAAGGAGGGGTGCCAGTCACGGGGCCTGGAAGTTGGGGTGGGAGGGTGTCAGGGCGATGGAGAGCCTCCTCCTGCGGGAGCCCCAGTTCCCCCGGTGCCGTAAGGTGGTGTGCAGGCCAGTGAGGCGGGTGGGGGGGCACCGCTTGGCTCTCGGGTGCCCTCCCCCACACTTTGGAAACTGATGGGAGGAGGGATGTAGCACCTTCTCCAACCCCTGGCTTCTCGTTGGGCTGAAGGCTTCTCTCCACTGTTTCTCTGAAGGATAAAATGAAGGCGAGGATGGAGGCTGATGAAGCGGCCTGGAGCAGAGCGTCAGCGTGGGGGCCTGGGGGGTGGAGAGGGCCCAGCTAACCTGGCTCCGCCCTCTCTGACCGTCTGTGGGGGGTGGAGCGGCCGCGGAGCTCCGTCTGAGCTGGCACATCTGGGGGGAGACACCATTGTCCTGTCGTCACAGGAGTCGAGTTCTGTGAACACCTAGGAACAGCTGTCACTCCCACAGTCTCCTTGATGCGCCCCCCAGCTCAGGTTCTGCCACCTCCTTGGGCCCTGAAGACCCAGGTGAAGGGACCCCTCCAAATCTCCTGCAATTTGGGCCCAGCTTACCACTTTTCACAGGGAGGGAGGGAGGGAGGGAGGGGTGGGGGAGAGAGAGAGAGAGAGAGGCTCTGGTGGCTCCTTCCCTCTCTCCCAAGTCCGTGTTGCCTGAGCCCAGAGACGGGGCCTGGGAAGAATTGGCTGGAGCCCGGGGAATCCAGGTCTCACTCTGACCTGCAAGATGTGATGCCTCAGCCCCTCCCACTCCTCCAGCCACTGGCCATATGTTGCTCCCTCCTGCCCTTGAATGTCTGGCAGGGGGTGGGACCGGAGCCCCCGTGTATTTGCCTTTCCTCCTACTCTGTCCCCGGCAGAGCCTCTGTCTGCGAACAGCACCGCTCTGCCTCCGTGCAGGGCTGTAAACCATCCAGTCCTTCCGCCAGGGGCCTTCGGGTGCCATCTGTCCTCGGGGGTCCGATGGATCCAGATCTCACTCCTGCCTTCCGTAGGGCTGCTGGGCCGGCCCCACCAGAGTCCTCCGCAGCTCCGGGGAAGCAGGCCTGGGTGTCGCAGAAGCTCGGTGGGTGGGAAGGAGCAGGTGTCTCCTCTGCATTTTGTCACGCTACTGATTCTGGGAAGCGAGGCCCCCACTTCCTCGGTGCTGCCTGCCCATGTCCCCTTCCCCCCCACCCTGAAACCCCCTGACGACACTCCTGCTTGGTGGTCAGTGCCATCTGGGCTGCCAACTACTCCAGGGAGTCACTGTGTTCCAAGCCCAGGTCACTGACATTCGTCGTTTGAAGCTCGTCAGCCTCCTCCTCCAGTTCCTCTTCCTCCTCCTCTTCCATCTCATCCTCCTCCTCTTCCTCCGTCCCATCTAATGAGTCATCGTGTGCGGCCATCATGGCCTGCTGCATGGCCATGGTGGCGTTGTCTGAGGACAGGGACTGCAGGTTGTCCAGGCTGATGGAGCCTGCGAGAGAGGAGGGGAGGGTCAGGCCGGGACCTCCGTGTTGGGGGGTTCAGTGGGCCGGCTCAGGGGGTGGTGAGCTGGCCATTGCTGGCATGAAGCCCCTGCGTCAGCCCCGACCTGCCCCTCCCAAGCAGCGCACCCCTAGCTACCTTTACTGAGCCTCTTCTATGGAAACACGTTAAATACGTGTGACTTGCTAACACTTCTGCAGGGCAGGTATTATCCCTTCTAAAAAGGAGGAAACTGAGTCTCAAACAGTGAAGGCATTAGCAGGAGGTGACACGGTCAGGCACGAGAGAGCTGGAATTCCCCCCTGATTGACCCAGCTCACAACCTGCTTTTCCTGCCATCGCTCACGAGACAGTTGCCCATCACACAGGAACCGCCATGCGGCCACATAGGTGCACGCACACTTGCAGGAAGGGATGCACACATGCACACCTCCCCCCTCTCCCACCGAGCTAGCTATCCTGTGCTGAGCTATAAATGTCTGGCTCATTGAATTATTCATTATGCACCAGGCAACCGGCAGTTAAAACAGTGTCTGTGAAGAGTGTGATGGAGAAGCTGGGAAACAAAGCCCCTCTCGCCTCCGTGCACGAGCCGCTGCCTCTCCCGTTTGTACAGACGGCCCTGGCTCTAAGCAACTTCGGCGGATGTGGGAGTGAGGAGGGGGCTCCGTGGAGCGGTCACGGGCTCCGATGACCACTGGCCCTGCGAGATTGCTCTGGGCCTGTTAATGCAAAATCCGCCGCCTCTCCGGTTTGTCCACACCCTTTGGTAGGGGTCAGGGAGGGCTGACTGTGACGAGCAGATGTTCAGCCCGTGGATCTTTGCGCAGCTGTCCCACCGCCAGTCCAGCCCAGCCCTTACCGTCGGGGTTTGTCCCCGGGGCGCCGCCCTGCTGCTGCAGCACCCCCGCGGCGATCGAGTTGGGCCAGAATCTCTGGGTGGGCCGGTGCTGGGACTTGATCTTCTTGGCTTTAGGGGCAGGGTCTGGGTTGCTGGCATCAAGCATGGGCTGCAGGATGCGCCTCCGGGCATTGATGAACCTGCCCAGGGGTGAAGGTCGAGACCTGGTTAGTCACACCTGCGTGGAGGTGAGGTGCGCGCGTGCTGATCCACTGTACAGAACAGACTGGGGTCTGATTGGGGGTGAAAGCCCAGCTGGGAAAAGGCCCTGGGCCCCGAGGACTCATGGAGTCGCTTGGTAACCACAAGGCAGCATGGGACGGATGCGTGAGGGTCACAGATCTTTATTCAGACCCGTCGGGGTTGAACAGAGGACGGAAGAGCCCCCTTAGTCAAAGGCACTAACCTCTGACTTCTCTCCGAGGGCTCGGATCAGGGAGCCCAACTCGTGTGTGTACTCCCACCTAGCCAGACCTCCCCCGCCCCCCCCCCCGCCCTCAGATTTCTCACAGCCCAGCTGGACACAGAGAAGGGGAAACTGAGGCCCCTGTGCGGTCAGAACGGCCGACGCTTCCTCCTCCTTCCCACCACTGCTTTGCAGAAGGCTTCAGTTTACATTACGCTCACATGGTGGGGGGTAGACCAGGTGACCCCTGCAGTCCTTGGCTGCAGGCACGTGTGTGTGTGTGTGTGTGTGTGTGTCTGCAGTGCAGCTGGGGCTGGGTTTTCTATCCAGTGATGCTCCTGGCACAGTTTCCCAGCAGAGGGCGCTAAGAAGCTGCAAATGAAGCTGATTCCGGCTTTTTGCTTCCAGTCCAAATGGGAGGACTGGCGTGGTGGCTGCGACCGAGGCAGGACGAGGCATTCTAGTCTCTCCTCCGGCTGTGCATTCCCTTGCCAAGCAAGTGGCCTCTGCATCTGAGCGCCTGTGGGTGGACGATGCTAACTCACCAGTTATTGACTTGCAGGAGGGTGAGGTTTGTCTGGGCCGCGATCTGCCTTTTCTCATCCTCCGTGGGGTAGGGATGCTGAAATGAGAGGTGAACGGCTAGTGAGGGGTGGGCACGTGGTGGCCGGGCCCCCTCAGGGACCATGCCCGTGTCACAGACACTATCCGGGCTTGTGGTTTGGAAGCCCAAATGGAGAAAGTAGAATGTTTATTTCCCAAAAGAATGGGCTTATGGCTTGGCGAGTGGCTGCCCCATGTCTTTGGCTCCACAATGAGGGGCCCCGCCCTCAACTCAACCCCCCATAACGGGACCATTATATATGTTAATAGCCTCCAAGGCACTCTAATATCCTCCACACCTGGTCCTCTCCCCCACCCCAGCGGCAGGGCAGGCATTGCCAGTGTGGAGACACAGCGGCATCGAAAGCCACAGGACTGTCAGGAGGTGGAAAATGGGGTGAATGAATCCACTCCAGGTAAGCTAGCTGATATGTACGGTATACCCACTGTGCGCCGATTCACGCTAGGCATCCTAGGAAGCAGGAGACAGAGCGACATCACTGCTCGTACATACGTCATGGCCTGTAAAGGCTTCACGCACTTACTTCCGGGTACTAAGCACCGCACCCAGACTGGAAGGCAGGCCACTCGGTGCCGCCTCCCCCCCTGCAGGCCACGCACTGAACGGCTTCTCCCGTGCGCCCTGCGCTGTGTTCCCTGCGGTTTGCTACTCAGCCCTTCTGAGTTGAGTCCAGTTTCCCTCCCATCACTCATGATGCCATCTGACAAGGTCGAGGGGGTGCCATCCCTGGAGCTCTCCAGCCCACGCCCCGACCACATGTGTCTCTCAGACTGTGGCAGAGACCTTGTCTTATTCACTCATCTTCCACGTGCAGACGACACACCCATGACTGCTGAGCGGAAGGCAGGTGCTGTGGTCTGGGAAATGGGCACCACAGAAGCTACGGAGGGAGGGTGTCGGCCAGAGGCTGGGGGAGGCTGAACAGGTCTCGCTAAACAACGGGAGTTTTGAGGGGCAGTGGAAAGGGGTCCTTCCAGCTCCCCGGGCGGAGAGCCACATGACGGCTGGGTCTATGTGTCTTTTCAGGCCTGTGAACTGGGCACCGGGCATAAAGGTGCGGTGAGTGTCTGAGTGGGTCAGAGCCTTGCCCTGGAAGCCAGAGGCGATGGGGGGGGGGGGGGGGCTCCTGGGGCAGAGGGCGAAGCCGGCAGCATCCTCAGGCCAGGATCATTCCTTAGGGTTGAGGGGGTGGTAGAGGGGTGTTTGGGCTTCCTAAAGCCCCAAAGACTGGGACCCAAATCCTGGCTTTTGACTAGCTGTGAGCACAGGCATGCCACTTATAAAGCCATCTAATGGGTAAATGAAATTATACTTGTAAAGCGCACGCTCAGTAAGAGGGGCTCTTCATGCTGTTATTATTGGATGATGTCAGCAAGGTGCTTGAAGGTCTCTAAGGAATGAGTTTACGATCAGCAGCCTCGGGAGCGCCCTCATTATGGGTGACAAAGGAAGCAAGTGGCTCTGTGGGCCTCCGCACCCCTGGCCCAAGTCATCAGAATCCTGCGTTGTTTAATTCACACCTCCGACCCGCCTGCCACGCTGGGGCAGCGGGACTTGTGACTCGTGCAATGAAGGAAAGCACCTCAGTGTCAAGGAGCCAGTCTCCCCCTGATTGGAGGCTGGGAGGAGAGACTGCAGCCACAGGAGGCAGAGCAGCAGGGGCTCTGTGCGCCCACACCTTCTGGGGAAGGGGTGGTGCCCACCCCCTGCTCCCTGGAGTTCCCATCCCCCACACCAAGCTGCCCCTGGCCAGCCGGTCTGAGAACACAGCAAAGCCTTTTAGCTTGCTTGGGCCCACGAGGCCCTGCCATGCCTCATGCCTTTGCACACGCTGTTCCCTTCTCTGGATGCTCTTTCCCCCACGTTCCCTGCATGAGCGAGGACCTGTCACGGATGAAATCCTCGGGGAGGCCGTTCCCAATCCCCTGGGGCAAAGCCGGCCTCACTGCAGGTGAAGGACTGCACAGCCCACTCCCCGACAACCCGGAGGGATCCCAGGCAGGACCCAGTCTTATTAGATACCGTGTCTCCAGTGTCCAGACCAGCAGCAGGCAGAGTAGATGTTCAATGCCGTGTATTGAACAGATGAGTGAGCCAACCCCCAAACGACGGCCGGCTTATTTCCTTAGCAGAGCCGGCCTCGCCGGCCGCGCCTGTTCACCACCTACAGGTGCTGGGAAGCCGCCGCCTGGGCATCCGCTAGGGAAAGATGCCTGCCATGAAGAGCTCGGAGCAGAGAGGGGAGGGCGCTGGGCCAAAGGAAAACCCCTTTATTAAAGGGCAGGTGTAAGTCCACTCAGTGGTGGTGGGGGCTCCTTGGTCGGGAGGGCTCCCTCCGGAGAAGGAGTGTGCCCTCCCAGGGAAGGAGGGGGGGGGGCGCTAGGACTGCGATGAGCCAGCCAGATGCGAATCTCTTCCACGGTGGGGACCCCCCGAGAAGGGATCTCTCAGCCCAGGAAGTAGTGTTTGCTGTCTCTAAGGAGGCTTCTGCTGTGGCCTCCGTGTGCGTGGACGTCATAAACCCGCAGATGAACACGCTCCCGCTACATGGAGAGGGCCAAGCGGAGCGTCACGGAAGCCGGCTGGTGTTCTCTGTGGAGGAGGAGGTGAACCCCTCGTCCTGGGAGAGTGCAGGTCCCAGCGCCCCTCTCTCCAGGAACCAAGATCTCGGGGGGCACGTGATGGAGGCCGTGGGGTGGGGGGCAGCAGCTGGTGCAGCTTGGGGGACAGGTGTGTGCGCTGGAACATTCCTGGCGCCACATCTGACAGTTCATGGGAGCCGTCCAGCTTCTGCCCGCCTCAGACCAGATGGTTCCTGAGGACACAGTCAAAATAGCCTGGCCCCGAGCAGACCTGGCCCCGGCCATGCTACTTTTAGCACAACTGGAAGGACTCGGGGCCAAGGACAGGGCAGGGATCCAGTGAGACTGGGGGCCGCCTCGCCGTGTGGCTGCTCTGGGGGCTCCCTGGGGGAACCCGGGCGGGAGGCACAGGCAGCGGCCTCTGGAAGGAGATAATTCCTCCTTGAAAAAGGCGCAGACGAGCGGAAAAGGACAGATCCCCCTCAGGGCCCACGTGGGGCCCGCGTGACCAGGAGTGCTGCCTGTGGCTCGGGCTGGCCCCTGGAGAGGTCATCCTGCCCACCACCCATCAGCGGTGTGACCTTGGCGATTGGTTGTTTGATGTCTTAGTTTCCTCCAAAATAAGGTGTTGGGGGGCGGTTCCATGCGCTATGGAGGGGAAGGTGCGCCCTCCATTGGCTCACTCCGTACAGTGGAGCGACGCCTCCCAGACCTCCTACCTCGATCAGTGTGTAGTCTCCAGAGGAGGTGCCATCAGGAACGTCCTTGGGAATCTAACCCAGATGGTCCCTGCCTCCCTCTGACACCTCTTCGCAGCCCACAGCCACAGTCTCCGGGCTCAGCTGGAGCTGAGGCGTCTTTCAGTTTTAAGAATGGGTTCTGCCTGGGTCGGAAGGAGGCTTGGCCAGGGCACTGCTGTCACCGAGAGCCACCCCGAGATGGTCCTCCCACCCCCTGGCCCACGCCGATAAGCACAGGCCGCCAGGTTACCACAGGACACAGCCCAGGACGGAGCCTCCACCGTGTCCTTGACCCCGAGCTGGCTGTGGAGCAGGACAGGGCCAGCTTCCCCGGGCCCAGCGTCGCCCAGGCCAGCCGCACCCTCTCACCGATCCCCGTGGGCGAGGCCTGAGGCCCGTGCTGTCGGCTCTACCTTGCTCTAGGAGGCTCAGAGGCCAACCAGAGGGGCAGCAGGATGGCGAGGCCCCGAAACATCCCTCGTTTCATCAACAGCAGGCGCACCCTGGTTGAGAGACGCTAAATGGACAAAACAGCCTTTCGAATGGAGAGAAGCACAAGGAGTGCCTCCCGCCGGCAGCCGCCCCGGCTCAGAGCTTCCTTTCCTCGGCTCTTTGCTTTCTCCTCTCCCCGACCTGAGCGCACACAGAAAAGTGCAAAGAACTAGAACGGGTAGCTTCACGTGTCATCACAAACACCCATGTGACCACCACCCGGGTCAAAAAATAGGGGACTGTCAGCACCCGGAGCCCCCTTCGCCTCCACCCCCGTTACTACCCCCAACGGTAACCTGGTTTTTATGGTACTTCCTTCCTTGCTTTTCGTGTCCATGTTACATCCTTACACATTACGGTTTGGTTTGGGGGCCTATAAATGAGTCATCTAGCGTGTATCTTTGAGACTCATTTTTGTGTAACCATAGCTGCCCATTTTCACTGCCGTCTAGTTTTCCCTTTTAACAATCTACCATCTTCCCCTTTTTCACCCTCCTGCCATCTCAAAGCTGCTCTCCTCCCTCTGGGCGCTATTTCAACCATCCTTCACCCTAAGGCAGTGATGGGCAACCTTTTGAGCTTGGTGTGTCAAACTTCGCCAAAAAACTGAGCATAACTCGGGTAGTGTATGACTTTGAGGAAAAAACTAACTCCAAGACTCTAGTCGCAAATGTTTCATCCTCAGGAGCAGCAAATGTTTCATCCTCTGCATGCGGACGCGTGTCAGTGCTGACACGCGTGTCATAGGTTCGCCATCACTGCCCTAAGGCAATATGGTGTCTTCTTAACCCGCTCCCAACCCGTCGGCCCCTCTTGATGCCCCTCCCAGGAGCTCCAGCGCCCGCCCTGCTCAGCATCCCACAGGATGGGTGGTTTAGTGTCTGTCGCCCAGTGAGACAGGCTGCAAGTGTTTGAGAAAAGGGACCACTCCTTCCTTTCCACCCACCTCATCAGCGGGGAACACGCCGTCTTTGCTGAATGACTGGGGGGGACCTACGGCGTCACTGGCACTTGTCACCATTCCCTTGTGCATGTGGGGTGTGAGGGGGTGGGAGAGGGTGGGGAGCCCGGCCGGGATCCCACCCAGAATCCCTCGGGCTGACTTGGTAATGCTGCTCCCGCTGGTTGTTTCATGAGTATTCGTGGGGGAGGGGGAGAGGGTACGTAGGAGCCTGTCGGTGGGGGCACACTGCTCAGCTCTCGGGAGGAGCCTGGGAGGCAGCAGGGAGAAGCAGGTGAGAACATGGACTCAGGGCCCGCCTGCCGGCTGTGCATCCTGGTGTCTCACCAGCTTGAGGCCTTCGGCTCCTTACCCTTTCCTCTCCCGTAAAATGGGGGAAGAATTCCACCTACCTCAGGGCTGCAGTGAAGATGAAATGAGTTAATATTTGGAAGGGGCGTAGGATGCTGTCCGGCACATTCTACGAGTGTCTGTTACATAAATGACAAAGAAGGTAAGCCTGCTGCTGGGCACGTGGCTCCATCTCCAAAGGTCGCAGGTCATTTTCCCTCTCTGCCAAGAGCCCCAGCAGCCCTTCGGCACCTGACTGAGGGTGCCCCCTTCGGCAAATGGTGTCCCTTCCTGGTTGCTGGACCGCACCAGCCCCTGTGCACATGATGGGAGCGTTTCTTCCTAACCTGGGTCACATGATGGGGGCATTTCCTCCTAACCTGGGTCTCAGGCTTCTCGGCGGTGCTTTGAGGTTGGAAATCTCCCCTGGCCATGTTTTTCGGGGGGTATCTGAGCTGCAGGCTCCCGTGGAGGGTTCTGGGGCTCAATGCAAGCCAGTCTCCCAGACCCCACTTTTCAGCTCAGCTCCATCCAACCCTGCAGCTGACTGGCCTTTGACAACCTGACCTGGACTTTGATGGAGACCCCGATCTTCTCTCCTTCCCTGGGACTTGCTGCTGCGACAGTGGCCACTGTGGCACGTACCCGGACTGCGGCTGCGCTAGGGCATGCCTTTGCACTCCATCCTTCCTGGGGAGGCGGAGGGCAGCTTCCAGGGTCTGTTCTCCCTACGTCCTGATGTGTCCCCGGCAGAAACCCAAGATCTAATGCCCCCTCGCTCTGAAAGAGGAAGGCAGCAGGAGCCCAGCGGGCCTCACTCCCAGCCTCCAGGTGAGCCTCCCACCCAAGCGCCACGGGTGCGGGGCCTGAGCTGCTCGGCTCGGAGAGGCAGCAGTCACAGCCCAGGCCGAGGCGCCACAGGTTCCCAGGCTGCACAGAGGAGAATAAGGGGACAAGACGCCCTCATCTCGCAACTGGGAGGATGGCTCGGTCCCTTTGGCCAGAAGGAACTGCAGGCCAGTCAGGGCCACTGATGATCTGTCAGGAGTAATTTGAATCCAAATGAGTACCCCTCCTTCTCTTCCCTCCCAATCCTGAATCCTAGCCCCCCTTCCAGGCACAGGCAGCCCACACCCCAGCTCCTCCACCAAATCCTGTTAACTGCAGTCTCCGAGCTGCACATGCCCTGGAGGCCCGAGGCCAGCCCTCCCCCAGGGCGGGGTTACTTCCCACCAGACTTTCAGCAACGCACCCACAAGGAAGTACAGGTGTGCAGGGAGTGTCGTACTAAGCCTCCGACTCCCCCGGGGTGGCGAGGCGGAGTCTGGGGCACAGAGTCCCTGGCCGATGTCCAGCGGCAAGCAGCCTGGATGTGTGTGCCATCCCAACCACGGCAGGGGAGCCGGGCTTTGCCGCGGTCACTCACCCTCCGCTCGAAGGCCTGTGAGTTTTTGTTGAACTCAAGCCCGTCTCTGCTCATCCAGCCACAGAGCACAGACCCTCTGACGTCCCACAGCCGGCCACAACTCGGCTGCTCCCCTCGTGAGAAGCGTTCCACTCCTCACCGCGTGCCTAGAGTTTAGGCTAACTTAGAACACGACAGAACTCACAGAGGCCTCAGTGCAACACCGGACATGAATTCTCACTGGCTTCTCCAGGCACCTATGAAATAGGAATCACTGTTCCCATTTCACACATGAGAAAACTGAGCCCAGGGGGTTAGAGACTGGCCGCAGGTCACACCCTGTATCTTTAACCACCCAGCTCTGCACCAGAGCCTCTGCCAGGGGCTGTGCTTTTTAACACACACTGAGATCTTCTCCACAGGTGGGCCTCATCATCCCCATTTCACTGAGACGAAATCAATTGACCCGTTCAAGGTCACATGGCAAATAAAAGATAGAGGTGGGTTCAGTCTCAGGCCTGTCTGCCTCCAGAGCCCTAGACTCTATGCTGCCCTCAACCAGCCAGCCTCTTCCACAGACCCATCACCCCTGGCGCCTGGACGCTCCGTCATATGACATGTTTCCTGTTAGAGTCATCTGAGCAGACATTCCCCATCCTGGCTGCCCTGCTCGGGGCTCAGCTCGTCAAAGGACCTTTTGAAATCTGATGCTCAGCCTTGCACACACCATCCTAGACGTGTCCACAGCACAGATGGTCTACTCTCACCTCTGCGGATTCCTCCGCTCTCCAACCTTTGAGCACGCGTGTTTGCACCTGATTATGGATTGACCACACAGGTGTATGTGTATAATTTATCCCCTAATTAAATGATCAGCCCCCCGAGGGCTGAAATCACGTCCCATACCTGGAGCTTTGGTGTTGGTGGGTAGATATGTTATTTAGGATTTAGATCACATTTTCCCATGGCAACACGTTATTTTGAAAACAGCTGTTTTCCGGGCTCCCCTCCAAGGCCCGTTTGGTTAGAGACTGGTGTTCTGGTGGAGGGAAGGACAGACAAGAGATCTGCTTTCAGGGGACAGAGCCAGGCCTGGGGGCGCTCTGAGATGGGCCAGCACAGACTTTGCCAGCTTCTCCTTTGCCGCGCACGCCCCCTTCCTCCCCCCGCACGCCCCCCCACAACAGGCCTGTGTTTTCTGACATCAGCATTCTGAGTCTGAGGCCTCTGGCTTCTGGACTTCAGTGTCTACTCCCTGGAACTACATTTGTGAGGATGCAGACAAAGCTTTGGTCAGATTCTCAGCAAGGTCAGGGGCCTGGGGGTGGGGGCATAGAATAACTGCTAGAAACGCTTCCTCTGCCACCCCATTCTGGTTCGTCTTCTCAAAAGGCTGTGCTACCAGTAAAATAGGTCCCAGTCTTCCACGCTGGCAGCTCTCCATGAGGCTGGTCCCAGCTGAGTGGGAGTAGAAAGGCAGCTTTGGACTAATTCACACTAAGCTGTGAATGAGCGATGGCCTCCTGGACGCCCGAGGCATCTGCTTTGGAAAGGGATTTTACAGTTTTAAGCAGATCTCTGATGAGTGAAACCTTAGATAGCGAGCCAGCGGAGTGTGAGGACTCAAAGGAAAAAGTAGCAGGCGAGCTATTTTGGATCAAGAATGGTTCAGTCTCCCTAAGCCATTTTCTTGCTTTTTAAGCTTAGCTTTTTTTTTTCCTTCCCAGATTCTCTAGGAGTGTCAGGATTTCTCTCTGCATTTGCCAAGGCACGGCTGCTGAAGGGGTCCCGGAGCGAGACTGGAGGCTGTGTGGGCATCCGGACAGAGGCTTTCATACCCTCATCTCATTCTATCTTCACAACAGTGCTACGAGCTGCAGGTTGAGACCCCATTTTACAGCAGAGGAGACTGAGGCCCAGGTCCCCTGGCAGGTGGATGGGGCAGTGAAACTCAACTCCAGATCCTGCCTCCGGGTACCAGGTCCTCTCCTCCTACCGCACTATTTTGTTTGTAAGAGATGACGGACGGATGCTGTAAGTGGGTCTCGGACCGAGGTAAAGGTATAATTCCCTTAGGACTTAATGTGATGTGAGGCAAAGTGAAGGTGGCAGCCACGTGAAGCACGTCTGCTGAATGACTGAAGGCAACACCACGGTGCAGGGGCAGCTGCTGGATTTCACCTCCTCACACCTCTGTGACCAGGAGCCCACGTGCGGGGCCCGGGCTGTCCTGGGCATGCAGCAGCCCCGATTCCCCTCAGGGGTGAGCCCAGCTCGTGGGGCTCTGGCGCTGTGGGCGAGGGAGCTGGGAGTCTGTCAGAGTCCCTAAGACTGGGGCGGGCTCAGAATCCTGGGCAGATATGAGTGCTCACACGGAGCAGCGTTACTCAGAGCCACTGTCCATCAGCTGATGATGGATGAACAAGCCGTTCAAACTAGAGCGCACTGGTCAGCTGTACCATGGAATGAAGCACTGATACGTATCACAAGACGGGTGAGCCGTGAAAACATTATGCCAAGGGACAGAAGCGTCACAAAATACCCCAATTATAGGATTCCGTTCATGGGGGATATCCGAAACAGGCCGACCCACAGAGACAGAAAGTGCACTTCCGGTTTCTAGGGGCTGGGGAGTGATGCTGACGGTACCGATTTCTCTCAGGGACGAGGAAATATTCTGGGCTAGATAGTGGGGATGATGACACAAGCTGTAAGTACACCACAAAGCTCTGAAGGGTGCAGTGTGAAAGTGTGGGCTTTATGGCGTGTGAATTATATTTCAATAAAAGAATCACACAGGGAAGCCTCCTGGTGCTTTTCCTGCCCTCGGCTCTTGTGGTGACAGAGTCAGGGGGACCTGGGGCCAGGCCTCGGCTCAGCGCGGCCGATGGAGAGCCGCCCCCCAGAAGATGTGGGGTGGACGGCAGCCAGCAGAGTACACTGTGGCCCTGGCTGGGTGCTGACCAGACTTGCGAACGTGATGGATGGGAAGGGAGAAGACAGGAAGGAACTACAGGGCAGCCTCGCGGGATCTGGAACCAGGGCGGGGCCTATAAAACCCCACGCCTCTCCCAGGACCGGGCTTTGTGCTTCAGCTGAAAGCTGGGGTCCCCTTGCTTCACCTGCCGGGAGCCCAGAGATGCCGTGGGTTCCTGGGTCACGGTGGAAGCTGCACAGCCCAGTGGGCAAGAAAGCAGAGCCTCGAGTTACACAGACCTGGGTTCAAATCCTGCGGGGCCGTGGGGCATGTGGTACCTTCCTTGAGACTAGTTGCGTTATTTGTAAAGTGTGGATGATAGCGGTGCCCACCTCCTGCGGGGCCGGGTGGGTCCTGAGATGGTGCGTGAAGATGCTAGCAGAGGTCTGGCGCGCTGCGGTGGTCATGCCGGGCAGCTCCTTCGATGGGTGGGGGGCTTGCTGGGGCTGGTTTCCCCCTCTTCCCACACAGAATATTCTGTAAAGCTGCTCATGTACAGCCCAGAAAACAGCCATATTTTGGGTGGAAATGAGCGGAATCACCCGGCAGGGCAGGCGGAGGCTGGGACCCGGAGTGGGGGACAGGCCAGAAGCTGGGGAGGAAGTGTAGCCCCCCCACACCCAGAGCGGGCCCTCTGCTGGATTCCTCACCCGCTCTGGGTTTCTAGGGAACCACGGCTTCCAGCAGGAGTCTAGCCTCTTCCAGCCAAAATGCAAGAACTATCACTGATGCTTCGGGGACCAGCGGCGCGGCAGCTAATGGATGACACCAGCCTAGCAGCGAAAAGGCCAGCGCGCAGTCTCCATCCCAGGAGCCTCCTCTCATCGGGATCCATTCTGTAGCTGCTAATGCCACGGAACAGTGGCCACCACAAGAAGCGACACAGGACAAAAGGGGCCAGAGAGTCCTGACTTCCGCCCGAGAAAGAAGACAGCAGGGAACCAGCATTTGCTACAGAGGTTCTGAGACCCGATCTCCGTTAGCCAAGTTGCAGATTGTACAAGGCCCCACGTCCGCTGCCGACCAGCAGGACTGCTGCCCACGCTGCCCTGAATGGTCGATACACACAGGCTACTTTGCAGGAAGTTCACTGGCGAATTTATCTGCTTATCAGGAAGTCAGCGGCGTTTGTACGAAATTGGTTTGTGCCAGTTACATATGCTAGTGTAACCAGGCAATGTAATCAACCATTCTGCAAATCAATGAAATACGAGTGCAAAAAAGGAGGAGTTATTGTTACTAAAGAAAAAACAACACACATACACACACACACACACACACACACACACATACACACATCCAGAAAACCCTAAATGGAATGCTCTGGAAAGACTCATGACTCAAATTCGATTAAAAATACCACACAGTAAGGTGCAGTGAGGCAGATGTTCAGAAACTGGAATACACAATAAAAATCTAGGAAGATCCGGCAGCTAGACTACTTCCCAAATGTCAAAATTCTTATTCCATTTTAAGTAAAGATGGAATTTATAGAGGTTATATTATAGGAGAGGTTCATGCAAGTAAAATGACAAATTTTAATTAGAAAAAGATCTTGGTTCCATATAACATATATGTATGTCTTTTAAAATAAATAAATGTATATATTTTAAACTAAAGTAAAAATGTGTCTTTTCAGTGGTTATTTCTTTCTTTAACCAGCGTCTCCAATGAACCAGTTGACCTATTTGTGGTCCCCACTGCACTAGAATGAGAACAGCCCTATACTGACGTTTTGCTCTTTCTACTCTCTTTCCTAAAACGGAGCTGCATCTCCCCAGAACCAGTCTCAGGGTTGTTCTCCAAAGCAGCAGAGAAAAGAGAGACTTAGTGATCAGATGTGTTTGGGGACAGCTCAGGACATCCCCGCCCTGCAAACGCACAGCGCCCCCTGCACACTGAGAAGAAAGACCAAGCCGACTGTGTAGAACCTACATTTCCCCAAGCTTCTGGGGAGCAGGGCACCATGGGAGTCAGCGCCTTCGGGCCGCAGAAGAGGAGTAACGTCCACTCCCTGTTCTGGAGCATTTACTAAAGAGTCAGAGACCTAAGACAGAGACTGACACACACGTCCACACAGGACAGGCAAGTAGCAGCATTAGTCCGTCTTTTCTTAGGGTCACCGGATGGCGAACTCAGCAGGTGTTACAGATCAGACACAGGTCAGCCACCCGACTGATTCGCAAAATGTGGGGCCTTCGCCTCAAAAACCTGTTCACTGTTCTAGCGAGTTGAGAGGGAACTATCGTTTCCTAAGTGTGACTCCTCCCCTCCTCCAAAAGGCCCAGCGGTCACTCCCTTGTCCTCTGCCGATGGCTGCTGCGAGGAAGGCATTAACGGGGGAGGACTTTGCCAGGGTTAAGTGCTTTATTAATAGCACCTGCGCTTGTGTGCACTCTGCGCTGGAGAGGGTCCAGGGTGTGGGAAGGTGTGGGCAGAAAAAGCTTACTCATGCTTTTCAACAAGTCCTCCCACTGTCCCAGGTCCCTTTGGGGGAGCCCCCTGGTTCCTCCTCCCTTGTGCTTTGTGCGCAGAGCACCCTCTCCCTTTCCGCCTTGACCTTCCTCTGCTATCCCATCTGGTGGAAGTGGAAAGAAAAGACCGGGAGCTAAAGAGGAGGCTCAGCAGGGAGGGGCGAGAGGGTAGGACAAGGACTGAGGTCAGAGGGGGGGCCCAGCCAGGAGGGACTCAGAGGATGGCCCTCCAGCCTCATGAGCTGCACACGGGGAGTGGCAGGTGGCTGAGGAGGCGCCCACAGCAGGTGATGGGAGTCCCTGAGGGGTGCTGGCCTGGATGCATGGGCTCTGTGCAGGGAAATCGCCTTGCAGCCTCTTCTCCCTATTACACCTGCCTTTTCTCCCCCTCAGAAGTGAGTTTGTAGGTATGTTCACATCTGTCTTCAAAATGCATGGGGGTGGGAGGAGAGGAAGGACAGAAGGGGAACTGACATCATTAAGCACCACAGTGCGCTAGGGTCTCAGCAATGCGCCCACTGCTTCATCATCTGCACAGAGGTGGGCGTGGCCAGGTGACAGCGAGAGCCGAGGCCTAGATCTGAGCTCAGGTTTGGCCTGTGCGCTTCTACCACACCCTGGGCCCTGCAGTCCTGCCTCCCACAGCACGAGGCTGCAGACAGCCTCTGGCAGCGCGACACCGGGCAGGCCGACCCTGCGCCCCGCCATCGCCGTGAGCTCCAGCTCCTGTGAGGGCTGCTCCCGGGAGGCCTGGGCTGGCCCTGGCCCTGGTCCTGGGAGTTGTTCCAACCTTTTCTCACCTTAATTCTCAGCTGTCCACCCCCTTCTCTCCAAAGTAGGTTACCGTTTGTTCCCTGGGGTGTTTTCAGACTCTATGTCTGGGGGCCCCAAGTCTCTGGAGGGGGGCGAGGGGGATGTGTGGGGAGATGCCAAGCCCCGGCCCCACAGTGAGCCCCCAGGGCAGTTCTCCAGCCCATGGGGTGCACAGCCCCCTTCTGAGGCAGGTCCTTGGGGCCCCGCATCTGAGAGCCACTGCCAGGCCCAGGCTCATAGCTTTGGAGGCCCTCCCACTTCAGTGAAGAACTGTGTCTTGATGGATGGATTGACTGATTCCCATAGTCCATTTGATTGAGAAAGAGCTTCCTTACTCCTGGTTCTTCCCACACTTCACAGGCCAAATTATGTCTATAGTTCTAGTCCCAACTTTGCTGTTTGTCCTGTATCTGTGTGTCTGTCCTGCCAGGCCTCGCTTCCAGGCTGCTGGGAGCCCATCCAAGTTCACAGACTCCACCTCCACACCTGGAGAGACATAGACACACACACACCCACACCCACACCCACACCCACCCACACACACACTCACACACTCTCTCTCTCATATTCAGCCCAGACAGTCACTGGTCTTTGTCTCGACGGCTCTGGGATGGTGCTAGGGGCTAAAGTCATCAAGGTAATTCCTGAGAGTCAACCAAAGCCGCTATTACAACGAGCCCTACAAGCACACAGCTCCATCTCGGTGCACACAGTGGGCACTTAACAAACACACAGTTAAACCCAAGGCTCTCTCTCCATTTCATGAAAGTGGCCATGAGGCTTATGAAAGCCTTTGCTCTGCATCACAGAGCTGAGCTGGACACGCGAGGAAGCCGGGATTTCAGCCTGTACCCCTCCAGAGCCTATGGGCTCAACCACGGCCCCCTGCACTGTGCCTCAGCTGGGGCTCCAAGCAGGAGGGGGACACACACCTCAGCTTCCCCAGCAGTGGGGACTCCAGGACCCAGAAGAGCAGAGAATGAACATTTCCCCCTTAAGAGAAGGGCAGGGTGAGTGTGCTGCCTGGGAGGAGGGTTCTGGACCAGGAAGCTCAGCCCCGGCCCCACACAATCTCACTCTGTTCACAAAACAGTTCCAAACACTCCCAGTGCTTAAGTCAGAATATGTCTGTCCCACACCCTCTGATGTTGCCCTTTTTCTGAGGCAGCAACAGCAAGCACTAGGGATAGTCTCCCAGCTTGAATTCTCGTGGGAGCTTCCCTCTGACCTGGGTCTGGAAGATGATACCCAATCAGAGAGCCTCTCTCTGAGGCCACACCCTCTGTGGACCTGGGGGTGCTGCTGCACCCACACACCCCAGTGCACACACACTCACCATGAGATGCTGGAAGAGCCAAGAACGCATGATATTGGTGGCGTGCTTGGGCAAGACTCCTCGCTTGTTCTTGGACTTCTTATCCTCATTGTCCAGGAGGGAAGTGAGGTCAAGGTTAACCTTCAGGGCACGTGGAGAAAAAGTCAGCATCAGCAGCCTGGCAGACTGGCAGCTAGGGACCTGTTGCCATGGTGATGATGGCAGGCTCTTGCTGCCAGCCCCCTTCCCAACTCACTCTAGGGCCCTGGGAGGTCACCTTTCCCTTCACCTCACAGAATGGAGAAGGAGGGAGAGGGGATGTGGAGAAGGGGTGAGAGAAGAGACAGAGGAAACCATAAACCATGCAATAGTTAGCCTTTCTGGAAGAGTTTCCAGTTTGCCAAGTGACTTCCTGTCTGTTACCATGGTGAGCCCTCACAGCAGCCTGTAGGTTGTAGGGCTGTGCGTACTTGCTGGGTGGATAAGAACTCTGAGGCTCAGAGAGGTCTCCCCGGGCCCCTCTGTTCACTGAGCTCCAGGGCAGCTCCAAGTGGAGACCAGAAACAGGAGCCTTTGATGTAACGGGGAGGCAGCAAAATTGCAGAAATTGATAAAACCTCTCCAGCACCCAGCTTCTTAACTGGAAAGTGGGGGTGATGTTTCCTCTTAGGAGAATAATGGGGAGTAAATGAGTAACTTGTGTGAGGTGCCTACCAGATGGTAAGTGACCTTGGTTGCCCTCCCCCACACCCATGCAAACGTGCACACACTGGGACACACACTCACCTGTGTGTTCTGGATCTGGATGGCTCCCTGGGGGATTGCTTGGGTGACCACCTGACCCTGGGAGGTTACCATGGTAACTGGCTGGTATAAAGCTCCACCTGAGGAGACAACCAGTTTTGTGTCCCCTGTCATGGGGGCACTTTCTGCTCTGGAGGTACTCAGCCACTGTGGGAAGGGGCAGGATGGGGGCACGTACTAGGGAAAGGATGATAGCCTTGCTTGGTCTCTGAGGGGCTCATGAGACTTTGACCCAAATTTGTTCCAAACCATACAATGAAGTCTTGGTGCTAACCATCTATAAATCACAGAACTCTTTAGCTAACAAACTCAGCGGGGAGCCCCTCTCCCATTTCCAGGGGCACCTGTGCAATGCCCTGCCCCTCACCCCGGCAGTCCCCTTGGGGCCACCTTTTCTCTTCCCAGGGGTGTCCCCACAGTCCCCTGCACCAACCTGACACCACTTGTGAGTTGACAGTTGTCATGGCGATGCTGCTTTGCTGGAGCGCTGAGGCTGGGACCACAATCCCCTGGGGGTTATTGGAGACTCCGGACATGGAATTGGGAGAATTCTGCAGGAGGTCCTGGCAGTAAGGGAGGTGTGGTTCGTGACAATGTTGCTAAGAGCTTAGATGCCACAGCCCAATTCCTCCTCTCCCCTCCCCCTCCTGCCTGCCCTCCTCCCTTCTTCCTGTTTCCACCCACACCCAAATTGGAAAGGTAATTCTCAGGGCTTCTAGAAAGAGTGAATAAGAAGGCTCAATATAAAACAACCAACCAACCAACAAGTCACCCAGTTAGCCATCCCATTCCCCTGCAAACCTGAGACATAAATGACCATGAACTCGAGTTCTCTACTTGGCCTCACTTTGGAGTGCCCACCATTGATGCCTGGGTTCCAGACCCAGAGATTCTGATCTACTTGCTCAGGGGTGTGGCCAGGCTTGGGTTTTAAAAGCTCCCAGTGGCTCTAATGTGCAGCAGGGGTGGGGGTGGGGGGTGAGAAGCAGCTTTGAGGCACCAGTCATCCTTCACACTGGGTCTGCTCCCCGTGCCCCTCCCCCACACCTCTGGGCGCACCTAAATCCCAGCACTTACTACACCAAGTCCACACACAAAGCGGCCTCTGCAGTTTTATCTTTGTATCCTTAGCACCCAGTTCAGTGCCTGGCTCCTGAGAGCTCCTTGTTAGAGAATAATAAAAAATAGCCACCCTAGCCCCTTCACTACCCATCTCCTAAGGGCATTCATCTCTTAGGAGCCTCAACCATATGCACATTTCATGGATTCCTTCCTCTTCCTCAGCCCCACAGACTCCCACTGCAAGCAGGGTCCCTTTCCCCCACATCACCCTGCCAGCCCCATGCTCCCAGTGGACGATTCTGGCAGTTAGCTTCTGCAGTAGGCAAAGCAGCTAAAAAGAGCATTTTTTTTTTTTTTTCTGGCTCCCTGCTCCCCTCATTGCCATTTACCAGCTGAGCAAGGAAGTGCTCAGACTTGTTGAGGGACTGCGGCCAGAGGGGAAGGAGACTGGGCTGCAGGCTGCACAGGGGCAGCGAGCCCTCCCTGCCTGGGGGCTGGGTTCTCGGGAGTTTGTGAGGAAGGAGTTGGTGTGTGAGAGGTGGGGTCTCCAGGCTTTAGGTGGAGAAGGTGAGACAGGCAGCGAATGAGGTGTGGCGGAAGGAGCCATGAGGACCTGCCTCGTTCTCAGCTCCTCTGACCACGGCTCCTCATCTGAAAACAGGGCTTGAACTGTTAGGGGCAGAAATGTAATACTGGGGACTAGCTATTAGTTTTAAGAAATAAAATAAGAAATGTTAATCATGCTCTGTTCACCATGATGGTTCTGTTCTGATTAGAGAAAGCACATTCTAACCCGGCTGGGAGTTATATACCCTGGGACATGGGAGCTAACGTCGGAATGCAGTCCATCCTCCTATCCCGAGAACTGCCTGTCATTATGGAAAGATCTACAATCTAGTCCTGGAGGCACCTGCTCTTTACAACCCCAGCCCCTATTGCCTGTAATCTGGTCCCGGGGTGCCCGCCCTCTGCGACCTCCCCCACCCCCAGCCTGCATGATTATCCCGTGCCTACATCCCCATGCCTGTAATCTTTGTCCTTCTACCCAATATAAGCAGCTGGCTGATGGGGAGAGGCAGAGCAGATCTTTGTGGATGGCCTGCTGCTCTCCCGTACTGCCGGCATTATTGGAATAAACGCTCATATATGATTCAACCCTGTCTCTGCTTCATTGGCTCAAGTAGTGACAGGCAGCCCGGACCCCTTGGTTGTCCGATTATAGAACCAGATGCCCACTGGCTGCCAGCAGCTGGATTCCCTGCTCACAGCTGGATTCCTAAGGCATGTGCTTCAAGGACTCAGGTAAATCAACAAGAAAAAAAAAAGACCAAATTGGGGAGAAAAGACCCCAGCTTCCTAGCTTTTGTTTTAGGAGTAACAGAAGCTTGGGCCTCCAGCCTCCAGGGACAGTCTAGAGCAGGGGTCCTCAAACTTTTTAAACAGGGGCCAGTTCACTGTCCCTCAGACCGTTGGAGGGCCGGACTATAGTTTAAAAAAAACTATGAACAAATTCCTATGCACACTACACATATCTTATTTTGAGGTAAAAAAACAAAACGGCAAAAACACCCGCATGTGGCCCGCGGGCCGCAGTTTGAGGACGCCTGGTAGAGTGTGGAAGGGGAGAGACGCGTGCTTGGAGGCAACCTTGGCCAATAACTGCCCACAGCAACAGACCCAGGAGGAGTATGGGAGGCCCAGGGGTTGCTTCCCAGACCCCGGCACCAGGAAATCCAGAGCCTCTCAGGAAGGGGTGGTCAGCACTGATGTATGAATCTCACGGGTCAGCCCATCAGCCCCCCCCCCCCAGCTGCGTGTCCACCCCCCGGACTGGGCCTGGCCCAGAGGAGCAGCCCCTGGGGAACTGGAGTCACTCCCCCTCCCCCACCCCCCAGGCTTGGCAGGGCCTTGGCTCACCTCTGCAGTGACCTTGGAAGGGGAGGCAGCTCTTGCCCGACCTCCCCCTTTCTGGGACTGTGAGCACCTCCCAGCCAGGGAGGTGCCCTGTTTGAGCAGAACGCTTGGCCTCCCCTCAGGTGCAGTTCAAGTCGAACACCGAGTCTGACTTGCAGAAGCTTAGAAACTGGAAGGGCCCTTGAAAGCCACATATTCCAACAGACAAGGAAGACGGCGGAGTCGTAAACGCCTGTACTCGCCGCCTCCCACAACCGCATCAAAATTACAACTAAAATACAGAACCATCACCATCCAGAACCACTGGAAAGCTGCCTGAATGGAAGTCCTACAACTAGAGAAGGAAAGAAGAAAGCACACTGAGACCGGCGGGAGGTGTGGAGATGCGGAACGGGCTGGTCCGGCACCCACGGGTGCTGCTTTTTTAATCAGGAGGGAGATCGTCTCTGAGGCTGGAGGAGCAAGGGGGCCCAGCCCCACACCAGCCCCCCAGCCCAGGGTCCCAGAGCTGGGAAAAGAAGTCCCTACGGGCAGTAAGAACTACGGGCTGTAAAAACCAGTGCGGACTGGGGCTCAGAGGCTGCTGGAGACCCAGCTGCTCCTCTTAAAAGGCCGGCACCAGGGTGAGGCTTTGGGGGACACAGACACCTACCAGGAGGAACTCCACTGTCTGGCATCTGAGCAGGAACTCGGGGGCAGCTTACTCCCAGACGGAGGTGCTCGCAGGGGTCATTGTTCCTATGCTGGGACCTTCGTGGTTGTAGGACTGGCAGCCATTTCTGTTTGCTCCGCCCTGGTAATTCCCTGAGACCCCACCTCATCCAATTTACAACTCCACCCAACCAGTGAGCAGCAGCTTTTGCGAATAAATGACCAATCCCTGCTCAGGCTAAAATCTCTCAAAACAAGTTGCAGCTGGGTCAGGGAGCCCCACGCGCATCAATAAAAGGCCCAAGACCCAGCACCAGCACCAGCTTGCCTTGCTTCACAGCTGGGCCTCATCTGGGCATTTTCATATTTTTTAAATCTTTTTCTTCTTCCTCTTCTTAAAGAATACCCTTCAACATTTCATATAATACTGGTTTGGTGGTGATGAACTCCTTTAGCTTTTTCTTGTCTGTGAACCCACACCCAGAGCACAAAGGCAGCGTGGGCACCAGGGCAAAGACAATGGGTCTGGGAACTGGCAAGTCGGGGTCCTTCTGAGGGCTCATCCCCCCCCATTTACAGAACATGTCTGCCCAGTGCTGACATCCAATAACCCTGAAAGCCTGAGTCTCACCTAGGTGTCTGCTTCAAGGTTAAGCTCCTCTTATCCATCACCCCAGCCAACCATTCTCCCAGGGTGTGGACACAATGATGGTATTTGAAGCTGAAGCAAACCTGGCAGGTGAGTTTAATAGGGGAAAGGTCCCTCCCTGCACTCACCCTAAACCTCATGATGACTTTTCAATGATCTCTTGTTTGAACTCATCTGCGACATGGCGTTTCTCATTGGGTAAGGATACTGGGGGATTTCAAACATAAAAGTTGTCCCACATTCCCCCCACCCCCCAACCATCCAACTATGTTAGAAAGACCCAAAATCAGTAAAATGAATATAAGACGTGTGCCTTGGGATTCAGCCAACACACATTTTACTAGCCAGAGGCAAAAGAGTGAGCCTTTACCATCAGCGAATACTTCATCTGCTTATTCAAACTCTGGCTGGTTCTCGGCCTTGTGGCTTGGCCCGCCTCCATGCCAGCTCACCCTGTCTGGGTAAGAAGGGCAATGTATGTATTGGAGCAGACCCTTTTCTTTCCTCCCCTTTCCTCCTGCTCTGGGTCTGTGCTGGGAGGTGCTGAGAGGCAGCCAAGTTCTATCAGCAAAGGAATGGAATAGAGAACGTCAGGGGTGGAGACCTAGGGTAGGGCCAGGCTGGCCGCATCTTAACTGGGCAGAAGAAAGAAGCCAAATCTTGGCATCGCTGAGGTCCTGGAAAATGATATTCACCCCTTACATTTGTAAATATGAGCTGATTTACAAACCTGCCTGAACACTAGGGTGTGTGTTTTTTTTTAAAAGATCTTAAAATTGATTTTTAAAGAGAAAGGAAAGGAAAAGGAAGGGGAGAGGGAGCGGGAAAGAGGGAGAGGGAGAAAGAAACATTGATGTGAGGGCAAACCACTGATTGGCTGCCTCCTGCACACCCCAGGGGATAGAGCCCACAACCCAGGCAAGTGCCCTGACAGGAAATCAAACCAGCAACCTTCCCACACATAACGCCCAACCAACTGAGCCACACCAGACAGGACTGGAATGTTTTTAAACACATAGAGTCTCAGGGCCATTCAATCAGAGGCTCAGCAATCTGCACTTTTACTAACCTCCCTCAGGTGTTCCCAAAGATCAGCTGGGTCTGGAAACTCCCCATTTACCATACACGTGACTATTAGAAAGCATTCTTTCACATGCTATTTCACTTCCACCTCACCACTCCCTATGTGGTCAGCAGGGGAGAGATTTTTACATTTGCCCGAATAGGAATTGAGGTCCAGAAAGTGGAAGTTATTTCCTAGTCAAGCTGCTGTGCCTCGAACCCAGGTCCCCCGGCTCTGAGTGTAGCCCTGAAGCTCCCACTCAGAGAGCTGTGCTCTGCGGTCAGCCAGCCAGGCTCCCACGTGCGCAGTGACGGGCACATTTAGGCACCCAATAAATCACTTCCCACTTCTTTTGGCTGAAGTCACTCGGCTAGGGGGTGGCACAGCCATGACTGACACCTGTCCCAGGAGTCCCAGGGCTGCTTGCAATGGAAGAGATTCATGCGGGTGCACACCTGCCATGGCGTCAGTCCTTGCCGCATGCCCTCATTCCCGCCTCCCTGCTTAGGACGGTCCTGGCCTCAGGCGCACCCCTGAAGGCGGTCCTGGCCACAGGCGCACCCCTGAAGGCGGCGCTGTAGCCCCTGACCAGCTTTGAGACTTGACTTCACAGCTGTTTCAGGTTGAATCTGTCTCTATGGAGACGACAGCGCTCCGAGTCTCTGGGAACAGTCTGTAGGTCTTTCTGAGGAGGGAGCTGCTAGGGCAGCTGTGGGAGCCCTTTGGGGAGAAACTGTTGGCTAAGCACACGGTATTATTAGCTTCTCCACAGCCTCCTCTTGGGGATCATCAGACTCCAACCCAGGCGACGCTGCTCTCTCTAGACCCGCACAGCGCGGTTTCCTCCCAGCTCCTGAGCTCCCCTAACGAGGCGAGAGGCACTTCCAGCTCGTCTCACATCTCTGCTTGAGTGTCCAGAACCAGGGGCGGAAGCTGGTTATCCAGCCCAAGGGCTCTTTGTCTTGTCCCCCCAGGAACATGGCAGCATGTTCCCACACGTGGGAACCTGCCGGAAGCCTGGGAATCCTGGGTACTTCCCCGGCTTCTGTGGTGGGGCCACTCCATCGGACTGGGGAGTCCGTGGCCTCTTACTTCCTAGTAGTAAGGTTTATTTTCTGGAAGGAAACAGGCCAAAAAGCTGAACACTTTCATAGTTTTCTGGAGTGATGTCTCAGAGGCCACGGTTTTGGCTCAGGAGTCGGAGGGAAGGAGCCTTCCCAGGCCTCCCCGTAAGCCTGGCCTCCTGCTCCTACTGTTCCCCCGAGACACAGAGAGGCCCAGAGCCCTCGGGAGCGGGCAGAGCAGTAGGCAGCAGCTTCAAAACGGCAGAGAGCCCAGCCAGTGTGGCTCAGTGGTTGAGCACTGACCTATGAACCAGGAGGTTAGAGTTCAATTCTAGGTCAGGGCACTTGGCCAGGTTGGGGGCTCAATCCCCAGTGGGGTGGGGGCTTGCAGGAGGCAGCCGATGGATGATTCTATAATCGATGTTTCTATCTCTCTCTCCCTCTCCCTTGCTCTCTGAAGTCAATAAAGATGTTTAAAAACAACCACCACCACCCAGCAGAGAGCTTGCACCCCCCTGGACTCGGCCATGACCAGCTGCGGGGCCCTCGCTCCCTGGGGCCATCAGTCACTTTTGCTGGATCACAGTGGTTACCAGGTGAGTTTTACTCCAAGTCTAATTTTTGGAACAACAATAAAAAGATGACTTGTTTAAAAGAAAGACCTTACTAAGAAAGGGTGAAGGCTCTGAGATTGCCTCTGGAAGCTGAGGGGAGTGGGGGCGGGGGGCGCACAGTGACCTGCCAGTGACTATGAACCCTGACGCTGCAGCCTGCAGTCAGCCGAGGAGGAACTGAGTCCGACCCGCCGGCCACCGATCCTCCCAGTTCATAGGGAAAGAGCTTATGCTGCCCGGGAAGACTCAACTTCCACTAAAGGAAGACACTCCCGGAATAAACCATGATGGGGGGGAAGAAATGAGGAGCGAAGGCAAGAACTGATAGGACAGCTTTCCTTGTGAGTTATTTTGAAAGGCTAGAATTGTTATCTTACCTGGATGCCTGTGAAAAGGGGGATAAACTGGATGACTTGTAAAAGTCCCTCCCCCTGGAGACTAGAAAAACCAAGGCCATTCCCTAAGATTTCTTGTGTGGGTGGGTTGAGGGGCTAGGGGCCCCAGCTGTCTGCCATCCACACATCCGGCCACTAGGCGTCTCTGCTGATCCACCAGCTCCGAGAGGCTCCCCAAAGACTCCCAGGCCTCCAGGAGGGCGGGTGTGTCTCTGACTTGCCAGGGCTGGGGTGGGGGAGATGGTTCTGAGAGCCCCTCGTCTGTGGAAAGCTCTTCCCATGGTCCAGCCTCTGACTCTAATGCTTCCTGCGGCCAGATGCACTGGGCCAGCGGGCACCAGTGGTCCGCGAGGTCCGAAAGGTTGGCCACCGCTGCACTGGACAGAGGGCACAGTGCTTTTTGCTTACACATGTGTGTTATTTCCCTAGTTTGGTTGCAGGTTTTTTTGTGGGTTTTCTTGTTATTGTTGCAGGTTTTTTGAGGGAAAGAGGGGTCTATCTTTGAATTCCCCCAAACTACCTAGCACAGTGTTGGGCACATGGTAGATGCTCAATTAATATGTGGCCTGCCTGGGCTTTGGCCTGAGATAGGGTGAGTGGGTGCCTTAGCGGGCGGGAAGGCTGCCACTGTCCCCAAACACCCGTTCCTGGCAGTGTCCCTTCATTCTGGCAGCGCCAACGTCCTGTCTTAGGCCCAAAAAAGCTGGGTTCCCAAACTCAGGGAAGCCAATCACATGTAAATAGCCATCTAATCCTGTTCTTATTCCACTGCTGTGGGGGCTTTAGTCTCAAGGGAAAGGCACTCTGGCCTGTGGGGACATGGAACAGCTGCAGCTCTTAAGGAACATTCCTTCCCAGAAGGAGGCCTGCTCAGGTTTCACTGGACTGGCTGGAGGGCCGCCTTCCTGGTCCCGGCCCCCTGAGCTGGAGGGCTGGGGGTAGGAACTGGCAGGAGGGATAGCTTGAATGCCTAGGGCAGGATTTAGGCAGGGTAGCTCCCCGAACTCAATTTCCTGTCACTTTGGTTTGGGGGTGTCCCCTTTTCATCTCAGTGGTGATCTTGCAGGTAGGGCACCTTCTCCTACCCCCTCCCACCGGAAAGACTCGCTGGTCCCACCCTTAGGGTGCTTGGCCACTGGGCAGAACTTCGGGGCCTGGCTGAGGGGACTGCCCCACCCCCCTGGCCTCCTGCTAATCTTGCAAATGCAAACTCCTTGTGTAGGTCAATAGGCAAGTCCACCTTCCCCAAGGAGGGATGCACTGATTAGGCCCCTGTTGTCTTAGGGTCGCACACAGCTGGAGTGCATCTGGTCGACCCAGCCCAGAATCTCAGTATTCTGTTCACTTTGTACCTCTCTTCTCCCTACTTTCAATAGATTAGCAAATCCAAATTCTTGCTTCCTAATTGGGCTCTTCCCCTCGAGTCTCTAAATCCCGGAACTACAGCTAAGCAGGGTGGCGCCTCCCTATGCAGGCCCCAGGACCCTTGGTGCTCCTTCCTGTGTGCCACAAAAAAGTAAAAGGACTTATTATAAGTAGAACATCGACCTGGAGTGACCCATCCCGCACTCTGCTGCTTATTAGGTGTGTGACCTTGAGCCAGTGTCCTAACTTCTCTGAGCTTCCCTTTCCTTGGGTGCAACATGGAGAAAATAATGTGCACTTTGCAGCCTCTGTGTGAGGAATAAATAAGATAATGCATGTAGAGCACCTGGTACGCACAGCAATGGTTGAAGTTCTCCCCTTTCTCTGCCAGGTCTTCTTTGAGCAACACAAGAGGTGGCTGGATACTCAATCAATGTGTCTCCATCATGTCTCCAAAACTTACCCCAGTGCCTACACCCGTGGTCGGCAAACTGCGGCTCGCGAGCCACATGCGGCTCTTTGGCCCCTTGAGTGTGGCTCTTCCACAAAATACCACGGCCTGGGCGAGTCTATTTTGAAGAAGTGGCGTTAGAAGAAGTTTAAGTTTAAAAAATTTGGCTCTCCAAAGAAATTTCAATCGTTGTACTGTTGATTTTGGCTCTGTTGACTAATGAGTTTGCCGACCACTGGCCTACACTCTCCTCTACCTTTAAAATCGTTGGTAATTGTGTTAGTGTAGGTAGCTGGATATTACTAAAAAAGGGAGCAAAGAGAATCAGACTTTGAGCACAATAAACGAGGAGCTGAATCAAATATTGGGCCTGCTTCATGAGGAGCTACAGCATCCACAGGCTCATTCACACTCCTCTGCCCTTGGGACTTAATATTTGGGTAATCCGGAGCAATCCCCTAACCAGCAGGAAGAGTCTACCCCAGGGGAACTGCCAGCCAGGTACTGGATTTTGGGGGAAGGAGGGCAAATTCCTCTGTTGGGTACATGCCCAGTAGAAGCCCAGATGGCCCAAGGGGAGGTCCTTCTACCTTAAGGCATGTGCAGTAGAAGCCAAGATGGGACTATAAAGGGGAGGAGCCTAGCCTGGGAAAAGGATCGGATTGGATAAGGGACAAAAGTTCCCAGAGATCTAGGAAATGAATTAGTTAGTGGGGGAGGACCCATAAGAAGCCCCCGAAAAATTGGGAAGTTGATTGGTTAGTTTGAAAGGATGCCTAGTCCTTTCCAAGCCGGAGATAATGTAATTCAAACTTAACAACCCTCTCTCCACCCTCATTCCCCACCCCCCTAACAGGCTCTCGCCCCATTTGTTCCTGCTTTCTCTCTCCAGAGCAGCCATGCAGCCCTAGCAGCTGCCTGTGGCCACCACGCAGACTCCAAGCACAGGCTCCAGGCGTGAGCCTAGGTGCAGCAATGCAGCGCCTATCTGAGCGCAGCCGGGAACAGAGACTAAGGCAGCCGGACGGGGCCAAAGACTGAACTGAACTAAGCCTTGACATGGGCTGAACCGATGGCACATAATTTTGGGCCGTGGCCTTTCTTCTGGGCTTGATGAAGACAAGGCTGGACTTTTTCCTCAGCGGGACAGACAGAGATGAGTCATCCGGGGCAGCTTTCCATTTCCATCCCAATAAATCTCACCACAACACCTCAACCTCTCATGCCTGGGTCCCTAGAAATGCTCGTCTCAGGGCTCTGGGGACCCCATTTTCACTTCCAACAAGTAGACATCATTATTAGCTTCTTGCAGCCCTTTTTCTATCCTTGGAAGTCAGCAGGTTCAGTAGGTGTCTGAATAGATGCTCCTTCTCACCTGGGATTCTGAAAGGTTGTCTCTGTTTCTTACCTTCTCCCAGATTTCTCTCTAGCTGGGAACGCTCACCTTCAGAGATCCCAGAGAGTCTACTAACACTCCTCCCCCCAAAAAAGCCTGAAATACTGCCTCCCCCAAGAAGTCCTCCCAAGTCCAGTGAATCTACAACATCTCCAATCACAGTGGGCCAAGCTTCCTGCTGCCTGTCTAGCCCACTGGCTATGAGGGTGTGCGGGTTGGGCCTGGGCTTTCCCTGGGGGAGGAAGAAGGATGCTGAGTGGTGACTGGGCAACCTCAGGCCACACACGTGGTTTGCTCAATTCAGACCCTGTTCTGCAGCTCCTCTTTGGCAGCTCCTTTCCTGCCCTTCCCCAGTACTCCCCTGACCCCCAGCCTTCCACGGCTCACATAGGTTAGCTCCTCAGATGTGACTCAGAGTCCCTCTTACTGGCCTAGTTTGGTGCGTACAGTAAGTGCCCTGCAAATGCTTGGTGACTGAATGAGAACCATGGCTCAGCCGGGTTTGTCCTGGCATAGAGCTGAGACTTAAATCTCCATGGAGACAGAGGGATGGATTTCAGGTCAAATTAATACCTGAGCGAGGTGGGAGTTAGGTTCTCTCCAGTGGATGGTGTAGCTTGTGTCATCTAAGACAGGAGAACCCTGAGTCAGAGTCTAATACGAGCCTCCTGCTGAGGATGCTGCCCTGTAAGAAGCCTGGGCTCTGAGGAGCCTGGACACCCCATGTCAGGTGCAGGCGGTGCAGGATGGCTTTCCAGGGATGAGGAGAGAGTCCCTGAAACTTTTAGTTCTGTAGCTCGGTAGTAGCAGTCTCCCTCACTTCTCATGCCTGTTGCACCCCCAAAGAGAAAACTCACCAAGCAGGGAACATGCCCTGACCCCACAGAGCTGGATGGGGGCACAGTATGATATTGTGGAGGTGGTGAGGGGGACACATTTGGATTAAAGAACATCTACTTTGCAACACAAGGCGGAGTGATTAGCATGCGGGGAAAACCATGAGCCAGCAGTTTGCAACAAAGCTGGCAGGCTGCAGGGATGTTGATCCCCAGGATCATGTTCCAGAGGCAGACACCCCTCCCAGGCGAGGCTGGCACTCAATGGCTAGTTCGGGGTTGGGGGATTAAGATCGAACCATGACAAATGTGTACACACACACTCGCACATTCACATGCGTGCACACACATGCATGCACACATACACTCGTTTTCTCTCTGCTCTCTGTACTGGCTCCTGTGCCCAAATCTCAAGGCTGCCTCCTCCACTGGAAAGTCTCTTGGGAGCCTGGGTCGCTCCTTCCTTGGAAGGCCCACGCTAACCATAGCCTACTCAGCGAGACAATGGTGGGAGCCTGACCAGGGGTGTGGATGGGGACGGCACATGGTCCCACTCTCCATACACCTCGGACTTTGCACTGACCCACATCCTTCATCTCAGATTGCTGCCGGTCCTCCTTGCATCTTCTCTGCCTCTGCCTTTCATCACCTCACTTCCCTCCCCAGGTCTGAATCTCTTCCCTTTTCCTCCAATCCTTCCATTCCTTCCATTCCTCCAATCCCTCCAATCCTTCCATTCCTCCAAGCCTTTCTCTACCTCCCTCTTGAACAACACCCTCGACATCTGTCTTTCTTCCCCTTTCTTCTATTTCTCCTTTCTCCTCTGGCTTTCTCTCGCCATCTTTCTCATCATTTTACTCCTTTTGGCCGCCTCTCCTGCACAAGGCCCCGTGATAGCCGCCGCTGGGCATGGGCTATAATAAAATATAAAATACTGTCTCTACTCGAATCACGGTTGTGATCTAGGAGAGGAAAGTGAGGCGCGGGCACGTGATTATAATAGAGTCACACGTGCTATTTACCACACAAGTGGCCCACAGAGAAAAGTCCATTCTGGGTAGAGTGCGAGGGAGGCTCCCCCTGAGAGGGCCTCTTGGGGAAGAGCTGGATTTGGTCCTGCAGAGATGTGGGGGGCGGCACCAAACAGATGAATGTGTGCACGTGTGTGACTGTGTGCATATATGATCATTTGTACGAATGCATGCATGTGCACGTACATGCACGTGACTGTATGTGCATGTATGTATGCGATTGTGTGCATGTGTGTGAATGCATGTGTGATTGTGTGTGTGAGTGTGTGACTGTGTGTGCATGTGTGTGTGAGTGTGTGAGTGTGTGTGTGATTGTGTATGTGCATGTGTGTGTGTGTGGGGGGCTGAGGAAGCCAGAGCAGGCTGGAGAAAAGGGTAGAAAGCCCTGGCAGCAGCCTGTGTGCAATCACCTTACTTACCACTGACGCCTGGACTAAGTAGGAAATGAAAGGCCGAGTTTGGGAAATGCCTCGCTGAGTGTCTTTTCCTCTCTTTCCTGCCGCCTTTGTTTTTGCCGAGTGTCTGATTTCTTTCTGAGTGGATCAGAGCCTTTCTGCAGTGGCCGCCTCAGGGCCTGCTTCATGGCCGGCAGAGATCTGATTAGGGTCATGATAGGAATCAAAGTGCTTTCCTCTCTCCTTGGATCTCAAAGGCACCGAATGCTGGGACCCCAGGGGCTGGCTTTACAGCCAGCGTCTGAGAGCTCGCTCATCCAGAGCCCTCTGCGTCTCTGCCAGCTCCACAGTGACCCCGCTGCCCAGACCCACATGTCAGCCTCAGGACCCCAACCCTGAGGGGCCGTTGTGACTGCCCAGACCCCTGGCCTCCTTCTGTCCCCACCGTCCTGGTGCACCCCCAACACCAGAGCTCGGGGTAGAGTTGGGAGGGCCCAGGAGGGGAAACCCAGCACCTCTCTAAGGACCTGATTATTTCCAAAGACTGGTGCTAATTTTCTGATATGATCCTCACATCTCTGTGAGGCACTAAACCCTCATTACTTTTCCTGACCGATGCATTCTAATTAGATCAACACTTAAAAAAAATTCACAATAGCCACAGGATGGCTTTCCATCTCATTAACTCCTCACTTATTATTTTCATGAAAATTACTGATAAAAATGTGCATCTCCATTTGGTGAGGCCTCACAGCCTCCTCGGCGCCTATCTTGCATCTCTCCCGTCACCCGGGCTGCGCAGCGTCGCCATGGTAACCCACAATAATAGAAACTAATAAATTACAAACGAGATGCTTGTTGAGCAATTATTGTCCTCTTTTATGCAAGTTTCTTGCTAATTTTGATCATAAGGGAAAGTACAATAAGACTCTGAAGGAATGAGTCTATTTCAAGAGAATATTAGCAAGCAGAAGTCTGGGCGGCTGTTTTCAGATCTGTAATAAAGTGATTTGGTGATTTCAAGCAATGAGAAGAGGAAATAAACTTCTTGCCCCGTGTCCTGTACACTGTCATGTCCCACAGAGATCCCACTGGGGTGGGTTGGATGTGATACTTGTTGTCAAAATGTGCAAGGCATGCTGGCCTGTCCCTTCTCCTGCCTCTACCAACTTAGATTGTATGTATTGGTCCTTAAAACTTAAGGACTGAAAATGACACCTTTCTTAGGCACTCTTTCCAGCTCCTCTCACCAATCATTCTTTCCCCCCACCCCCACCAATCATTCTTGAAAGTTTTACCTGTGTCCCCAAGCCTGATTGTCTTATGAGCAGAGGTAAACCTCCTGGGGACCCTCCCATGGGTCTGTCCTGGACTCGGGAACTCAGTGGGAGAGGAAGAAATCGGGAAGCTTATGGCTTATGTGGGTACCAGTGAGTATGACGGAAAGGTTTCACCAGGCAGCTTTCTTAGTTTGTAGGTTCTGGGAAAATATTCTGCCCATTCTCACCCTGAACACACAGCCACTGTTTCCACATTTCCCAGTTCCTAGGATGAAGGTGGCAGGTGACCCTTGAGAAACGGTGGCTTGAGGTGACATTTACAGTGGCCCTGAACCTTAGGGAGACAGATGGGCCTGGGAAGGGTGAGCAAGTAAACAATGACCAGGGAGAAACGCCTCAGGGGAAGCATTCTTCATCTACTAGGTGGGCAGGATTCAGGACCACTTCCCCAAACACTCCTCCCAGGAAATCAGGAGCTCAGTGAGCCTTCTCTAGAAGTCCATGGGCTGGGCCGGGCCCATTACCACCTCTGTCCCTGCCTCACCCTCCAGGAAAGCATTCCATCTACTTAACTCTTGGGCTCATTTCTCAGCCAAGACGCCAGGAATCACAATCACATTGTCCCTCTCAGCTCTGGTCACCTCCTAGGCAACACTACTGCTCTGTCGTGGTAAGCACTGCTCAGAAAGGGACTGTGGTGCTTGATGAACAGGAGGAAGAGTTGACCAGGGCAGGGTAGGAGCCTCCCAGAGAAAGGATCCAATGAGTCTAATCCATTGTCCTACGTCACCAGGACCTTCGGACATTCCTACATCTGGCTTTTCCTAAAGCCTAGGAGGTAGGACCCCGCCCTGTGGTTACCTGTGAGTGAAGATTTATGGAGGGCTGGTTGGGGGAATAGGGCCCCCCGAGATCATTCCTGAGCAGGTTGTCGCTGTGCATCTTGGTTTTGAGGCAGGTGATGTAACGGTTACAAAAGTCCTTGCAGAGTTCATTGACTTTCTCCAACTCCAGCAGGTGGATTCTCAGGACCTGGATTGCCTTCACCATCTGTGGGGAGGGAGGAGAGGTGAGCCCAGGTGTTTATATCACATCCCCTTGCTGCCTTGACCCCCAAGCCCCAGGCACACCAGGGGACAGGAGCCCATGCCCTGCCCCAGGTATATGTTTTCTCATCCACATGGTTTGAATTCTCATGACCTACTGCCGACTGCTTGCTGCCTTGAGCCCACTGTTGTCACAGCTGCTCTTGGACAGTGGTGGTATTCTGAGAACAGTACTGGCCTTAAAGGAAGAAGACCAGGCCCCCAAACCCCAGGCCTGCCATCTGTGATCTGTTTGGCCTTGGGCAATTCCTTAAGCAATCTGTGGCTTACTGTCTGACAAATGGGGATAAAGACATCCTCCCTAACAACTGTGCAGGTTGGTTAAGAGGGTCCTATGAGTGAATGCACAAGCCGCAAAGAGTGAAGCCTGAATGAGGGCGAGGAAGATGAGATTAGAGTTCCTTGCAAGTGCCTCAGGGGTCAGGGACCGTCTATTCTTAAATAAGCCTGCTGAGTGCATCATGTGACACAGGTCACCTTGCAGATGCTCATTGATCCTCGCTGACTGAATGACTTAGCTAGGCCTTGGAAAACCTAACTGGGGTGGCCTTTCCCGTGACCTTTGGGTTGGACGTGTACCTGTCACTTCTTGAAATGGACATTCCTAACCTTTTCATGGCAAGAAGCTATTTCTCAATAGAAGTTTTTCCCTTTATCACTGTTATTATTATAAAGAGAAAGTGTATGGGATGTATGGAAAATAGAGGATGTAAAACAACAACAAAAATGGCCCTTGATTCAATCATCCTAAAACAATGATAAATGTTCTTTTTCCACATGCATGTATTTTAACACAGTTTTAGTCACATGTGCATACAAGTTTGTGTCCTGTTTTGCCCTTAGCTTACCAGTTGTAGTTTTCTAAGTGGCAAAATTATTCTCTCTGTTCTCCCTTCTAGACCATGATCTTCTAGAGGCAGGAATGGTGTCTAATTTGCTCACCGTGTTATCCTCAGCACCAACACATGTGTATACTGATTAAATGTTTATTGAATGGGTGGAAGTTATTAAGAAAATATATTTTCTATTTTATTTTTTAAAATTGATTTTTAGAGAGGAAGGGAGAGGGATAGAGAGATAGAAACATCGATGAGAGAGAAACATTGATCAGCTGCTTCCTGCACACCCCCTACTAGGGTTGGAGCCCACAACCCGGGTATGTGGCCTGACCAGGAATTGAACCAGTGACCTCTTCATTTATGGGTTGAAGCTCAACCACTGAGCCATACTAGCTGGGCTGAGCAAATATATTTTTAATTGTTGCAAATTATTCAATGCGTGCCCTATTTAACCAATTCCTTATCTGGGGGCATTTAGATTACTTCCAATTTTTTAATTTTATAAAAAATGTTACAGTGACTATCTCCCAAGCTTATAGATTTTATTCGTGTTTCTGCATTAATTCCTTAGGGTGAATTCCCGGAAGTGACAGGAAAAACAGGTATGGGCATTGTTTAGGCTCACGATAAATATCGCCAAGTTGCTTTTCAAGAAAGAGCTGTTTAAATGGTGCTGGAGCAACTGGACATCCACAAGCGAAAAGGTGAATCTTGATGTAAATCTCACATCTTACATAAAAATAAACTCAAGTGGATCAAAGACCTAAGTGTAAGACACGAAACTATAAAACTTTTAGAAAAAAAAACAACAACCCCAAAACAGGAGAAAATCATCAGGACCAAGGACTAGCCGTACAGGGCTTACATTCGACACCAAAAGCACAACCTGGAAAAGGGAAACTTGTTAATTGCACCTCATCAAAATGAAAAGTGTTCGCTCTTCAAAGACCCTGAGAGGAAGAAGAAAGGACAAACAGGCTGGGAGAAAATGTTTGCCAACCGCATATCTGACAAAGAGCATATCTGGAATATATGAAAAGCTTCCAAAACTGAACAGTAAAATAACAAGCAATCCAATTAGAACACGGGCAAAAGACAACGTCAGACTTTGCATTGAAGAGGATATGCAGATGGCAAATAAGCACATGAAAAGATGTTCAATGTCATTAGCCATCAGGGAAATGCAAATTAAAGCCACAATGAGATATCACTACACGCTTACAAGAATGGTTAAATAAAAAGGAGTGATCACACCAAATGCTGACAAGGGACGGGACACTGGATCCTTCATACATTGCTGGTGGGTGTGTAAAACGGTACTGCTCTTCTGGAAAACCTCATAACAAAACTAAATCTATGTTTACCATACAGCCCAGAAATTGCACTCTTGGGCATTTATCCCAGAGGAATAAAAGTGTATATTTACACAAAAACCTTATTTCTAGTAGCCCCAAACTGGAAGAAAAAACACACAACAACATATACTTCGGCAGGGGAATGAATAAAGCAATTGTGGTACATCCATATCATGGACTAGTACTCAGCAACAAAAAGGAACAAACTGTTGATACACTCAATAACTTGGGTGGATTTCAAGGAAATTACGCTGAGAAAGAAAAACCAGTCTCAAAAGATTATATACTGTATGATACCATTTATGTAACATTTTTGAAATGGCAATATTATAGAGATGAAGAACAGATTAATGGTTGTGGGCAGTGGAGGGGAGAAGGGCAGGAGGAATTGCTTAGTATCTTGACTACCATAGTGTGTACATGAATTTACATGTGTGATAAAATTGCACAGAACTACACACACACACACACACACACACACACAGCCGTAAAACTGATAGAAGCTGAATAAGATTGGCGGATTGTATTTTGTCTACTTCCTGGTTGAGTAACTGTTCTATACTATAATCATGTAAGAAGGGAATCGGGACTTTTCTGTACTATTTCTTATGAATGCATGGGAATCTACAATTATATATATATATATATATATATATATATATATATATATATATATATATAAAAGGGTGGTGCTCTGCCGAAACCGGTTTGGCTCAGTGGATAGAGCGTCGGCCTGCGGACTGAAGGGTCCCGGGTTCGATTCCGATCAAGGGCATGTACCTTGGTTGTGGGCACATCCCCAGTGGGGGGTGTGCAGGAGGCAGCTGATCGATGTTTCTCTCTCATCGATGTTTCTGGCTCTCTATCTCTCTCCCTTCCTGTCTGTAAAAATATCAATAAAATATATTTTTAAAAAAGGGTGGTGCTCAGTGGTTAGAGCGTCGGCCTGCAGACCCAAGGGTCTTGGGTTTGATTCCAGGCCCCAGTTGGGATGCAAATGAGGGGCAACCAATCGATGTGTCTCTCTCACATTGATGTTTCTCTCTATCTCTTCCTCCTCTCTCTCTCTCTCTAAAAAAAAAAGTCAATGAAAAAATACCCTTTGAGGATATCCAATAAGGATTAGAGAGAGAGAGAGAGAGAGAGAGGCTTGTTGCCTTTGGAGAGCCATTTATGTTGCCATAAGTGATATATAAGAGTCCCTGTTTAACTCTCCCCTCCCACTTCCGGCTGGTATTTGGATGCCCAGGAAAACAAGGAGGGAATCTCTTGCAGAGAATTCTGACTTCTGCTGTGCAGAGAGCTGCCAGCGCCACACCCCTCTCTGAGCCTCATTGGCATTTCAAATGGAAAGTGCCTGGGTTGGCATTTGAATTGTCTGATGGGCAGGGACTATACTCAACTAATTAAGGGCTCTTGGAGTTATGAATTAGACTAAGTGTCACTCAAAGGCTGAAACCAACAATTTTGGGTCTTCACGCAGGGCTCAATCACAGGGTCTTGTCCTAAGTGCTCCCTCCATGGCGCTGAGCTGATGGAGCCTGGGCTCTCCCAGGCACAGAGCATACTGACGTTGGTATGATTATTTGAACTAAAAAAATGGGGTTGGCACTGAATAAATATTTGCTCTTGCCTGAATTATCTACTTGACTTTGGCCATGAAGATCTTGTTTTGTATCTAGAGTAATTAGCACAGTACAAGGTGTTTATAAATGCGCACTGATGGATAACAATACCCAAACATTTCTTATTCTGACTATGTCCCAGTCCCCGTGCTAGACCTATGGCATGTCTTGTCTTATGTACCTCACAACCACCTCCGCAAGCCCACATTTTACAGTTGGAGAAAATGAAGCCCAGGCATATTGCTTACTTGCTTAGTCACACAGCGGGTAAGCCACAGAGCTAGGATGTGAAGCCAGGTTGCCTGTGTTGCTCTGCCCTCAATCCCGGCCCTTGGAATTTATGTGTACAAAATGGCAATTTAAAGGTGCATGGTTTAGGGAGAAAGTGGCTCAGTGACAGGAATTAGGGATTCCAGAAAAACCCAATAGCTTTGGGGATATTTAAGATATTTCCAGACCCCTCCCTGGCAACCTCCCCTCATTCAGCTGCTCTGACTGCTCTCTCACTCCTGGTCTAGCCCAGGAGTCAGAATCCCTCACCCATGCAGGTGTCTGCTTCCTCGTGCGGAAGAAGAGAGGAGTGGGCTGTCAGGTGCCGCCCATGTCCTGACTCTGAGCATCTCCAGGACTCCGGCCCTCAATTCCCGGACGGTGTGGAAGGGGCACTGAGAGACGATCTGGCCGCCTGTGGTGAGCAGAAGGGCCAAGCCTCTAGGACACAGGCTGCGTGGTCTCCTTGGAGGTCTCCCAATGAGAACCTCATCAGGCCAAAGCTCTCTGTTCTCTCAACCTGCTTGTTGAATTCTTCCAAGAAGTGACCGAATTCTCTCCTGCCTTAAGAGAAAGTGCTTGCTCAGCCTCCTGTGGGCACCAAGAACATCTAGTGCTCCTATCAGCACCAGCTCCCTTAATTCAATGTTATCCATTCGACGTGAATATTGCCTCACAACGTGCCACAGGCTGGAGAAGGCACCTGCCTGGAATAAAGTGTCCAGTTAGCTTTATCTTCTCCAGGCAACGGAATCCTGGTTCCTTCAACCTTTCTTCTTTTCCCCTTTCCTCTCTCCCTTCCTCCCTTTCTTCCTTACGTCTTCCCTCCTTCTTTCTTTCTGTTTCTTCTTCCCTTCTGTCTTTGAGCTAGCTTTCCTTTGCTGGCCCAGTCTTCATTTTTAATCAACATTTTATTAACTCATTTATTTTTAAATCTTCTCATGAAGCAATACACCCATATTCACACACAGAAAAGTACACACATTTATTCACTTATTTTAAAAACATAGCCAATAAGTACGCATTAAAAGAATCAGAAAATACAAATCAGTAAAACAAACTCAGAAGTAAAATCCACCTGGATAGCTTTGCTGAGGTGAAACAGGCACGCACTGGGATTAAACGGGGTCTGGTGCTCCGTGCTCAAAGTGGACCCACCACTCGGTCTGACAATGTGCAGTGGAAGGATTACTTTTTTATGGAATAACAGACTTGGTTTAAAGATTTAAGCAGGTAGCATAAATCATCATGGTGTTCTGAGGCAATGAATATGGAGGACCTTTCAATATTAGAGAAAAAGACGGGCAATGCCGATAAGATGGGGCGCTTGCTACCTGGTAGAGCAGGAAGCCTGGGGTGGGGGTGGGGAGGTGCTATCCATCAGCCTGGATCTGAGTCCACCTGCTGTTTAGAAACTAGGTGATATTGGGCCAGTTGCATGACTTCTCTGAACCTCAGTTTCCTCATTTGTAACATCCCTAACTCACAGGACTGGCTAAGAGCTGAGGGAAATAATAATGTGAAAGTGCTTTATGAACCACAGGGAATCAAAAGCATATACATTTTTTAACCTCTTTTAATAACTTCTAATATCTTGCTGGCTTTCCTACTGCTATTCCATATTCAGCTAGTGGAAAAACAACCACTCCCAGTTTTTCTTCTGTATTTGTGTTTTGTAAATCATCCTCTGTCCTATGTGTTTGCAATTTGGGGTTTTTGCCTCTAAATCAGAATAAAACTCGGATTTATTGGGCTATTTTTCTAAATGATCAATGTCATATAAAAAGTCATTCCAAATTTTCTGGTGCAATAACAATTCCATTTGATTTAATATCATCTCCAAATGTGATAAATGTGTCCTTAATTCCTTCCCCCACGTTTGGCTTCCTCTTTCAGCTTTTCTCCCTCCCTTCTCGTTCAAAATAAAGAAACAGCCCTTCAAAGAAGTACCCTTCAAAGAAGCAAAGCAAGCTGCAACCTTATATTTTCATGTCATGCCATGTGCACTAGCCCCAGGGGTCCCAGACAGAACCTGGATGGGGCTCCTGGTTTCCATGAGGTCACGTGGCCCCAGGGGTCCCAGACAGAACCTGGATGGGGCTCCTGGTTTCCAGGTCACGTGGCCCCAGGGGTCCCAGACAGAACCTGGATGGGGCTCCTGGTTTCCAGGAGGTCACGTGGCCCCAGGGGTCCCAGACAGAACCTGGATGGGGCTCCTGGTTTCCATGAGGTCACGTGGCCCCAGGGGTCCCAGACAGAACCTGGATGGGGCTCCTGGTTTCCAGGAGGTCACGTGGGCCCAGGGGTCCCAGACAGAACCTGGATGGGGCTCCTGGTTTCCAGGAGGTCAGGTGGCCCCAGGGGTCCCAGACAGAACCTGGATGGGGCTCCTGGTTTCCAGGAGGTCAGGTGGCATGATGCTCCAAATCGCTCATTTCCTGCCTGGGTATTCCAGACAAGCATTTAAACTTTCTGTCAAGTTTAGGGTGATAATGCTTACACGGTAGAGCTATTGTGAAAATGGAATTAGATAATGTATGTAAATGTTCTAGGGACAGAGTAGCTATTTGATAAATGTCAGTTCTTTACGCCAACGTGCCCCTCCCGCAACCAAGTTCCTCCTAAAAAGTAGCCTCTCTTGTAGGATCGTGGCCTCTTCACTTGATGGTAATAAATCTTGCCTTTCAAGTCAATTACAGACAGAGCACTTTACAAGATGCAAAATGCTTTTCTCTCCATTATCTCATTTGAGTCTCATAACCACGGGGCATGTCTCCCCCGGAGATGAGGGACGGAGGCTGAGATGAGGTGCCCTGCGCAGTTGCACGCAGCAGTTAAGGAGCCACTCCCTCTGTGAGCTGGGAAGCTGGGATGGTCCTCTCTCACTTGCAGAGGAAGGAGTTTATAAACACACAGGCTCTGATATTTCCTGGGGGTCATTAGGGCAGCCGAAGCTAAAATCTAATCGGGAATTTTTCCAGACCCGCCCAGCTCTGCCCAACCAGTTGTAAGTGTAAGGTCATTGGAACAAGAAATGGGAGTTGGAAGATGAAGACCAGGGACTGGGAACTGCCAGATAATGGGGGGACAGAATGAACATTTTCTGGAAGCCATCGTGCATGACAACTGAAATACTTTTAAGTCAATAACAGGTCACTTCTCCTCAATTTGGAGAAGCAGTGTGGTGCAGAGGAAGGCGGTGGGCTTTGGAGTTACACCCACATGGTGCAAATACCAGCTCTGTAACTTTGGGTTCTTAGGCCTTGAGCTCCTCTGCAAAATGTGGAGAGGACCACGGAGAAAACCAATGGCAGAGCAGCGGGCTTGGGAGGCTGAGTCCTGGTCTTCCCCCTGCTGAGAGGCCCTGGCCAGTTTACAGAGTCTCTGCACTCTACTTTCCTCCTCTGCAAAATGGGACAACAGTGACTCCCTCAGAGTGACAGTGAGGACTGAGTGAAAGGAGGCCAGAAAAGAACTAAAAAGAAGAGCTGGTACATAGAAAGAACTCAGAAAGATGAGCGATGGGTCAGTGTGACTGCGTGGCTCCCTCGGCTGCGTGCTAGCGTGTGACCTTGAGCTGGCGACATCCTCGTGTCTCAAGCTCGTCTTAAAATGGGAATAATAGTAATAATAATATGTGCCTTGTGGGTTTGAAAATAGGATTAAGTGAGAAATTATCTGTAAAGTGTTTGGAAGAGCACCTGGCACCTAACAAGTGCTCTATAGATGCTCGTTGTTGCCAGCTTAGGTGGTTTTCCTTTCCCTTTCTCATCTGTAGGATTCCTGCTCCTGCCTGGGCGAAGGGAGTCTGCGCTGAAGGCTGAGGGAGAGCCTGAGCGGGGCTGGCGAGGCCCCTGCGTGCCCGGAACTTCGGCCTGGCTCCTCTCCACGGCTCGGGTCCTGCCTCCTCAGCGTGGCCCGGGGGCCGGTGGGGCCCCGTGTCGGAGCTGGCTTTTCGGCCAGGCAGCCCTAATCTGTCCCTTGAGCCACACCAGAGTCTCATTAAAACGTGCCCCATAAATGTTAAAAAATTTACACATAAAAAAATTCCATGCATGAAACTGAAACCATAGGTTTTACAGCCTCGGTTTGAAATCTTGCATAATATATAAAACCTTGGCCCTGCACTGGGGGCCCGTAAATCAGATTTTATAAAACAAAAAGCTTCTACCTTTCAAAGGGGTTTGGGGAACTTGCAAATTTTACAAACTTTACCAACTGCCAGTCAGAGGGGGTTGGACCCAAGCTGGGGACCCGGGGGCAGGTAAGAGAGAGGCCTGGTGAGCACAGGGTAGGAGTGGGAATTGGCGTGGAGAGTGGCTGTGGCACTAACCTGGGGGCATCCCAGCCCAGCTACCAGCGTCGGAAAGGAGAAGGAGAGAGGGTCATAGTGTGGGGACTGGGGGAGACCTGGTGGGGGTACTCTTTTTTAAAAATATTTTTTTTTATTAATTTAAGAGAGAGGAGGAGAGGAGAGAGAGATAGAAATCTCAATGATGAAAGAATCATTGATTGGCTGCCTCCTGCACGCCCCCTACTGGGGATCAAGCCTGCAACCTGGCATGTGCCCTGACCGGAATCGAACCCTGACTTCCTGGTTCATTTGTTGAAGCTCAACTGCTGAGCCACAGCGGCTGGGTGGTGGTGGTGGTGGGGGTACTCTTATGAAGTAGGACTCTATTGTCCCAGGGAGAAGGGAGGGGGTGATGCAGTGGAGGGAGAGCATATGAGGAGCCATAGGCTGGTCCTGGTCCTAAAGTAATTTCCCTTCTCTGGACGGTGCTGTCTCATCTGTAGAGGGGCTTGCTTCTCTCCTTGCTGTGTTTCCTTGGGTGCAGCGGAGCAGCTGGCTCCCAGGAAGGGCAGTGCCCTCAGAACTGCAGTCTGGGGACCTCTCTGGTCGTTGGGCCGCTCCCGGAGAGCTCAGTCAGCATTCCCATGGGAATGTGTCCAGGACACTTTCTGGGAGGAGGGGAAGGTACAGCATGCAAATTGTGTTTTTCTGGGGGGGAGGGGATCGAGCAGCTAGAGGTGGGAGGAGTCATGCCCAGTGGAGGGCTTGGTGGGGCGGGGCGGGGGGGGGGGGCGGGGGGGGGAGGGATCAGAGCTTGAGATCCCAGGGTGGGACAAAGTTTTGGGGACCTCCGTGTCCTCCCGACAATTTCATCTGTGAAAGTCAATATTCAAGGGCAGAAGAAAGCCGCCCTGACACGCACATATATATAAAATAAATCTCTCAATTATCTCAGCTCATTTGCTCGGGGTCTCTCATTTTATGTCCCTGCTCTGCTGCGCAGTATATCTGTCCGGATAAAGAGTTACAGTCCGTTGGGCTACGTGTGCGGGGTTGTAAAAAATACAGATGCCAGATTAACTGGCTGTGGCACTCGGCAGCTGATTGAGCTGATAATGACGTGATCTGACCTTTTTCTAATTTCTAATTATGTGCATCTTGGCTGCGCCGGCTACATGATTCCTGTTCTAATGATGGCTCCTGTGGTTGGCCTCTTCCTCCCCCTCCTGACTTCAAGAGGGCGGCGAAGGGCACTGCTTGGCTCCCCAAGTAAAGTTTTGGGGGCCAGGAGGTGGGGCTGGGGAGCTAGAATGCCTTGGCGTAAGGATACTGCACTTGAGACTAACCTTCTGGATGGTATGCGTTCTTAAAGGCCATTTAGTTCCACAAGCCATCTCACTTGTGTTTTTATTACCGTCACTGGAGATGGGTGTATTGGATCTACACGCAAGGAAACCGAGCTTCGAAGGAGTGAAGTCAGCAAAGTCGCACAGATGCTGAACAGGGAAGCCTGCTCTGGTCTTTCATCCCATGGGAACAATTGACCAATCACTGGGGGACACTTTGTAAAGTAGATGGTTGTCTAACCACTATGCTGTATACCCGATACTAATACAAGATAACACTGAATGTAGACTGTCATTTAAAAAATTTTAAATCACAGAAAAAATAAAATAATTGACTGACCAATCTCCCAGCCAGGACCGTGGCTACTCATCTGGGTAAATCAGGCCACGTGAGGGGTGGGAGGTCCAAGGACGACTCCACTAACCAGACCACTCCCAGTCCGGTGACCTGAGGACTGGGGCCGCCGGAGGGCTGGGGCCGCCGGGGCAGCTTCTACAGCACCCAGTTCTCCAGGGCAGGCTTGGCACATGGCAGGCCCTTGACCACGGTTTGTTGGACTGAATCAGAACTCTGACTACGTGAGTGAGCAGACCTGGAGACCCAGGGAGTATGTTGGCAAGGGGAGCACGGAGCCAGACACTTGCTGGCATGTCCCGGCTGCACAGAACAGCAGGCTGCAGTGATGACCTGGGTAACACGCTGGGTTTGAAAGCCTGATCTCCTGTGTCCCCCTAAATGGGCAGGACATTCGCTGGCCTCCTTCTCAACAGGACTGTGTCTCCAGGTCTCTCTAGCTGCTGATGTGCTTGAATGTGCCTGTCCCCTCACCCTCCACCCTGCATCACACCAGCCTGGTGAGTTACTACCGTGCCAGGACTCCAGCCCTCAGAACCGCTGCCCTAGACATTCCGGTGCCACGCCCCTCCTCTCCTCCTGTCTGTGCGGCAAGAGGCTGGAGGGGATGCAGGTGTGCAGCGAGCAGGCAGTGCCTGCAGCTCTTGGTTTAGGGAACTTAGAAATGGTTCTCAGTGGCTAGAGGACCATCTAGTGCCTGGCCCACAGTGGCACACAACACCCTTTGCTGAATGAATGAAAGGATCATTTCTAGAGCACTTGGAGGGACCACAGGGGACGGAGAACCTAGCCGGGGTGGGGAGGGAGGGTCTTTACCAGATTGTCCAGTTCTGGGTCATCGCTGAAGAAGGGTTTGTGCTCCTGCTCCTGCTGGTGGACAAAGTTCTCGATGTCCACGTCAAAGCTGGCGGAGGTGATGCACTCCGAGCCCTGGGTGGCCTGTTCACACTTCTCAAACAGCAGCGTCAGAAGCGGGAAAAGAGGGTGCCTGTGGGGACAGCAAGAGCTCACACATGCGCACAGAGACCTGCGGCCGGCTGGGCTCAGAAGCCATGAGGGCCCCTTCCCCATGCTCCCCGCACGTCTTCTCCCAAGGCCCCACTCCTGAGATCGTCCCCAGTCCCCACGGTCAGCCCAGCTGGCAGCAGCTCATGCCCTGGTGGGAAGACCCAGTCTCCCATCCCTGGGCGTAGAGGGCGGTATCCTCCTCACCGGCGCCTGGCTTTTCTCTGTGGTAAGATAACCTGCGTGGGTATCTGATGAGGGTGAGGAGTGTAACCCTTCAGAGAAGTAGGAGTCCCTTTCTGGTTTAAGGTCAACCCAGGAAGGAAGTGTGGGAAGTGTCCAGACAAGTCCTGGACATGAACATCAGCGGTTGGTCAGACACCCATTCTTGGCTGTCTGGAGCCAGCTGAGGGCAGTGCCTGTGTGTCTGTGAGTACCGTACTTTCCGGCGTATAAGTCGACTTTTTAACCCAGGAAAATCTTCTCAAAAGTTGGGGGTCTTATACGCCGGAAAATACGGTAGGTTAGAAAAATCTCTGACAATGTATATCAGATTGCTTAAAACCCAAATACCGTATTTTCCGGCGTGTAAGACCCCCGACTTTTGAGATTTTCCTGGGTTAAAAAGTCGTCTTATATGCTGGAAAATACGGTATTTACAGGGGATGAGCGTGAGCCTGAATTCTGGTTGCACATGGCAGGCGTGTAGATCCCAACAAATACTTGCTGAATGCATATATGTTATGTGTGCACACCTGTGTGCACGTGTAAGTGCATATCACTCTTATTTCTCTGCAGCATGTGTGAATGACTATGTCTTAACTTCTAGCACGTGTGCCTGTGTTTGCACGGGTTGTTGACACTGGACCCTGGAGCCCCCTTCCTTCCCATGGTGGTCCCCAAAAAAGCATCTGCACTCTCTTCCTCCCTCTCTCTAAAAATCAATAAACACATATCCTTGAGTGGGGATTAAAAATTATGACTTGTGCCTAGGACACTGAGTTTCTACTTTATTTATTAATTTTAACTGATGTTAATGTAAACAGCCACATGTGGCTGGTGGCTGCCACGCGGGAAAGCACAAGACGTGAAAGGACACTGGACGGTGCTCCCCGGGGCACACTGTGATCAAACACAACGCAAGGAGGACTGACGCCCAGCCTCACAGTGCTGACCCTCCCAGCCTGTCCACTCTGGGGTTCTCATAATTCTAGGTGCTTAGCCCCCCATACACGCTGGCCGTTCTCCCCAGGCTCAGGGGCAGTGCGGGGAGGAGGGAGGGCCCACTTCAGGTGGGCTGCTTGGCTCGCAGGGCCTGCCCTGGACACTGCCTCCCCGCCCTTGTTTTGGGAGCTGATGCATCAACAGCTGGCCTGCAGGCTGGGTTTTTGTCTGCAGGGAAAAAAGGGTCAATATCTGAATGTGGCCCATCTGTGGCCCCAAATCTCTAGAAGACCTATTCAGCGCTCCCTCCACCCACCCCAGAAGCTGACAGGGAAAAAACCGCAGCTCGCTTAGCCATCGGCTAAAACAAAGAGAGAGCAGGTGAAGGGTTAAACTCCAGCGTAAGTCTTCATTTGCAGCCACTAATGCCGCAGCATATTATGGTCTAATCTAAGCTGATCCCAGTTTAATGCAAGCCTCTCCTGGCCCTGCGCGGAATACCAAAGGAAGCCTGGGCGGCTGTGACTTAAGCAGAGCCCGCAGCGCTTTAGCTGAGGGACACGAAAGGCAAATTCCAGACGGTGTTATGAATTATTGCGCCTGATGAACCTTCCTACTCTCAACAGATGCCTGCTGCCATTTAAACAGCCACTAGATCAATTAGGAATGAAAGGCACAAATCGACTCTGTACAAGGGCACTAAATTACCAGGAACTAATAATCCGCAGCGCCGTGCCAGGTGGTGGGTGCACCCCGCCGGTCACCGCTGGCTCCCTTCTCTCGTCAGAGGGGGGTGGGCAGCTGCTGAACGAAGAGGGGGCGCCTGGGTGCACGTGTGTGTGTGTGTGTGTGTGTGTGTGTGTGTGTGCACCTGTCAGCGAGGCCACTGTGAGTGTTGTGTACATGTGCTCTTGTGTGTTTGCATTGTGTGTACACACAGTGTGGGATGTATACAGTATGTATGCATGTGGGTTGTGTGTTTGAAGTTGGGGTACAGATTTTGTGTTCGGTGAATTGAGTGTGCATGTGCCCTACATTTTGGGCGGTGTGTATGTGCCATGTGTTGTGTGTGTGACCTGAGCGGGGACTGAGTGTTCTGTGTACATAGCATGAATAGCGTGTGGGGTAGGGAAAGAGGGATCTACTGGGGACTGCACCCCTCACATACTAGCACTGGAGTTGGGATGGGGATGGGCGGGTGGTCCCCTCTGCCACGGTTCTTGCCCCTGCATGGAGGAGAGTGATCAGGGAGGGCCTCTCTGAGGAGGCGACATTTAAATGACGCCTGAATGAGGAGGAGGCAGCCATGCAAAACTCAGAGGGGGAGGCTTTTGGAGCAGAAAAAGCAAAGCACCCGAGATAGGGATGAGCCTGGTGTGTTTCTGGAACAACATGCAGACGATGTGGCTGGCGCAGGACAGGCAGGAGGGGACTGGAGGGGGGTGAGGTTGGAGAGGTGAACGGGACTCAGATCACAGTCTCAGACAGAGCTGGGCCTTGGGCGGGTGCAGGTGGGGGCCGGAGGCCTTGTCACGTACACTGGGCCACAGCACAGGTCCTTTTCATAAACCCCTCACTTCCAGGTATCAGATCTCCCAGAATGTGTGGGGGGCATATCTGGGGGTGTTTTCTGGGGGCTCCTGCTAGCTCCCAGAAGAAGGAAACATACTTCCCATCCCCCCCAAATTAACGAGGGCCACGGAGCACAGAGCAGGCTCCCGGAGGCTGGCATGGCGGCTTCTCTCCGGTGTCTCCTGACCCGAGCCAAACTCTCAGCTCCAAACCCTCCCTTCTCATACCCCACCCTCTCCAGGCTCCTGGCTGGGTTCACCTACCCCACCCCCTGGTCCCTGAGCCCAGGAGCTCAGATGGCATCTGAGCTCAGCCACAGGTTCCACACGACTACACCGGGTAGGGGCTGCCTGTGGCTCCCCTGCTCTATCCGCCTGGATCCCTTCGTAGATCCAGACTGTTCCCCGCTACCTCAAGCGTAGGGACCACTGGGACACTGCGTCACCCCTGAGAACCAGGCTCAGCTTCCCAGTGACTCAGCAGGGTCTGTGGCTGCAGTCACCGGGCTTCTCCAAGGCCCAGCTCCTCCCCAGCTGCCCAGCCTACAGCTGTCCAACCAAGGGTGGACCTGTATTTCTAAGCTACCCCCCACATCACCGCCTACAGCTGGAGATGAGGCTGGCAGCCCCAGTGCAGGCTTGGGGAGGGACAGGATGGGGTGACTAGGGCAGGGACCCCGAGAGCTGGGCATCTTGGTCAGCAGGGACATGAATGTCCCTGTGTGTGCAGGCATGGGAGGGGAAGAAGGATTTCCAGAGAGACATGGGATATGGCCCTGAGCTTCCTGTGTCCTAGTGTTGCTGTCCCGATCTCCCCCATCAGAGAGATAGAAGTAGGAACCTGGAAACTCGGCCCCAGGCCCGGAAGATGAGGAACAAGATGTGAGAGATGGCCACTCGATTTTATTTCCAGAGGACACCTGACCTCCAGAGGAGCTCACCTGCTCTCGCTGCTCTCTCCCCTCTTCTCCCTGCCGCCTCTGCCTGACCGCCCCCTCCACCCCAATCTCTCTTAAGCCGTTCAAAATTTGGAGGAAATAAATCTCACCGCTCAATTCAGGGAGAGCTTGAGCCTCGTCAGTGCAGAACAAATAGAAGGGGGGAACCTGCATGACATTTCACTGAGGAAGAGAGGTCGTTTCCAGCCACTAATAAAAAGGATTTGACACAGACTAATAAAGAGAAATGAATTTCTCTAATGGCCTAATTTAGCACACTCAGCACTGTGCCCGCTCCTGGGCGCCGGGAGGGGGGCAGGGCCCCGAGCAGGGAGCCGCATGGCTCCAGGGCGGGCAAGAAGAGATGATCTCAAATAACATTTTATTATTTCTTTTTTCTTTTCCAGGTCCCCACCCCCACCCCACCCTCATCACCTATCCCAGGAGCATCTGAACCAAAATCAACCTCAAGATACGCACTTCCTGTTAACAATCCAGAGAAGCGGCCTCTCGCAGCCTCGCAGCCCTGCGCTGGCTGCAGCAGTGATTAAACCCGATACGTTGATTTCTACAGGGGTTTAAGCCATCGTTTGGTTTAATTACCTCTGACATTTCTGCCTTTGTGTTTTTTACATCACCCCAATTCACCGGCCTGCAATGCCCAGTTTGGGGCCAGGAGGTAGAGGAGCAGCACCGCCCCCTTCCCCCCCCCTCCCCCACCCCCGGCCCCAAACTGGACAGGATTTGGGCTGAAGCCCCAGTGGAAGTGAATGTCACCCTCTCTGTAGCAGCAGAGAGGCACAGACCCCTCGATGAACCCCAGTTTTCCTTCAGCGCAAGATCACACACACACACACACACACACACACACACACACCCTCACACAGATGCACACATGTGCACACACACTGGTAAGGCTTCTGAGTGCATCCATGAGCATGCGGGCTTCAGCACAGCCCCCTTTAGCCCTCCCCACATCCTCACAGGTGTTCTTAACCTAAACTGGCTCAGTAGGTCTCCCTAACATTTTCAAAGACCCCTGGGATGGAAACCATGACTTCCTGGTAATTCTCGTCCTCATCTCTGACTTAATTCCCTTGTTAGGGCGAGGCTTATTTCCTTTTGTTAAAAGGACTCACGAAAAGGCGAGAGGACCTTTTCTGCTTCCCTTCTTCCCTCCTCGGACAACCGAGGTTAAGTTGTTTTTAAACATTTCTTCCTGCACAGAGGATCAGAGACAGAGAAGCAGAGACAGGAAAAAAGAAGGAATGCAAAAAAGAAAGAAGGTAAAAGAGGCTGGGATGCAAAGAACACGACAGACAGGGATGGAGACCGGATATGTGGACGGAAACAGCGCTGCAGGCTGGGGGCAGGGCTGGCCACATGCAGGAGACATTAGTGCTGGTTCTCTTTCTGGGTGATAAACCTTGTGATTCACAGTCATGCCACTCCATCACTCCGGAGCCTCTCAGCCATCCCTTCCCTCGTGACCTTGGCCGGGACTGCAGACCTCAATTATGGGTCCAGCCAAGTGTGTGGCAGCTTGCCTGGCTGTCCACCTTCTCCCCCTGGGCCTGACCTTGGAGCCCCCAGGCTGTCCTGCACCTCACCTCCCAGCCCAGGCTCATCGGCTGGGGAAGAGGCAGACAGGGGAGGCCAGGACAGCACTTCGCCCTCCCTGGGCCCTGGCTGCTTCTTCCATTGGGGGTACAGCCCCTCCGCCTTTCCTGGCTGGGAGGAGGATAGACAGCGGTCCAGAGCATGGACTGTATGACAGGAGAGCCGCATTTCTGGGTGGAAGTTTCAGGGGGACCAGAGCATGGTCTGGGCCCAAATGCCACAGAGGACATCAGTCTGCTGGCTGTTAGGTGGTGGGAATGGGGGGGTGGGCAAGCAGCAACCAGGCCGGCGGCTCTCCAGCTCCCCGACTGAGTCTGCACTGACGCACATGGAGGTCTCCAGCTGCCAAAGGCCCACCACCTGGAAACTGCTCAAGGGCTGGAACCCTGATCCTCTTTTCCTAGAGCCCAAGTCAGAGGTCACTGGGATCACAGAATCAGAGGAATGCCCCAGAGCCACTTCCCGGGCGGCGTGCCGCCCCTTTCCTGGGCACCTCTCCACTGCCAGCGGCCCCTTACCAGTATTCACGGTGAGAACTGTGGCCATGCGTCTCCTGGATGCTGAGGAAATCACTGAGCAACCTCAGGGGGACACGCGGCATTCACAGCGTGGCCTCACTTTCTCTTCGGTGTTTCTCCTCCACAGACTCGCAGAGCGAGGTGGATGGACAGAGAGCAGGTGGCCCCCGGCCCCGTATCTGCACAATCCCCCTTCCCCAGCTCAGGCAACCAGACTTCTGGGGCTCCTGCTGGTCCTTCCGCCTCAGCTGCCTGCTCCTGGGTCTCTACCTGTCCCTTCCAGTCATTTCAGAATCCAGCTCTGAGCGCCATCCCTTCTGCGCAGGCGCCTCGAGGGCGTCTCCAGCGAGAGGGAGTGTTACCTCCTCTGAACCATCAGGGATGCTTCAGGGTTTCCACCCGGACCACTTCCTCCTTTAGGGCGAGAAGCTGGGCGCTCTGAAACGAGTCTAGACTTTGGAGTCACAATGGTGTGACTTAGGGGCAAGTTACCGAATTTCTCTGAGTCTCAGTTACCTTTGTTGTCAGTCCTCACCTCAGGATATTTTCCCCATTGGTTTTCAGAGAGAGTGGAAGGGAGGGGTAGAGACACAGAAAAACACTGATGTGAGAAGGACACAGCAATTGGTTGCCTTCCACGCGCACCCCGACCAGAGCCAGAGATGGAGCCTGCAACTGAGGTACATGCCCTTGTCCGGAACGGAACCCAGGACCAGTCCATGGGCCGATGCTCTATCCACTGAGCCAAACCGGCTAGGGCTGTTTCCTTTTTTCTAAAGCAGGGACACCACCACCACGCGGGTACCCTTAAGGGGTCAGTGAAGAAGCCTGTGGAGTGCCTGGCGCTTACTAAGCTGCTCCTTTTCCCTGGGACAGGGTGTGGGCACCTTTTTGATTCAGAGCAACACTGACACCGTCCGCTCCGATCAATTTACATTCCCACCTCCACTGACTCACGTGGAGGGACAAGCCCACATGCCAACTCAAACAGAGGTACAGAGAGAGGAGAAGAGAGGCCACGTGAAATTAACTGATCAGAAACCCAGACCCTCCTTTTTTAACCAGAACAGCACTGCCAGTGAGCATTTATTTTTATTTCCCTTGGGACACATTCTACTGGCTGTAGTTGCGTGTGCACAGATCTGTCTTCCTCACCGCATGCTGAGCTCCTCCGGGCCATGCTCGTCCTCTTTCTCAATTTCCAGGGGTCAGGCACACAGTGCCTGGCACACAGCAGCGGCTCAGTAACTATTCCGTGAATCGATACATGGGAACGAGTGAGTGAATCAAGAAGCACCGACTGCGAGAATAAAGGTTCCAAGAGAACTTCTTTCCGGCTCAGAATCCATTCCTGCTGGGGTACTGGGATCAGATACTGCCATCTGGCAGTTTCTAGCCACAGTTACTACAAAAAGACTTGCCCGCTTTGGGCTCTGCTGGGGTGTGTGGGGGGTGGGCTGGCAGGGTCTTGGAGGGAGGGGGTGATGTGGGGGCGGTGCCTGCCCAGCCCTCCACTCCTCGCTGCTCAAAGGCACCAGATGGAGAGAGCGGAGTGGGGTGGGGGAGCAAGCCAGCAGCTCCTGGCGGATGTATTTTTGCTTCAGGTGTGACGCTGACACCGCGCGGGTGTATTTTTAGTCCTGCCCAGTGGGCGGTGTTAGCCTGGGTTGTCTTGGAGAGGACTTCTCGTTGCTAAATTGGAATTGCATGGGCTAGGGTTCCAGGGCCCCAACTGTCGCTCCTCCCCAGGTGGTGAACAGGTCTATTCCCGGCAAGTGCGGCCCAGGGCTGGCCACAGTGTGCTCTGCCCCCTCCCTCCACACACACACTCACACACACACCCCTCCCTCCTGGCACATTTAAAAAAAATGTGAAATCTCAAGAAAGTGATTGTTAAGGCTAGTCTTCAAGGGCAAGAATACCAGGAACCTAAAACTTGAGACCTGGTAGGATCTCATGTCCAGCCCCTTCATTTTTTTTTTTTTTTTTAGGCTTATTGAGAAATAGCTGACACACATCACTGTATAAGTCTAAGGTGTATATCATGATGGTCTGACCTACATATATTATGAAATGATTAGCACAGTAGGCTCAGCTAACATCCATCTCCTCATAGAAATATAATGAGAGACAAGAAAAATGGGGGGAAATGCTCCTTGCGATGAGAAATCAGGATTTACTTTCTTAGCAACTTTCCTGTGTATCACACAGCAGTGCTGGCTCTAGTCATCCTGCTGACATTACATCCCTGGTTCTTATTTATCTTATAACTGGAACCTTTGTACCTTTGACCACCTTCCTCCAATTTTCCCTCCCGCTCTGGGAACCACAAGTCTGACCTCTTTATCTGGGAGTCTGATTTGTTTGTTGCTGGTATTTTTTTAGAATCCACTGGTAAGTGAGATCAAACAGTATTTGTCTTTTTCTTTCTGACTCATTTCACAGAGAATAATGCCCTCAAGTTCCGTCCATGTTGTTGTCAACAGTAGGTTAACCTAATTTTTATGGCTGAATAATGTTCATCTATATTGCTTCCATGTCTCGGCTATTGTAAAAAATGCTGTTATGAACACAGGGGTGCAGATCGCTTTTTGAGTTAGCATTTTTGTTTCCTTTGACATATACCCAGAAGTGGAATTGCTGGATCCTATGGTAGTTTACTTTTTTGAGGCTCCTCCACACAGTTTTCCACGTGGCTGCACCAAATTACAACCTCACTGACAGTGCAGGCGGGGCCCCTTTCTCCACATCCACGCCAGCACTTACTGTCTCCTGATTTTTGATGACCAGCCCCCACATTTTAAGGAGAGATAACGGGGGCACAGAAAGTATCTTCCCTGAGGGTAGGCAGCTAGTGTGAGCCCGTCAGAGCTCCTACCCAAGTCACCCGAGATGCCCCCAGTCCCCAGAGAGAAAGCACTTCGGGGGAAGGGACGGCGTGGAAAGGTGTGCCTTGGTCACTGGCAGGCACTCTGTAAGTTACAAAGTGCTTTTCCATGTACTTATTGCATTGAAACACCCAATATTCTTATTATTCCCATTTTACTGATTAGCAAACTGAGGTGCCATGGGTTAAATAATTACATCAAGCTAGTAAGTGATTGAGTTTAAATTTAAACCTGGGTATCCAAAGTCCATGTACTGTTTTTGAACAATTATTAGAATCACTTCATCCTCCTCCCTTTTGTCCTCTACTGTCCTTGAGTCACACGTGTCCTGGGGTCTCAGAACTGACCTGCCATGCTGTCCCTTCGAGAATCAGGACTGCTGCAGCCCAAGAGAATCTCTCCTCATCAAACCAGTTTCCGGAAGAACCTGCTCTCCTAATAGTACTCTGTGTTTGGACAGGACTTTAACCTTTATTTATTTACTATTTTTATTTTTTATATATTTTTATTGATCTCAGAGAAGAAGGGAGAGGGAAAGAGAGATAGAAACATCAATGATGAGAATCATTGATCGGCTGCCTCCTGCATCCCTCTCCCCCTCCCCCCTTGGGATCAAGCCCGCAACCCAGGCATGTGCCCTGATGGGGAATCAAACCATGACCTTCTGGTTCATAGGTCGATGCTCAAGTCCTGAGCCACGCTGGCCGGGCTAACATACTTATTTTTTATCCTCACTGAAGGATATATTTGTATTGATTTTAGAGAGAGGAAGGGAGAGGGAGAGAAACATCGATGTGAGAGAGAAGCACTGATCGGCTGCCTCCCGTATGCACCCCAACTGGAAATTGAACCCACAACGTAGGTATGTGCCCTGGCTGGGAATCAAATCCACGACCCATTTTTGGTGCATGGGAGGATGCCACAACTAAATGAGCCATCCGGCCAGGGCCCAGGCTTTAACATCTTTATAGAGCTTTCATTTTCTCATCTGACACCCACCTGGTGGGGGAGGAAAGCTTATCTAAAGAGGTTCAATGGTTTGCCCAATGGTAGAGTCAGAAGTTAGACTGAAGTCTCAGTCTTATGATCTTTGCATTTGACCACAAAATGGACCAGTGCTTGGGAAAATCAGAGTGTGGCGCTAGGGTTAAAAGAAGGGCAAGACTGGCTTAGTGCAGCCCTGGTGAGAAATTATCGGCCACCTGAACCCCCAGGCTTTGCTTGCTGGTCTCCTTCCACCCCACCCACCCACCCCATCGCACTAGCAGGAGACCCGCCTGCTGGATTACTTCCCTCCGGTAACAGGGCAGATCCAGTCTAGTGCTGTAACTCCTCGCCAGCAAAGCCATCATTCACTCTGAACCTCTACATGCCAAGCACTGGCACTGTTAGCATTCGTTATCTCCTTCAAGCCTAACAGGACCTCGTGAGGAGGAAAGTCATTGGGACTCCAGGTTCTGCATCTCGTGTTGGTGGGCCTTGTCTTCGCCGGGTACCCGGACTCTCGGCTCTGCCTAGGCCAGACGGTGAGCTGTGGGAGCCAGCAGGACCCACCGCCTCTGAACACACCGGCTTCCTGGGCCCGGCAGCTGCAGCCTCTGCGCCCGCCAGCAGGATGTGCGGAGGCTGGGCTTGGGGCGGGGTCTGCAGATGCCTTTAGGAGGGCGGGAAACAGGCTTGTTCTGGTGCCAAGGAGAATGGAGCATGGAGCATGGTTTTGCTCTTAGATTATGGCTCCAGTGGGTTCACTCCCCTGACTACAGTCCACAGCTGGGATGCTAGCTCTTAGGCCACCTGCTTCAAATGCCAGGAGTGTCTGCGAGAGCCCCACCCATAAAGCCCAGGACGGATACAGCCTGGAGCTTTGACCCCCAGCACCTAGTCCAGAGCATCTAAACTCCTGGGAATGGCTGAACTCCTCCCACACCATCCTCAGGCCCCTCGCCCAGCCGTTCCAGGGATGACCAAGCCCAATGCCAGGGAAGACGCAGGGTTAAGGCCCAGGGTCAGCTCCCTGGAGCCAGAACACCCTTTGGTCACAAGGTGGAAGAGTTCCCTCAAAGACACTTCATTAGGAAGTACCAGTTCCCAGGGCCCTGGCTGGGGTGCTGCTAACGAGGACAGTCACAGCAGGACCAGCCCCAAACTCGGGGTTCCTCCCACCCCGTCTTCCGGCCCTGTCTGGGAAGGGCAGCTGGGCTATCATTTCCGGTGGGTTTCGCCTCCCTTAGGAAAAGCAGTGCAACTCTCCCACACTGCACCATGGCCAGCAGCTTGCAGGCAATTCCACAAATACTTTTCTGAGCCCATTCCATGTGCCAAGTTTATGTGACACTACTTTCTATGTTGTCTTTCTCCCACTCCTCAGACTGAAGTTTTCCTTATTCTGAACCCCTCCTGGAATCTAACGTGAGGCTTGATACACAGCAGAGCTCGGTACACGTTTGTTTGAATTGCAGTGGGAAGAGCCCCTGACTGGGAGCCCTTTCCTGCCTCCTCTTGCTGCCTTGCCTCTCACCATTTACTCTACCAGCGGCTGATGCCCGCAGAGCGCTTCATTCGCCAGGTTCCGTACCAAGCGATCTCTGTGCATTACCTCATTTAATCCCCACGACAATCCTGATGAGATAGTACTATTTTTTAGCCCCATTTTACAGACGAGGAAACCAGGTTAGCGGTGAAGCCAGAAGGTAAACCCCGTCAATCTAAGTCCAAAGCCACGATCCTGACCCTGGCTGGATTCCACCTCCCTGAATGCACTAGACCCTTCACAGCTCAGATAGGCCACAGGGACACCCACTGGCCATGGGGAGGCAAGCTAGCCCTTGTTTATAATACCCCCACCCCTGTCTACATAGGAAACACTGGTCTGTGGGTCCGGTATTATCAATTAAGATCTCATTTTAGTCTAGCTATTACTATGTTCTTTTTACAGTTAAGAAACCAGAGGCTCAGAGAGATTAACATGCTCAAGGTGACGAAGCTAGTTATCACCAAGTCTATTTCTGGATCTCGCCCGGCTGCCCAGCACGGCCACTCTGCTGCATTTGCACCTCGAGCTACAGGACTATCAGGATCAAGCTTAGAACGTCAGTGACCTTCATTCAGAAGGATGGTTGCTAGGGAGTGATCTGAACACCGCCCACTGCCCTGTTCTGACCTTTCCCCAAATGAGTGTGGATTCTAGAGGGACCCAGTTTGGATGAGACAGGAACATGAGTGATATAAACAGGGCTTGGAAATGTCTGTTGCTTTTATTGAACTAGAACGGACAGCAGGTCACATACGAAGGGAGAAGGTCCGAGTTTGCGGTTTGTGAGAGGAGACTGATGTGAAGAACTGGGAGTGCTATGTGGAAAGGTCACAGCTCTAAAAGCTGAGAAAATAAAGAGGCAGAAGAATGATTTGACGCCTGGCAGGATTTTGGGGGGCTTCCAGGAAGAAGTCTGTCAATGGATAAAGCAGGAAAGGATTGGAATTGCAGAAGGTAGGGAAGTTGGGGGTGATGGCGGGGCTTTACTCAAACAGATGGACAATGTTGGGTACAATCTAGAAGGGAGAAAATTCCCTGCCTTGGGGTGAAGGAGAAAAAGCACAATTGCACATTCTTATAAAGCACCCACTCTGTGCCAAGCACTGTTCTAAGTATTAATTTTTAAAGAGAGAACATTTCAAACTTAGGACCCAGGAGTAGACCAGACAAAACAGTGAAGACCAAGGAATGTAGGATCGTGGCTACAGATACAAAGAAAATCTCTCCGAAGAAGTGGTGGTGAGATGTGCTGAGCTGTTTAGAGCAGAGACTGCGTGCCTGGGACTTGGGCACCTGTGTGGGTTTTTACTTTAGCCTGGCGAGAGCCAGCGGTGCGTCTTCTCCCAACTCTGTTTAGCAGCATCACATTGGAACCTGAAATGGGCCATGGTGGGAGCATTTACACTGGAAATCAGCCAGTGCTACAAATTAGGGCTCTCCTCTCCCCTTGTCCCCTAGGGCCAGTTTGCCAGCACAGCAACCTAGAACCATGGTGTACATATGGGTACTGCCTAGCCGGGTTAGTGAGTCCATTCAGTAAGCACTGATCTAGTACATCATCCAGGCGGCTGACTCTAAGGTATTGGGTAATGCGCTTGGGATAAATCAATGAATGATGCAGATACGGACCTTCCCCTTGCAGAGTTAACAATCTAGTGGGAAGAACAGAAATGATGTTAACACCATCAATTCCATTATGAGTAATGAATGCCACAAAGGAAAAATACAGTTGACTCTTGAACCACATGAGTTTGAAATGCGCGGGCCCCATTTTACGTGGATTTTTTCCAATAAATACATGACACTCTCTCTGTATTCACGGGTTTCTTATCCGAGATTCAACCAACTGCGGATCAAATATACTACTTTCTCTTCACAGTTGGTTGAATCTGTGGATGCAAAGGGCCCACTGTTGTTAAGTTTTGGGGGAGTCAAAGTTATAGTTGGGTTTTTTACTGCCTCGGGGTCAGCACCCCTAGCCCCCTGTGTTGTTCAAGAGTCAACTGTATAGGGTACAGCCGCCACTCACCCTGTCCATCTGACCTGCAGTCAATTCTCTAGCATTTTTAATGGAGAAGCAAAGCACAACTGCCTGCTGTTTTCTCGGTGCTCACACCTCCACGCAGCATTTCCCATCAATAATAGGCCACTTCTTCAGCGCCAGGCCGGCCACTTCGTGGGTTCTCAGAGGTTTTCAGCCTTAGGGGTGAGAACCACAGCACCTCCTGAGCAGTCTCAGCAAAGCCAGCCTCCTCCTCCACTGCACCTGGCCAGGCCAGCTCCCTGCATCTCTTCTGCTCCCCAGGACATCATCGTTTCCATGGGAACTCACTCACTTCAAAGGGAAAGGAAGGAGACTGGAGGGGAGGAGGGAGTGTGGAAGCTGAATTAACCTCCCCTCTTGGCCCTTCTCTGTGCTGCTGGCAACCTCACTGCCAGGTCCCAGACAACACCCGTCAGTCTGTCCGTCAGCACGGAGATGGGGCCACGGCTCAAGCTACACTTTAACTTCTTGGGGGGAAATCCTGGGGTTGCGGTGGGGGCTGAGGAAGGAGAAAACTGAGTGGGTCCAAGCCTGCGGTCCCCACTGCACGGGGTTTCCTTCTCAGACACCCTCAGTATTGTTCCCGGGCCACAAACGCAATTACCCGCGATGTGCAGCCAATCACCGGGTCTGCTCAGATTAGACTGCGGTCATTAATCTGAGCGGGACTCCTGGCTGCCTGGCTGATTAGCCCAGATGATGCTCTGGTCTGATCCAATTAAAGACAGACCGGGCCTCCCCTCTGCCCCTGCACACACACACACACACACACACACACACACACACACTCCATATCAAAGGGAACCAGTACATTTCATGAACACATCCTCATACACAAACACAACCCTGCAAACCTTAGGGGACTGGCAGGGTCCCTCCCTCACAGGTGCGCCTCCCTTTGTCACACTGCCCGTCTGTGGCCCTGCAGGGGCCGGGGACTTCTCTACTCTTTCTTCACCTGTGGTTCTGAGAGGGGCTGTGGTGGGGGCTCCCAAAAGCCAGTGTGGGCACTAATCTGAGTCGAAAGGGTCTCATTACATTTGTTGACATGAAATGCCAACTCCCTGAAGTGCTTCGGAGCAGCCGGACTGCCCCTGGCAGGCAAATCTAATTAAAATCGCCCGCCCTCCTGGAGGCTGAGTTCCCTCCCAGTCGTGTAGGAGGGCTGGAGAGAGGGCAGCTGGTACTAATGGGAGAGGTGTGGTGTGAGAGACAACCTGTGGTAGGGGGCAGGCAGGAAGGGCTGCAGAGCCGAGAAGCTGTAGGTGTTGATGTCCTGAGATGCAGGGTCACCATGTTTGCTGGGCAGTTGGGGGGCCACCTGCAGAGATAACCTGGGCAAACACCAAGGGCTGTGGGGCGGCCAGCCTGAGGGAGAGGTGAAGATTGGGTGTGAAGGCGCACAGGAAGGAGTGACATCCTGATGGGCAGTTCCCACAGGGGAGGTGGCTGTTTCCCCTGCAGCCTGGCTTGGGGGTGGGGGTGAGGGGCAAGGGGAAGGAGCCTGGGGTCCTGGGAAGGGCTATGGAGCCCGTGGAGCAATTGGTGGGAGCCAGGGGACCGCTATGGTTTGAGCCAGACGTGGTGCCGGTACTCACATGGCTGTCTCACGAACCCTTGTCACACCTGCTGATGAGGCCCTGCTGCGAAACTAAAGCTCAGAGACCAATGCACCCCTAATCTGGGGATCCCTCCACACTTGAATCTGAGCTCAATACAGGGCCCAGCCACAGGGCTCTGGGAAGGTGCCCAGGATCAGTCTTTAGTGCACATGTGCATCACCTGGGGTCTTGTTAAAGGGCAGATCACGCATCCCGAGGTCTGGGGGAGCTGAGATTCTGCATTTCTAATCAGCTCCCAGGTGCTGCCACGCTGCTGGCTGTGCCCCTCCTTGGAGCAGCAGTGATCTATGGAGTATCGTGGCTGTAACCCCCGTCATCGGGCCACCAGGCAGTTCCGGAGGCCATGGTACTCTCCTCTCCCTTCTCACAACCCACAGAGCACCAGCCACCACACAGTTAATTTACGGATGGCGATGAAGCTGCGGCTCCCCACGCCCAGCTCTGGCTCCTGGCATTCCCAGAACACATCAGGTCTATCCTGCCTGCAGCTCCGATTTCACCCGCTGCTCCTCCCATGAGCCCTCTTACTGGCCTTTAAGATCAAACTCATACATTCTCTCTGTGAAGCCTCTGCTGTTAAAGCTCTGACCACTGTGTTGGTTTCTTTTTGGGGGAGACAGAGAACTGCCCATGCACTTATCTTTTTAGGGGTTTCCTCTTTCCCCAAGAGTCCAGCACATATAATAGCAGGGGTTCAATAAGAGTGTGACGGGAAGGAGGGCAGGAATGACAGGAGTGCCGAGTCCTATGATGGGGAAGGCTGGCTTGTCCCCTAGAGTCTAACAGGGACTGTGGCCAGATCCTGGTGTTCTTTGGGGTCCAAGGTGGAGTTTACTGCCTGCCGGCAGCTGGGCCAGGCCTGTGCATTGGGGTGGGCGGGCAGGCCCTGTGATGTGTCTTTCCTCAGGCCTGGCAAGCACCGCTGTGCCAGGATCTACGGATCAGAGCCCACTGTTCTGGACTCCCCACTGTTAGCATTAGAGGCCTTCAGCTCATCCGAGTAACTAAAAATAATGCCAATGATAATGATAATAACAGCAATAATCGCCACCATTACCATAAAGGCACTGTCATCTGGGGGGTGGGGAGTGAGGAAGAGGGAATCAATCTTCTTCCTCTCCACCCTGGGTGGCCCATTGCACATGTTACTGACATTAGCACCTGCTGCAGTGTGGGCCCAGCCAGAGGTAAGCTGAGCTCACTGATGCACCTGAATGCCTACGCTCACACGACGAATGTGAGCCAGGGTCCAGCCTCAGAACTGAGTGTGGCCCAGGCATCTTCTCTTTGTGGACAAATGATAGTTCAGTCCCTGCTGGAGCGTCATTCAGTCCTGCTCTCAGTAGATGCCAGTTTCTTCCCAGCCACAGACATAAACAGGAACTTCCCTGAGTTCCTCCCGCCCTCTGGACTGTTCAGGGCCCAGCCCTGGGTGCATGGGCTGGTGCAGAGCAAGATGGAATGAGTTCCTGCTCTCTGCCCCCACCTGGGGGAGGTGCCAGGACCTACACAGCTGCACACAACACCTGTTGCTAAAATCCCAAGATGACCATGAATCAAAATGTGGTTCTAGAAACAGCTGCACTGGAGTCACCAGGCAAGCTTTCACAAGTTCATGTTGCTATAGCCTCACCTATGGACGCAGAATGTCTGAGCATGGAGCCTACAACATGCATTTAACAAGCTCTGCCAATGACTATCAGGCACACTAAAGCTCGCATCATACCAAGTGCCAGACGGTGCAATAGATGCACAGAGCTCTTGCTGGAGTAAAGGCAACAGTGAGACGAGGCAGAGAGCAGTCCCCAGGCAGCTGCCTGGTTGCTGAGTGGAGGGTTTCTGGCTCGTTAGGGCTCATCTCCCCAACTGGGATGAAGAAGGGCTCCCCCTGGAAGATACTGCCCAGGCCCTCGTATCCCTCACTAGACAATTCCAGGGGGCTAGCGTCAACCCCAGTGGCCAGCTGAGGGATCTCCGGATTGATCTGAGAGAGAAGGCCGAGAAGGGAGCAGCTGCTGGCCATTGTCTTTGACGAGCCCACCCACTGGCTTGCAGGCTCATCTCTCACAGCTTGGGCCTGAGGCTGGCTGGGGCTTCTCAGCACAGCTGAGGTGTCTCCTACCTGTACACAGCTCGCTTGTCAGCCTCCAGCTGGGCCTGGGGGTCAATGGGGGCACTGGGCACAGGAGTGCTGGCAGCAGCAGAGGGTGCGGAGATATGGACAGCCTGGGCCTTAGAGGGTGTCTGAGCAGTTGCCGTCATCTGCGGAGAGAAGAAAGAGGAGGTGGCGGTTAGTGTGGCCAGGACACCTGGCTGGAATGGCTAGGGCTGCCTTGGCCTGTGGTGAGTGTATAATGAGTGTCCATTTGTATATGCGCTACAGTCGGGAGAAAGCAGGTCTTTCTTCAAATGAGAATGTTCTAGAGAACAATACAGGGCCATTCAAAACCAGGTGGTACACAGCACACTTTAAAAGAGATGATTGTTGCCTGGCCAGTGTGGCTCCTGACCTATGAACCAGGAGGTCACGGTTCGATTCCCAGTCAGGGCACATGCCGTGGGCTGTGGGCTTGATCCCCAGGCAGAGGTGTGTAGGAGATGGCTGATCTGTGATTCTCTCTCATCATTGACGTATCTCTCTCTCCCTCTCACTTCCTCTCTAAAATCAATAAAAAAATATATTTTTTTAAAAAGAGATGATTCTTAATGCAAACTAAGGTGGTGACCTCTGTCCAGAAGCCGGAAAAAATAAAATAAAAAAAGATGAGCCCTTTAAATTGTGCTGAGTCATCTGGGATGTACTGGGCAGTGTTAAGTTTGATAACTTGAAGAGGAGGAAAAAATAGCTGAGTTGTTCTCATTTGGGCAGATCTATTCCATGTAACGCAAGCCAGAGGTAACTGTTTTAATGGTTTTGATTGAACACTGAATGGTCCCCAGATTTGGTTGAACTGGTCACTTTAAGATAAGCAGATTTTAGTGACACTGCGCAGGCTTCTGTTCTTAACTCTCACAAATATTTAGAGCAGTTGTTTTCATCCTGTTACATGCTTTAAAGGTGCCTCTAGGGCCTTAATATTTTTTTTTATAATCAGAAAAACTCCTTTTAATATTATATATTGAATTTCCTGTATAAGATTTCATTTGAAGAAATGTTTAAATGGCTTTAAAACTTCTGATAACCATCATTACAGAAGATAATGCTTTTATGTTATATTTTCTTTGGTCAGAGGGATCCCTCAAATGTCATGAATGGTGACATGTCTCGCCTGTCCGTCGCACTGAGACAGCGCTGCCCCCGTGCCGTTGGGCTCATATATTTGTCTGCCTCCTGCACTAAAGCTTCGTCCACACCTTCACCCCCAGCACCCATCCCCCGACATAGAGTAGACACTTAGTGTTTGTAGAGAAAATAAATGAGAGGGTAAATGAATGAATCCACCCCAAAAGCAGCAGATATTTTATAGCTAAAAAGTTTATCATATGATCTAGGTTCCTGCTTTCTGGAAGAAAAGTATTGTACTTCCATGAACACAGCACAGTATTGCTGGTGCCGATATCCCCAAGACATCTGCTGTCTCGTTCTCTCCATTTAAGTCTCTGCTCAGACATCACGTCTTCAGAGTAAAGAGCCCCTTTGACCCTTGCAACGCCTTATTTCAGAGCCCTTATCATGACATGCACTACATGTCTATTTGCTTAGTTAAATCTCTCCTGCCCCCAAGCTCAAAAGGACTGGATTAGCAGTTATATTCCTAGGGCTCCAAATTGCCTGGCACTAGTAGAGGCTCAATAAATATTTGTTGAACCAATGAACTGAATTAATGAATGATGGGTAGTGAATGAGACTGAGACTATAAAAGAACTATATCTCCTTTACTATACTGTGTCCCCATCTATCATTTTTTGTTAGGATGAAATAGCCTTGCTATTGTTGGCCAAGCTGGGGGAACTTTCCCAAACCCAGTGCACAAGAGGCTAGACAGCTTTCATGGTACCTGGAGTCCTACTGCCTTCTGTTAGCTTTTGACCTTGGGCAAATCCCTTAACTCTCCCACCCGCCAATTATCTTATCAGTAAGCACATTGATGCCCTTTTAAGATTCGTGAGTATTAAGGAGATGCTGTAAGGAAGAAAGTAGAAACAAATGTTCCAATTTTCAAAATAGAGAAAGAAGGTGGAATCAGAAATACTAAATATGACTAATGTTCACATTGACCTGGGCCAGTTTCTTTCATTCACAAATGCAACGGGTTGTTTCTCCAAATGCTACTCCGGTCCCTGCCATGGACTGGGCACTGTGCTGGGCACTGGGTCACAGGGCCGAGTGCCTGCCATGAGGCTCAGCTTCTGGATTTAACACGCCTTCTGAGCTGGCAGATGGGGCAGACGTGGTAGACATGGACAGTGTCAGTGACCTCACCTGGTACCTCCCAGATATCCTTGTGGAAAACATGGAGAGACGTGCTGGGTGGACAGTTGTGTGAATTAGTTAGCTTCCCCCAAAGGACGACAGCTGCAGGGTAGGTATCAGCGTGAGGAAGGCATCTAGGAGAGGGCATATGCTTTCTGCCTGGCCCTCCTCTTCAATACTTCTCTCCCTGACTTAGAGGATGTCTAACGAAATGCTTAACAAACATGGGTGACAGGAAACGGATACAAAAGATCTTTAAAGATGTTGGCAACACTCTGAGTCTAACAAGATTCATTTTCATCTAGTAATTCGGCACTTAACACTTTTAGCACTTTGGCCAAAAAAAAAAAAAATCAATACTTTAAGTGCTGATCAGGGGAGACACAGTTCAACAGCAGCTTTTGTTGACAGCAGGCTCATTATGTCCAAAGTGTCTGTCGAACAAACAAAGGAGAAAACCGGCCTCAGCTAAAGCTGCACTCAGAGGCCCAGTCCCCACAAAGCCTCCAGTGCCACCCATGCTGCTGGGACAGGGGCAGGAGGCACGTTCAGAGGCGCATCGACCGGGGAAGGGATCCTGCACTGCGCCGTATGAGGACTATTGGAAGGAATCTGAAATGTGTAAGAGGGGGACGATGGAGAGACGTGAAAGCCTCTTGGAGTTGTCTGAACGAAAGATTCGATTCTAGATTCTATCCTGTATGCCCCGAAGGATCAAATTACAAACAGTGCATTAGATCTATATAAAGTGGAGACAGATCTGGGCTCAACCCAGGTAAGTTCCCACCGCCTAGCTTTCCAAAGCAGAATAGACTGCCTGGAGGGGGGGGGGGCCGGGGGGAGTTTCCACTACTACAAGGCCATGCAGAGACGGCTGATCAGCTGGGCCCATGGAGGGTCAGGAAGCTTTCTAGGTGGGTGGCTGGGTTAGATGGCATCTGAAGTCCCTTCCAACACCGGCAGGCTGGGACACCAGGAGGGTGCTTTAATGACCACTACCCCCCACAGAGAGTTGGGGTGGGGCTTGGATCCCATGATGCATCGTGGGAAAAAGGGCTTTGGAAGCTCAGAAGTGCTCCAAGGGTGGTGGTGTTATTGAACATGCGATTTCCAGGATATGCTTCTTTCCTACAGCAAGGCGTGGCTGTGTCTGCACAGCCCATTCAGGGGTGAAATACAGGCCAGGCTGGTGCCCCGCTCTGCCCGCTCAGGGAGAATTTCCTTGTGCACTTGAAGGTGAGCTAGGAGACAGGGCTGAGGGGAGGGGCTGGGGAAGGTTGGGAAGGCCTTTCTGGTTATAGAGGAGAGCACAGAATAAAGTGTAATCAGAGGTGGCCACACCCTAGCATCCCAAGAGGCCCGGCTGAGAGGCTGTTGCTGGGGCTCAGAAGCAGGAGGGGTAAGAGAGCAGAACTAGTCTTGGGAGGATGGTGACTCATTTATTGAGCTCCTGGGGGCCAATTCAGCAAACTCTGCATTTCCTCCCGGTCTGGAGAATGTGTTCATCTCCAAATAGATTGCTTTTCTAGCCAGAGACACCCTTCCTCAGGAACTGGGGCTCAAAGGGAAAGGCCCAGCAGCTGTCCATAAGGTCTGGGGCAGAGGGTATGGGTGACTTATGGTGAATTTGGGGGTGGTTACCTGGAAGTACAGCCTGAAGAGCAGGAACAGGGAGAGACTGCAGGGACCAGGACAGAGTGTGACTGTTCAATGACTGCTTAGAGTTCCCTGGTTCTGGCCTATGAAAGCCAACTTAAATTTTTTTTATTTTTTTTTTAATTGATTTCAGAGAAGAAGGGAGAGGGAAACACAAATGATGAGAGAAAATCATCGATCAAACCAGGACCACCTGGTTCATAAGTCGACACTCAACCACTGAGCCACATCAGCCGGGCATGAAAACCAACATAAATTTTCAGGAGTTTTGCAAGATGGTTAACGTTACATTGGTAGCTTGAAATTGTCCGTGGTGGGAGCATTTACACCACAGAAGTTAGCAAATGCTGCAAACCAAAGCCTCTTCCACCTCCACCCAGAGAGCTCTGTGTATAGGAATGCAAACCCTGGGGGCTGACAGTCTCGTCTGACCAGGAAGTGAGCAGATGCTCTAGGGCAGGCGTCCTCAAACTACAGCCCGCGGGCCACATGCGGGTGTTTTTGCCGTTTTGTATTTTTACTTCAAAATAAGATATGTGCAGTGTGCATAGGAATTTGTTCATAGTTTTTTTTTTTAATTATAGTCCGGCCCTCCAATGGTCTGAGGGACAGTGAACTGGCCCCCTGTTTAAAAAGTTTGAGGACCCCTGCTCTAGGGTGAGGGGAAGCTGGGAAGCAGCACATCTGTTTCAGGTGCTCTTATTGGTACTGGAATGTCCACTGATGCTTTCTTTTCTGTTAAGCATCATCCTTGTGCAATTGTAGGGGGAGAGTGGGCACCTTGTGTACTAACGAGCCAATAAAACGTTTCTGCAAGCTTTAGTGCTTATCAATAATCCTGTGCAATAGGTTAGTGTGATCCCCATTCTATGTACGAGAAAACAGAAGCCCACAGAGGTGAAGAAACTTCTGGAGATCACAGACAGTTTTTGCAAACACTGGGGCAAGAGCCAAGGGCTACCTGACTAAATCACACCATGTGAATTACCGTATGTGATTACTTTTCTTAGAAGAGGAGAGTGGGAAGACCCCTCCCCCCCAAACACCCCCCCGCGAGTGGAAAAGAGGACAGAGGAAAGGCACTAGAATCAGAATGGAGCTTCATTTCCCAGCGCATGCTCTCGGGTCTCCATCCAGGTCCTGCTCCCCACCCCGCACAGACAGCTCCCACACGAGTTCAAGTCACTTCTCCAAACACTGGTCATGCCAGCAGCAGTCATTCGTGTGGAGCCCACGTAGGAAGGCATGGGGGGTTTACTGATTGAAGGTAGCTCGGGGCTCCTTCCTTCAGAGGCCGCGGAGAAGCTGGGAGAACTAAGGCCTGAGAAACCCAAGCTTTTAGGGTGCCCAGGACTGAGCAGGGTCGACCACTGCCTGCTGCCAGCTGCCATTCAGAATGCCTCTCCTTTGCTCATGGGAGGTAAGCAGGTGGTTCAGAATCGGGATGACACCAGGGTTTTTCTAGAACAAACTACCAGAGGTAGTTTGCAGAAGACACTGACATCAGCTAGAACGGAGCTCTGCCTTCACCATTCACTGCTGGGCAACCTTGCATGTGTAACTGGACCTGCTGGGGCTCGGTCTGCTTGTTAGTGAAATGCCAGTGGTACTCCCTGCCTCCCACCACCCTCGTGGGGACCGCTGTCTCCTTCAGGGGGCGCTGGCTGAGCACCTGCTCTGGGCTCCCATGGCCCCAAGCACACTGCTTCCATGCCTCTCTCAGCCACCACACTGTGGACCCTGAAGGACAGAGACCCGTCATTCCTGCCTCCTGTTGCAGGTTGGTGTTCAGTATAGCGAGTGTCCAGCTATCTACTAGTGCAGGGATGACTGGCAGGAGTAGTAGGCCTTTGTACCAAACGTACCTTTTTAGCTGCGGATTTACTGTTTTTTAAAAAAATTACTTTTAATAGGAAGGGTGAGGGAGAGATAGAAACATCAATGATGAGAGAGAATCACTGATCACTGCCTCCTGCATGCCCTACACTGAGATTGAGCCCACAATCCGGGCATGTGCCCTGATCAGGAATCAAACCATGACCTCCTGGTTCACAGGTCGATGCTCAACCACTGAGCAACACTGGCTGGGCCAGATTTACTTTCTTGACCCTGAATGCCTCTGGCTACAACAGAGAAGTCACAGTCGCTGATGCAGGGGAGTGGTGGCAGCCAGCCCAGAGCTGAGACGATCAGACAGCACGAGGCGCTGGCAGGAGCCGCTAATGGACTGGACTCTCCACCTATGTGACCCAGGCAAGTTACTCAACCTTTCTGATCTGGGGTCCTCGTTTATAAAATGGGTGCAATGATACCGAAGGTGTGGGGTTGTTAGAAGTAAATGAGAAAAAGCATACAAAGCTGGCACTTGGAAGGTACTTGGCATGTGGTAGTTACATGATCCATACAAGCTGCAGCCTACGTTCAGGGCGGCCACTTTTGCTTCCGCCCTACACAAGGGTCCTGTCCTTGCTGGAGGAACCTGCTTGCCCTAAGCACCCAGGGAAGTGGGAGAGGGGGAAGGTGGCATTATCCGTCACCTTGGGCAAGAGACTCAGCTCCTCTGAGCTTCAGTTTCCCATCAAGTAAAAGTGGAGCAGCCAATACCTCTTCCCAGGGCTACAGGGGAGGGTGCGCTGCACACAATGGGTGCTTCCCCTCTGCATCGAACCCTACACCCTCCCCAAGACACCCAGCACCTCCCCCCTGTGTCTCCCTCCATACACCCTTCCCCCACAGGTGGCCTTCCTCTTTGTGACTTCACACCCACCACCTCCTCGCAGGGTCCTTTCTGCAAACCATGGACAGCTGAGGCCTGCACCTTCTCAGCATGTCTTCCTAAGTGGAGCCCTTCTTTTGTGCCCTCCACCTACCAGTGCCTGCCCTCCCAGGCCATAGCACGGGGCTGCATGCCCTGGCCCACTTGGGGCCACACTGGGCTTGGCCAGGAGCCGGCAGTCCTGGAGCGCCAGGACCAGCAGGTGAGACCTGGTTTCCTCCAACCGGGAGAGTCCAAGGACCTGGGGGAGGTCAGGGCCTGAGGTCATCTGGTAAATACAAGGTTTGGCTGAACAGATGGGAAGCAGCAAGAGGCACGGCTGATACTCGGCTTGGTCCCCGGTTCAGCACATGCCGCTATGTTGTCCCTGATCAGACCCCACTGTGTAGGGATGTCTGAACATGCCTAAAGCCTATGTCTTGTGCCTTTGCTGCCACAGCTGCCTCTGCAGGGCACGTCCATGTGCCCCCTCCCTCCCCCTGGCCGTGGGGAAGCCACTCCTTTCCCAGCCGGAGCCCGAGTCTCCCAGGAGGCCTTTCCCAATTTTGCCTTGTGTCCCCAACCCAGGTAGCACGACCCTGCCTGGTCTGTATGTGTGTTAACCTACCACCTGTGACACCGTGGGGCCCTATCTGCCTGTTTCCCTGTGGACTGGTTCCCAGTGCCCACTGCCATGCTGGTCATGGGGGGCTCCCAGTGTGTTTGTTAAATGATTGAATGACTGACCGAATGAGGGGCTGAATGATGTGTTAAAAGGCTCAGGGATCCAAAAAGGGATGGGGTCAATGAGGGCTCCCCTACTCAGTCAATACAGAGCAGGAGGCCAGCCCAATTTAGCTTAAAGAGGCTCCTGGAACAGCAGGCCTGGGTCACCTACATCTGATCCCAGGGCTGACTGGGCAGAACAGACCCCAGGAGAGTTCCTCAGCGGTGTACCACGGGGGTCTTAACGAACTAATTACTTTTAATAGAATTTCTAGGCAGTGGTTTACAAAAGGAGACTTGTAAATGTTCGCCGGCCCTGCCTGCACTTCTGGGGTGTTGCTGACATGTGGCTAATAGGAGAGAGGCCGTGGACTTGGACCTGAGTCTTTCTCCTCCCAGCTATTGCACTTTCCTAGAAATGGTATGTGCCCCACCCACCCTTCCACCCATTTCTAGGGGACTCCTCGCTCACGTAATAGTGCCAAACCAGTGATTTCTAGGAGGCCCTTAGGGGCGTATCAGATCGCAATGTGTGCGCACACTGAGTGTGTGTGTGTGTGTGTGTGTGGGGGGGGGGGGGTGATTATAGCTGGAAACACATATTTGATATGCCTATTGTGTTCCTAATAAAAAATATTTACTGAAAGGATGAGTGAATGAAAGGAATCGTACTGAAATTACTCGCCTAAGTTTACACAATTCCTCAGCAGTAGGGCTGGGACAAAGCCTAGGATTCCTGCATTTCTACTCTGTAGAGTCATCCCACTCTTCCTCCTGCAGACCAAGAACTCCAAGGACAGCAAACACCCTTGGGCCACTACTCGTCCCCCCTCCCCTCCCGCAGGGCCAGGCAGACACCGGAGCTCCTAGATCTCCTGGGAGAGGGGGCAGCGCGTCCCAGGCTCCTGGGCCGGTGTCTACTTGACCACCTGTTCCCAGCTTTATTTTAAGCTTCGTATACTTGGGCCATTAACTATTTTTGTAGCTGTTTAGGGCACTCGTCCTGCTTGGTAGTAAGAGGATAGACAATAAAATCTCTGTTCTCTGGGTAAATATCAGAATTCAGGTAACAAGTTCATCGGATAAAAAACCTGGACAAGGCCATTAGAGTGAGTGAGTGTTCGCAAGCCTTGTGGCTGGCCCGCCTTCTCCTAAATGGGGACATAAGGGAGCACAGTGGGACCTGAGGCTGCCGTGCCTTTTACACAGGAGGACTCCGGGTCTTACGTGAGTTGGAGCTCAGGGATATGTCCAGTTTAAAGACCTTGGTGGCCCAAGCGGCCAGGGAGAGAGGTCACTGTGCACAGAGAGAAAAACCCAGCAGAACGTAAGAAAAGAAATAGGAGAGTCTGTTTGGAGTCTGTTTGGATGAGTCAAAGCAAGGGCAGGCAGTTCGCCCAGATGGTCCCTGGGGTGCTGCCCCCAGGGGCACGAGAGCTGTCAATCACAGCCACAGAAAAGGCTTAGGGGGACCTTCAAAGCTGCTGAATTGACTGCATTGCTGCAAAGCCAACGAGTTTCACAGGCAGCTGAGCAGAGGGCCTGCAAGGCAGGGGGCTCCAGCCCTTAAAGAGATGAGAGGGCTGTAAAGTGTGAAAACATCTGAACCAGCTTCTGTGGCCGCAGCTGCAAGGCCTGGGCAGGGTCCATTCACAGCCAGGGGCCTCGCCACCCCCTCTGCCTCCAGCTGTGCAATCAGCATGGGAACCCCAGTGACTGATCAAAGGTCCAGCTTCCACAGGACGTCCGCTCCCCACCCACCGAAGTGGGAATGGCGCTGGGATAGGGAGGGCGAGGAGGCACTGGGAGGAATGGAGCGGTCTGGCCTCCCTAACATGCTGGCCCCGCTCAGCCTCCCTGTGACAGGAAAGGTAGGATAGCATCACCTTGACCCCCAATCTCCAGGCACAGTTTCTTGGGGTCCTGGACACCATTCTCCTCATCCGTCGGGTGCAGAGGGGTAGAGGGGACAGATGAACACAGCTTTTGCCCAACGGTCCCAAGGAGATGCTTGACTTCTGACTTGAGCCCTGAAGTCCTGACTGTGTGCCCCGCCTCCCTCTGGTCAACAATGAGGCCACATCCTTGATGAACTGCCAAACCCTTTTAACATCAGCCACCATCAAGTCATGCTACATACACACCTACCATCCTACCCTTCAACTTGTTCCTAAACTGTCAGCTGAGTGCCCTCATTCATAGGGGCTGCGCCTGGTGGGTGAGACCGACCCCACCAAGGTTTCTGCTTTCTAGTCTAATGCTCATGCAGCCCCACGTGCCGGGGCCATGCAGACGGAGGAAGACTGAGCACTAAATACACACACAACTAGACCAGATGCAGGATTTGTCTTCCTACAAGCCAAAGGCAAAGATATTTGAGGAACAGGGTGTATGTTTGAGGAAGAGTGGGGTGGGTTTTTGTGTGTGGATAAGGTGAGGGTGGAGGAGCTGGTAAATCTAGAGGGTTTCCTGAAATTGCCAGTGGTGGTACCAGAGGGAGAACTTCGCTCGGTCAGCAATGTTGCATGTGGAATGAATGTTACAGGAAATGGGAGAACTTGAAGGACCTTTCAGAGGTGGAGAGAGAGCACATGAATGAGGGGTGTATGCCTAGAAGGAGCAAGAGGGCCGCTGTATTACCACGAGGATTCTGGGAGGGAGCGACAGTAGAGAATGTAGTAACTTGGAGAGTTCCTTAGAACCGGGGTGCTGGGCTGTGGCAGGAGGGCTGGGGGGTCCAGATGGCAGGTGGCAGAGATGCGGAAGAACAGAAGCGGTGATACAGAAACTCATACAACACAGTGAACGGAGGCCCACACACCTAGTTCACACGCAGGCCCCCCTGGAGACAATGTTTTCATGGAACAAGCATCGTAGAACTGCAGGAGCCCAGGTGACACACCTCTGCTCTCAGGGAGGTCTGTTTGGACCAAGGGCCCAGCTACCCCGCAAGACATGAGGTGCTGTGGTTAGACAGCAACAGAGGCGCGACCCTGGTGGAACTTATCAGAAAGCCCTGGCAGGAAGAAGCAGGCCACAGGGATGTGTCCAGTCGTCGCTGCTTTAGCACTTTCTAAGCGTACGGCCTGTCTTTAGTGCACAGTGAACACAGAGTGACATCCTCACAAGCAATCACGAGTTGCCCCACGTCGGGCTGAAATGGGCTGAGGGGTGGGGGCTGAATGGCCATCATCCACGTGGTGCGCCGCATACAGCATGGGGCCAGCACCGCGAATGCTGCTCTACGCAAATGGGAGGAGAGAAAAAGCCTCCTCCATGTTAATAACTTTATTCCCCAAACTTCAAAAATGAAATTGCCAAGTTAAAAACTTGCCTTGAAAAAAAATTTCTAATTTATTATAAAGAAGGTCCGGGGCTTGGGAATTTTGTAATGCAGATTCCTAATTTTCCAAAGTGAGGATCTCCTGTGCATTTGAGTAGATTATGCTCGGCTCTGCTTGCCCTCAGCACAACGGGAACGTTATTAAAACGGCTGCCCCAGTCTCAGGAGGGGCGCTGCCTCTCGCTTCCTTTCTCATTTTGGGGACTTCGTCAGACGCTGTCCTTTTCGACAGTGGAAGAAATTGGGTTTCTGAGAGGCGACCCAGAGATGTGCTCAGCTGTGCAGGCCTTGAGGAAACAAGTCAGACTGGGTCCGACAGTAATGAGATTAGACCTCCCGGAATGAGGAGGAGGTGGGCATCCTTCCAGAGGCCCCCGTGTGCCCGAGCCCTGCCCCCCTTGGCCCCGGCTTTCCTGAGGACACAGCCAGAGAGCAGCTGGCGCTCTCAGATAATGAGCATCGCGGGGCAGTGCAGCAGGGCCTCCCCTGAGAAGCGGGATCAGCCTCCTGGAATCCTAGTGGGAAGAAGGCAGGGGGACCAGAGCGAGTTCCCCGCAGGAAACTCACATGGAAGACATTCCTATGCGCAAGCCACCCTTAGCAGCCGGAGAGTGGGGAGGAGGGCCCTCCAAAAGCCAACTGGCCTCAAAGTTTAGCACTCCCATAGACTATGTTCCCCATGAGCCCATGTTCTGGCGACCTCAACCCCTCTGCCCTCCCACCTACTCCACTGCTGCCCTAGCTCCTCCCATGATTCCCCCCATCCTGATTGGTTTCCTTGGGAACCAGCCTGGCCCAGGGAATCCCAAGGCAATCTCGCCATAGCCCAGTGCCGTGGTCGGCAAACTGCGGCTCGTGAGCCACATGCAGCTCTTTGGCCCCTTGAGTGTGGCTCTTCCACAAAATACCACGGCCTGGGCGAGTCTATTTTGAAGAAGTGGCGTTAGAAGAAGTTTAAGTTTAAAAAATTTGGCTCTCAAAAGAAATTTCAATCATTGTACTGTTGATATTTGGCTCTGTTGACTAATGAGTTTGCCGACCACTGGCCCAGTGGCCCAGCCAAGGCCATAAAGACACCAGACCTTGGCCTAGTCTCTACTATGGATGCTGAGATTTCCCCCGCCAGATTCTTTAGCCCTGGATCTCAGAGGTCACAAAAAGGTGTGTGGCTTCCCCAGGGCAAATTATCCCCCTGCTGTAAATGTGCCTTCCTGCGTTCCTTCCTTCCTCCCTCCCACCCTCTCTTCCTTCCTTCCTCCCTCCCTCCCTCCCTTCTGTCCTCTTTCCCTCCCTCCCTTCCTACCTCTCCGTGAGTAGGTTAATGGTGAAGTACTGGTGACTCCTCAGAGACGATAGCCTGGGGACAGTCCCTGTTGGGGAATTGGAGCTTCCCTTTCTCACCCAAAAGGCTAGACCAGCTCCGTGGTGGCTTCCAGGGCGCTGAGCGCCTCAGGGCCGCTGCCCCACCCCCACCCCCTCCGCCAGCAACTGGGATTTATTAAGCTCCGCTGTGCGCTGAGGCTCCTCTGCTTAACTACACTCGGATCAGCATTCTTGGGCAGCACAGGCCCTTCCTGCAGCCCTCCTGCTAATCCCCAGCAAACCCAAACTTCTCCCAGCTGCCCGGGCAGCAAAACAGGCCGGGGAGAGCCAGCCGCTGCCAGCTGCCAATGCAGTGCCCTCGACCTCCTGGCCCACCCCCGTCGGCCCCTGAGCCTTGGGTATGGCGGTGAAGGCCTTGGTGCCCACCACCTGCTAAACACAGGAAGTGCCCCACTGCCATGCCCATTGCTACTGTGGCCCTTGGAGAGCAGCATCCGGACAGTAAAGGAACACCCCAGATTCCTGCTCTTTACCGACACCCCAGCCCCAGCATTGCCTGCGTCTACTGAGAAGAAGAATGTTGTCCCCATTGCGGGCCTGGTTTCCAGGGCTCCCCTAGTCCAAGCCTCCTGCTTTTCACTCACTCCGTAGAGGGAAAGGGCTGTGGCTCACCCGGAAGCATTCACACAGCGGGTCTGTGTCAGTGCCAAGTCCAGCACGCAGGAATTCATGAAAAGCTACTGCCGTGGGCAGAGTGCTTGCTGGGTATGAGCGCAGGGCAGGGAGACTAGGAAGGAGCATGGAGCCGATGCGTGAGGGCAGGGTGGGGACAAAGGACACGTCCTGGCAGGCTGGTGAATGCCCAGTGCTCTGGCACTTTTGCAGGCTGAGGAGTGAGTGGTGGCCGGCTTGCTAGGCACTCTGCAAAGTGCAGTTTCCGGGGATAACAGGATGGCTAGAGTAACTGCTAGAGCTCACACTAGGCTGGGGGAGTCAGGGCCTGCCCTGTGTCTGCACCCTAATCTCCTCATGCTGCCCGGCCCTGGGCTGCCCACGAGGACAGCTGTTTGAGATGTCTGATGCAGGGATGTCAGGGCAGGGCAACGACGGAAAGGAGTGGGAAATGCTGCCTGGCACACAATAGGCACTCGCTGCACATTTGCTCAATGAATGAATGAATATTCTAGCTGGCTGCATTTCACATGACAGACACTTGATAAATAGTTATCGAATTAATATTGACTTGTGAGACCAGGCTAGAGAGAACAGGACAGTGTGAAGGTCACGGTCAGAGGATGGAGGCTGCTGTGGAAGCGCAGCATCGTGGCTAACTCAGTCTCGGAGAATGAGGTGTGGGAGGCACACAGGGGGCCAAAGGTTAGACGTGGTCAGCGCAAGGCCTACAGGAGCCCAACCAGGGAGCCGGGCCAGGCTTCCAGGAGCAGGAGAGGGACGATGGGACCAGGAGGAGAGGCTGCCTGGGAGCTGCAACCAGCTGGAGTCTCCGAGGCCCCTGGGGGCTGCAACCAGAGGGAAGGTTTGCAGGGCGTAGAGAGACAGAAGCTGAGCGCGTCCTGAAGAGAAGGGAGATTCCTCCAATGGGCAGGCAGAGAAGGTGAACATAGGGGCTCCAGTGACATGAATGGGGGGGGCTGGTCTAAAAGAGCCTCTAATATAAGTTTCCCCAAACACTCAAAGACAGACTCAGTTTACCAAATATTCCTGGTTTGGAGCATTTGTCTGATGTCTGCTGTGAGTGGGGGGCAGGGTTGGGTGGGGACAGGACCATGGCCTGGTGTTCTAGGCAATGGTGAGTAGGAGCTGAACCCCGTGTTTGTCAAATGCAATGACTTCCTTCCAGTGTTTGCCGGGCTCTCTCCTGAGAGGCCTCCCCAGGCTGGCCAGGGAAGAGCCCAGACCCACCAGGCCCTGCCCTCGGCCCCTGGAAGGCACGCACCCCTCCCATCGGCTGGTGGACACTCACCTGTGGACTGTCCTGGTAGGGTGGGGGAGGGACATTTTGCGTGGCCATCATCGTCAGAGCTGGGGCTGGGGAGGCATGTTGCATCATGGGATTGATTCACATCAAGGATCTGTGGCAGGAGAAAGGGGGCCACACGTTAATACTGAGCACAGGGAACCAGCAGGTGGGCATCTCCTCAGGCTGGGCCACCTGGACTGACCAGACACTGCAGGGGGTGAAAGCCCGGGAGAGGCCTGGGAGGGGCTTGCTGAGAGATTTGACTTGAAAGAAACAATATTCAAATCAGATGTAAAATAACCTGTAAAAGCCATGCTTAGCTCAGCATCAGCTGGGGTTGGGGCTTGGAGGGAGCGAGGGGAGGGGGCAGAGGCTTGGCACAGGGGGAATGGGGCTGTTCGGGCACCCACAAGACAAGGTGCTTTCCCTGTCCCAGGCCTTCAGAGCAGCCACTGCACTGTCAGGGCAGGGAGGCCTCCGGCCTTTGCCCTTCCAGCTCCAGTTCCCACCTCTCTGCTGGCTCCTGCTCCCGGGTGTGCTCACCACACCCCCTAGTGGTGGGAAGGGACGTGGGGCTCTGGTCCCTTTAGACTGGAGGGTGGAGGAAGCAGCGTGTGTGTGTGTGTGTGTGTGTGTGTGTGTGTGTGTGTGTGTGTACACGCCTATCACCTGTGGGTTTTTCTAGGTGTGTATGTGTGCTGCCGGGCTTACAGAGGTGCCTGCCCATTCTACGAAGGGAGACTTCCCTTGGTCTTCGTTCAACACAGAGTCAGAGCCCAATGGCCATCCCCCTTCTTACAGCCAAGAAGATGGAGGCCAAGAGGAGTGAGGTGTGTGTTTGGGGGCTGGGTGCTAGCGAATAAGAATGGGACCCAAGTTTCCAGATTCCCAGTTCCTGGTCTGCTCTACTGTGTCCCTGACCCCCACCCCACAATGACAAGCAAGCTGACCCCACTGGGCCTCAAGGTTTCTTCTTGAACCAGAAGCTGCTGCCGTAAGGGGAGACAGCCTAGCCGGGCAGGGCCACCCAGGGTAACAGGATGCCCAGAGAGCTGTGTGGCTCAGGAGATGCCCTGAAATATTTAGAGCTAGAAACCACAGGCATGTCGCTGTGAGGCAAGGAACCCCTGGGGGATGCAGGCCCTGTCCTCCCAGGTGGAGGGTGCTGATGGCCAAAGATGTTTGTGAGCATGACTTCAGACATCCTTCTCTTCTCCTCCTCTCCCTGAGCCCCCCTCCCCAGGGCCTCCCAAATTGTCCCATGCCTGAATTCTGGGGGAATTTGAGGGTGTTCTGGAGCTGCCTAAGTAAAGAGGAGGGTCTCCAGGGTGCTATGTGGCATGCATGTGTGTGCGTGTGCATGTGTGTACATACGTGAGTACATGTGTGTGCATTGGTTCTTTTTCAGGAAGAGGAGAAATTATCAGTTCTGGCTGACCTGTCTCTGAAGGCATGCTTTGACCTTAAGTGCACGTGGGAAAGCACTGGAAACCCAGGTATTCATTCAAATAATGCTGCTAAATGTCAGCTGTGTGCGGGAGCTGTGCTGGAGGGTGTGGCAGCTCTCTTTGGACCCTGAGGGAATGAGGGAATATGGATTGGGGGGGCGGGGAGGCTCAGCCTTTCCTGGAACTCTGGAAGATGAGGTAAATTTTGATGGGTCTGTGGGTCCCAAAGGCAAAGGCGGAGTCCTTCTGGGAACACCAATTTCAGATGCTTCTTTGCTGGAAGAAAGTGAGCCTTTGTGGGCTGTAGTGCCAGTAGCCTCCAGCAGAGGGAGTCTGGGGGCAGAATCTGGGGTGAGAGCTCAACAGGCAGTTTTAGGGGCCACTATTCCTGGATGAAAAAGTCACAGTGAAGGCAAAGTGAAGGAAGTGCATTGAGGAGGATTTGGGCTGAAGAGAGAATCCTTTAATCCGCATTCTTTTGTTCACTGTCCAATGAATGGGAGGTCAGGTCCGCTGTCCCTAGAAATACTCCCACAGCTTGAGGGCTGCCCTGCCTGGGGGTAAGGAGGGGTGGTCAGGAGTGATCTGCTCCCAGAAACAACCACTGTCAGGCTGAGCGGAGACTTCCCAGTCCAGAGGCTGCCGGGCTGTGGAGCGGGAGCCAGCCCTGCCTCGGAGGACACAGGAAAACTGTCCCGAGGATGCAGATGGCCTTTGCCCCTCCCCCTCCCCCTCTCTGGGGTCACCACAGGCCACTAGACCACTGCCCCATTGCCCTCTGGGCTTCTCCTGCGAGAGAACAGAAGGCCTTTTCATCAGGGGCTTAAGTTTCCCTCTCTGCTCACTCAGGCGCAGAGCCCTGGTAACCTGAGTGAGGGAGACAGGAGACGGGCCACCTTCTCTTCTTCACAAGCCCCCACCACACAGACACTGCCCATCCGCGGGACAGCCTGCTGGCCAGGCCTGGGGCTGGGGGCTAAGCGGGACCACCTGGAGAGGAATGTCGGGACCTGCCTTTTTGTGCCAGGGCCCCACAGCTGGGGTGTGGGAGCTCCTTGGGCAACATCTGGATGTCGAGCCCTCTGGGGAACCCACCCTCTGGGAGGGTGAAGGGGAGCAGCAGGCCTGAGCGCAGCCCGGTCTTCTGAGCTTTTGTTGGGCTGGGAGAGCCACGCGCCCTGTCCAGAGGCCCCAGGGCTGTTACCAAACACCAGGGCGCTCGAGGGAGCAGGGCCAAGACTGCAGATGGAGGACACACCAGGAACAATTCTCCACAGGGCAACGTCCTACCGCGGAGAGGCTCGCCTCAGGAGATTGCTTCTAATGCTGAGAACCTGATTACATGACAGCTAGGAGGGGGAAAGCCTCATGCAGCACTCGACCCCACGTGATAGCCAAGAAGAAATAATTCATGTCACTGGTATGATCATCAAAAAGAGCTACAAATGCCATTTTCCAAACCCAGGACCCAGTGAGGCAGTGTGCCTGGGCTGGGTGGGTGAGGGGCGTGGAAGGACGCCCCTTTAGGAGGTAGGCATGGGCAGCTCTCGGCCTCCCCAACTCTCTAGCTCCCCCAGCCCTGCGGGGGAGGCCCTTAGTCAGGAGCCCAAACCCCAGCGTGTTGACAAACAGGCTTAGAAACAAAAAGATCCAGCTTGTTAGGAAGGAGCTCATTAGGACTTGTTGACATGAAACCTATTAGACCAATTAACATTCCATTAACGGCCTGGGGCACCAAGGGGTTAATGCTGCCCAGTAATTGGGCCGGGGTGCTGGGGTTGGGGGCTCAGGGCCTGAAGGATGAGAAAGCCTAATTGGGAACTCTCTGGCCAGCTGGCCCCTGCGGCATCTGTCCTAGCTGGGACCGTAGCTAGGGCCCAGCATCCTGCTACAGTGGAGAGGGAAGGAAGGGACCACTTCCCCTCGGCTCTCCACTGTCCCACCCCATGGCCCCAGACTGACTAAGGCTCAAGGACAAGTTGGGGTACTGCCACCTCTCAGGCTCTGAAAGTGGTGTTTTCTTCATCCACTGTCCACCCTCCACCCACCGCCGGTCCAGTTTCTTATTCCCAAAGAAGTAAGTCCTCTCTTCTCTCGGTTAGATATGACTCATTCTCACCAAACTCATTGGAAAAGCTACCATCCTTGAGGCCCTGGAGTCTAATTCATCTGAAGAATATAGTTTAGGGCAGAGGGATGGGGCAGGGAACCCTGGGCCTGGGCCACCTGACTTCCCTCCCTTCCCCCCCTCCTTTCTTGCCTTCCCTCCCAGCATGGCACTAGGAGGCACTGCCCAGGGCCCCAGAGAAGCCCTTCTTTTCTGCCCTCCGACCCACTAGCAGTGTTTTCATTATTTTCCTTCCCTCCCTACATGTAGAGGTTGTCGAAGTCCCATTCCTTGTCTGGGCCTCAGTTTCCTCACCTGTGAACTCCCATGATCTGGGCCTGTGCTTAGGGTCAGAATGTCTGGATCCACACCCAGCTCCCCCATTTCCTTGTGGCCTGTACAAGTCACTCTCCCTCTCGGACTGCAAAGTGAGGGATATCACCAGAATGTTCTGGAAGTCTTTGCCCAGAAGTGAGCAGCCCTGAACACAAGGTTAGCTGAATGGAATGGGAAACGGTTGGGTTGCAGCTTGAACGTGAGGGAAGGAGGCCCCGGAGGCAGGAGAGCTGGAACCCTCTCAGCCCCCAGGTGGGTACCCCCGCTCCCCCACTCCCCAACCCCCACCCTGAGGCTGGCCCCTGGAGCAGCTGCCCAGGCTGGGTTCTGACGTCTAGACAGATTTGCAGGAGGCTGAAACAACACAATGAACTCAGCAGGAGGGCCCAACAGGCTGCATTAGTAACCAGGCTGGCTTCAACTTCTCCCTCCGGAGTAACTGCCTCAACCTGGCGCAGTCGGTTTATTTTCCTTCAGGAGAGCTTGGTCCAGAAGGCTGGTCTCCGGCCCAGGCCCTTCCCATGGGCGGCCTGTAGGTGGCGCCGCGGAGCCCACTTTAATTGCATTATATAATGTAACCTGTTTACTAAATCTTGTAATCAGTCGCCTTAGGATTTACAGCTTTGGGTGTGTGTAGAGAATTGGACTTTTGAGTCAAATTTAAAAACAAATAAAAATGAGAGACAGCTGTTGCTGATAGTGTGATATTCATCTTTTGGAAACAAATTCACCCCCTGGCTATAAATTATGCCTGGGAAAAAAGTGTTGTTGGTGGGAAGGAGTTGGCTAGGCTTCCTATGCTGGCAACTCAGAGCGATGAATCTTGAAATAACGGTGTCAACCTGCCACTGATTTCATGTGACTGTGGATTTATCTAAAGAAACACAAGCACGTGCACACACATAGACATGCACCCACCCAGGTCTCTCCGAGAAACCTGGTAAGGGCCAGAATCACACCCTGAACGGAGCTCTGGGGTCCCTGCGTGTGGGTGGGCGCGTGGGTGCGTGGAGTCAGCCCTGGGCAGTGACAGGTGAGACCAGTGGGGGACAGGGGTGGGCTGGGAAGCTTTCAAATGTGAGGAGGTCTGGTTAATATGTTTCAAAATGATGGACAAGGGAAGGGCCCTTGAGGAATGATGGGAAAGGGGTCTGCTCCCCAGGAGCCCGCCCCTCACAGCAGGTGGAACACTGACCTGTGACTTTTCACCCAGGTGCTCAGAGCTCAGGGCCTGAGGTGACAGACTGCTTGCTGGTGGCCTAGCAGATGCTGCTTTCCCCATCTTTCTGACGTTGGGGTGCTGGGGCAAATGGGAGTTCTCTAGTCTGATAAGTAGGCGCAGAGTGTGGTGTGGGAGCCAGGGGGCAGTGTGTCTGTTACTGAAGGGAGGCCGGGTGGGAGAAGTGAGCAGCATTTGCACTCAGGGTCAGGTCCCCTTGCTTATCACATGACCTAAAGGCTGGCTGGCTAAAGAGCCCAAGTCCTTGCAGGATGCCCCAGCCAGGAGGGCCACTCCCCTGGTGCCCTTCCGGTTCCCGCTTGGAACTCTCGTGGGAAATAATTCTGTTCGGACTCCTGCCAGAGGCAGAGATGACAACCAAGACAGAGGGCAACTCGGGCCCTTTGGCCACCACAGCTCTCGGGACGAATTGTCATTTGCTACCTTTCTGGGAAGGCTGGTTGGGAGGTGGCGCCAGGTCATGCCCTATTATTATGATGCTGGTCTCCAGGGAACAGAGTGGGGACAGAGCTGAACCAGCAGGAGCTTGGACTAGGACTGGGCCTCTAACTGCAGATGTGACAATCTCTCCCCCCTTCTTTCCCTTCCTTCGGCCCTTACCTGTCTCGTGGAGTGAATGGTCTGGAAGTGGTTCGGCCTCTGTGAAACCACAAAACTCAGACCCTCCTGCTCCCATCCCAGGAGTGTGGCTCTTCCCATGGCCTGTGGCCCTCCTTCCCAAGGTGGCCTCTCCTCGCCTTTCCCCGCCCCCAGGGCCATTTGGCTGTTTGCTCTTTATCTGGAATAACAAAAGGCCCCTGTGTGGCTGTGTCAACAGGTCATTTGTGCCCCCCCCCCCCCCCCCCCCCCCGCTGACCCAGCCCAGAGCAAAAGCTTGGCTGGACAGACCCAGGGGGGCTTTTCTCCCTCCATCCCTCTGTGCCCATGGTTTAGGGGCTTAGTGGTCACACAAGGCCGAGGATCTGACTACAGAGTGGGGCTGGCAGTCACAGACCCACCACCCTCATCCATCCATGACCAGGTGCCTGAGAGGAGCCCCCCCCCTCGCCCTGTTGCTTCCCGTCCTGCCTGATTCACAGGGTTCCCGCATGGCAGGCCCAGAGGCCAGGGCTGCAGCTCGTCCTCCTCTACTCCTTGCTTTAGCTAATTTTCAACCTGCCTTCACAAAGCAGATGGGAGACTGCTGGCGTGGCTCAGTGGTTGAGCGCCAATCTATGAACCAGGAGGTCACAGTTAGATTCCCAGTCAGGGCTCATGCCCTAGTGGAGCATTTGAGCGATTCTCTCTCATCATTGATGTTTCTATCGCTCTCTCTCTCTCTCCCCGCCCCCCACCCCCCGTCCTTTCTAAACTCAATAAAAATATATTAAAAAAAAAAAAAAAGCAGACAGGAGTGAGAAAGGAGAGGAACCACGCTCTGCCCAGCCCTCTGCCGCCTGCTCTGCCTCCCACTCGGGGACCAGGGAGTGGCAGGGCGCCCTCCTCCCCCACTCCTGCCTTGTTGTCACACCTTTTCTGGCTTCAAAAAGCCACTGATATATTTTACAAACTGAAACAGCAATTTAATTCCTCCTGATAGCGGCAATAGTCCATTAGATCTTCCTACTGAGGAGCTTAACAATAATTCCTTTCATCCAGCTGCTTCTTCTTGATCTGAAAATCAGTCCCCTAAGAGCCGGCAAGAGTTCCCATTACTCTCCCCTGAGCTCTGAGCACCTGAAGAAGATTCTCATCTCCTCCTTCAGCACTTTACAACTTGGCAATTCTTCCCTTTTGGTTCCTTTAAACAAAATAAAACAAACAGAAGCCCAGAAGCGAGAGAAGCATGGAGCTGCAAGGGGATGCGTGGCCCTGCATCCCCCTCGTAGAGACCAGGCCAGCACCTTCCCCTGCTTCACTTCACACGAGGAGGCAGCCAGGACCCCAATGGTCACCTCCAACCTGCTGAAAAGTGGGTGCTTCCCAGGGGGGCATCGCTAGTCTGGTCCTAGGTTCACACTCACCCACAATTGCCAGGGATGTCCACTTAGACCACCTTTCCCTCCCCAGGGACCCTTCCCCTTGATACTTCGGCCCAGGAATGGCGTCAGGAGGCCTCCAGCTACCCTAGGGTGGAATCCACAGGAGATGCCAGTCAGTCCCCCCACCCCCTCCCTGTGTGCCTCCCAGGCTCTCCCCGTCCATCACTCAGGCAACTCCCAGACCCAGAGTGGGGTCCTGCCTCATTTTCCATCCCCTTCCTCTCTATCGAAACAGCATGAGTGGGAGAGGTGGGAGGAACAGGAAAGGAGAAAGCTTGAGGCCTTTTATTCAATTATTTTCTTTTCTTTCATGCCCTCAGGCCGCCCTGCTGGTCAGGGGGGCAGAGGAGAGCCTCCAGCGCTCGGTGGGGGCACATAGGGTGGATGCCGGGCCCCTGGGAGCCCTGCCTGCTCCCCCAAGACACCATCACGTGCTTGCTGTCTGCACACACAGAGAGAAACAAATCTAAAAATGAATCCAGGGACTGAAATCCCCTTCGACAAACTCGATTCCCAGGTTTATTATTTGTCGGGAGCTGACAGCCGACGCTGCTCAGGAGCCGAGCTGAGAAAACAACACGGCTGGCCCCTGAGGCTCACAGCTCAGCGGAGACGGACCCACAGCCCTGGTGCCAGGACCCAGGTGGAGGGGCTCCCCGCTACCCACTGCCTTTCTTCCTTCCTTTTTTAAATATATTTTTATTAATTTCAGAGAGGAAAGGGGGAGAGAGAGAGAGAGAGAGAGAGAGAGAGAGAGAGAGAGAGAGAGAGAATCATTGATTGGCTGTCTCCTGCATGCCCCCACTGGGGATCAAGCCCGAAACCCGGGCATATGCCCTTGATTGGAATTGAACCTGGGACCCTTCAGTCTGCAGGCCAACGTTCAATCCACTGAGCCAAACCAGCTAGGGCCCACCTTTCTTTCATAAATCCTTCTCTTCCCGAAGCAGGCTTGCTGGGAGATGGCACTCCCTGGGGCAGGGAGGGGCCTTGGAGGGGGTGGGAAGGGAGGGTCTGGGGCAGCAGAACTGGCTGGGGTTGAGGGGCCCACAGAGGGAAGGAACCCTGACACCTGTCCAGTCTGTCAGTTGCAACGCTCTCTGATTCTCCTGGAAGCAGAGGGTCCTACGAGGGTCAGCCAGGCCTCTTTTCCTCGGAAAGACTGTACCTGTCCTCTGGCTGGATGATACCTGGCTCCATTTAAAAAATTCCTCCAGATTAAAAAAAAAAAAAAAAGGTCAGGAGTCAGGGCTGTGGAAGCAAGTGGCCCTCTAGGCTCAGTTTATCATCCAAAAGCCACTCATCCCTGATGCTTCCTTACCCAGCCAGTGCATCCTTCCCGTGGGCCTCTGTGGTGCTCCAGGCGAGCTCACAGAAAAGGGAGGGGGCCAGGTGGAGTGGGCAGCAGCGAGGTCGGTGGCGCAGGGTGCGATGGCGAGAGCGAGCTCAATTGTGTTTCTCCATTATGGAAAATCGCTTCCCACCCCATGTCATTGTCCCCAGCAGACAGAAGGCTTTGCCTTCTCTTTCCTTCTTGGGGTTGGCGGGTGGGGGTGTGTATGTGATTTCACAAGGCAGGCCACCTCATGGAGCCTGAGTATATACACAGGTACAATTTAATGTCTTTAGTTTACTGTTACAATGGGAAACAATCAATCAAATTCATTTACACCTGAGTGAGAATGAGCAAATATTGACAGGGGTGAGAGGATAATATGGAATTGATAAGAACTGCCATTTATTGAGTCCTCACCATGCACCAGGCATTACTCTACGCTTCACAGATAATTTTGTTTCTTTTTCTCAACAACTATATAGTGTAATTATGATGGTTGTCCTACTCACGGGTATGAAAACTCGGGCTTAGAGAGGTTGAGAGAGCTTCTGGGTGTGACACAGTCTGATTTCAGAGTTTGAACTTGACCTAGAAATCTCAGGGTAGAGGCAGCAACCACCAGAGAAGGAAGGAGACCCTTAGAAAGTGGAGAAGTACGAAAAGGCAAGGCTGACTGTGGAATCAACGGCCGGCTTTGAGCGGGGCCACCCAGGGCAGGCTGTTCTTGGACTTCCTTGCACATGCCCCAAATTCTCAGGAATTATACCGACATTGCCTCAATGGCTCCCAGAGCCAAATGGGGGCTTTTGTACATCAGTTAATGAACACACTCCATGCCTTTGGGCGGAGGGGACCTGCTTAAACAGCACCAGTCCGTTTCTGCCATCCTGTCATATTTGAACAGCAGTGTATATGCAAATTTATTTAAATATTTTATTGCAGCTTTCCCAAATGAGTGGAAGATGTAAAACTGAAAGAACTGATCCGGGAGATAAGAAAATGGGTCTTGTCTGCACAACACCCCTGAGACCAAGGTGGGAACATTGAGCTGAAAGAGGCAAATCTTGAGTCTCAATAGTAGACTCGCTGGACTGCGGGCACAATTATGAAGGGAAAGAACATTAAAGAACGAATACGAGATGATGGAGATACGTGGCTGAAGACCGTGTGTGACTGGGCATGTGTGACTGGGCCTGCTCGCCTGTTCTAAGCTCTGGGAGGACCACTCTGGGAACTGGTGCTTCGAGAGTGGGGCTGCCTAAGCCCGGGCCCGCACTCGGCAGCTGGGGGCCAGGGCTCTGACCCACACCGACTGGGGTGCCGTCAGGGTCTCCTTCCTGTCAGCTGGACCGAGCGGCGCTGCTGCCGCCCAGGTCGGTGGGGTGGAAGGGAGCGTGCGGTCAGCCCGTGCTCCGGGACTGTCTCTGCTTGGCCACCCATGGATTCTCAGGGACCACCCACAGCGGCAAAGAAGTCCCTGCTCTGGGGAAACATGCCCAGGACTCACAGGCCAGGGCACTGGACTCTGTCCTTGGAAGTCTGTGTATCTGAGAGCAGTGTTGGTTTTCTCAAGCTGGGGGACCCTATGCTTAGGGGCACCCCATCTTTTGTCATATCTCCCTGAGTCCTGCTTTCCTTCATGGAGGAGTCTTCTCCTGCCTCTCTTAGCCAGAGAGGTGCCAGGCAGCCATCTGAAGAGAGATGAGGGACGACACCTTCGCAGCCTGCAGTGGATTAGTACCCACAGCCCCCGAAGCAGGAGACAAGGAAACAGAAGTGCGGGGACCAGAGCTGTGTCCCTCCGCCCCCCAGCTCCTGGCTGTCCCCTGCCAACCCCATCCCCTCCACCTCCAGCCTTGGGAAGGGTCTGCGGTTCTCTGGCTTCTAACAGGGGAACCGTTAGTCACACCCGGGCCCCTCCTGTACGCAGGCCCCAGGAGAAGCGTCATATTAGCAGCAAAATCTTGACAACCAGCAGCCTATCTGAAAAGTATAGCTCGCATCAAATCTTCATGCTGCTTTTTGCGATGAAAGCTCATCTCCTATCATTGTGGTCTCAGTGGAAAGAAGGTCCAGCATTCCATACAGAATCTTTGTGGACCTGAAATTCAAGACTGTTCTTTCACTTTCCCCTCTTCTTTCTCCAGTGAGATGGACCCCCTTCTCACAGCAGAGCAAGGACCAGCGGTGGAAACAAGGAGAAGACAATTTTTCCCAGTGGACTCTGGCCCTCAGGGCCCAATTAGGATGCTCCGCCTCAGAACAGAACGGTCCTCTGGGATCTGAGCACTTGGTAATCTGGACTGTCAGTGTCTGGCCCTTAGGGAAGAGGGGTGGGGTGTCTTCACTCCCTGATTCGGAGGTTCTGTCAGAGCAGGTGGGTCTGGGCAGGCAGGGGCGTGGCACAGGAGCCAGTCTTGGGTGGAAAGGAGGAAAAAATGGGAATTCTCACCCAAGCTGCCACCTCAAGGGCACAAGGAGGCCTACGGGAGGGGCAGGGGCCTGCTATGGGCAGGCCTCTCTGGTCCTCTCTTTTTAGGGCCTGGCTGTCAGAGCATCAGCTGTCTCTTTCACTGAATGAAACACTTGTCATGGTCAGGGGTCATCTCACCAATAGGAGTTGTGTGTGCTGTGTGCATGTGAGCTGTATGTGCATGTGACCTGTGTGTGCATGTGAGCTGTGTGTGCATGTGAGCCGGGCAAGTGCAGGGAATAGGGGAGATGGGCAGAGTGGGGTGAAGAGGAAAGGAGGCCCATTTAAGAATGACTGGGAGGGGTACTTCTCACTCCTTACGCTCTTCCCTGTCCCGGGAGAAGGGGACTCATGTCCAGAGCAGAGAGCAAAAGACTGGCAGAGTGGAAGCATCATTGAGGCCTGATTTCGTCCTGTTCAAACAATAAAACCTGCCGAGTCCATGCAGCAAGCTGGAAACAGGGATCCAATTTGAATCCAAGTCCCAAGTAACAAATTCAATCATCACTTACTGCATACCTACTATGTGCCAGGCTCTGTGCCAGGCGGGGGAAGTTCCAGAAGAACATAATAGAGGCATTTGAGCAGAATAAATAAAGAAACAATGAGACGAACGCGTCCCTGAGCTGCAGGAAGACAGTGACTTCAGATTTAAAGGTTCCCAGGGGCCGAGAGTAATGAAAAAAAAGGAAGGGAGCAAGTCAACCACAAGCCTCGACACGTGGTGGTGAATTTCAAGACTTTAAAAAGCGAAGAAGATGAAGTGTTTCCATAAATTCTCGTTGCAAGACTGGAAACAAGACGGCGCAGCAACGTCTTCCAGATCTAAGAGAAACAGGCTTTGAACGTGGGTTCTGAACTTAAGTCAAGTCTGAAGACAAAACAAAGTGCGTTTTGGACACGTACGAACTCAGAGTGTACTTCCTGCCTGTCACTGACCTAGAGGTGGTGTTCCAGCAACACAGCAGGGGGAGGAGAGGGCGACGTCTGCACAACGTGGGTGGGGGCCCGGGTGACCCAGAGGAGGGGAGACGGGGGGCAGGGGAGGGGGGGTAGGCCATTATCCAGAGACTCGGAAGGTCCTAGAGAGAATTTCATTTCCTTTTCCATGGTCCAGTCACACTATTTACCTCTGTAGTTGAATAATATTTCCACTTTGCGATCACCTTATAGTCAGAATGCAAGGGTGACTACAGTTATAGAATATAATATTAATCTTCAAAATCTTATGGAAAGATACTAAATATACTACTATTATACTAAAAATAGTATAATTATATATAATACTATGTACTATGTAATTATACCATATCATATATGTACTATATTACATGTCATACTTTTTATTAAAAATAGACAATATCATATATAGTTTGATAAAAATGATCAAACTTATACAAATTGGAAGGGAAGAGAGTGTGCTAATTTCCCCAGCTTACATAGCAGGGAACTAATAGATAAATACATAAATTCAGAAAGAGGGACTTAAATATATAATCTAACATAATAAACATTGGCCACCACATAACTAAAATCATTGGGGTTGACTTTGGATTATGAACCTTGTGGGTAGACAAGAAGGATCACTTTTTATCTTATTTTATTTTATATCTTGTACATGGTTTGATTTCCTCACACATAGATTTAATTCTAATTTTAAAAATACAGTAACTTAATGATTAAACATCTATATAAGAGAATACCACGCAGCAATTAAAGGTAATGGAGTAGAGCTACTTATTCTGACCTGGAAATCTGTCCATTATATAACCCAGGTTAAAAAAGCAAATTTCTAGAACAGTATCTAAAACACAGTCTGTAACTGTGTTGAACTAAACACCAACATCGACACGGTGTTGTCCCTTCCTATGGTCTCTGCCCCTCTGCCTCGTGGCCTGCGTTCAGAAGTCATCCCTCTCTGATTTCAGTAAGATGTGCATCACTTTTGCCACAGGTAGCGGCTATTTTATGTATGTTTCCAGCAACAAATGCAAGCAAGCTCTTGACTATAAGTGGTCAGTCCAGAGGTTGGCCTGGATGAAGCTGCCGGGGATGAAAACCTTACTCAGAAAGAAAGGATGGAGAAGCGGAGTGGAGACGAAGAATCTGCGAGTCACAGATGTCTAGACGGAAAGATGCAAGATGCCTCGGAACGCCCGGACCACTTTTCTCATTCACAGGTAAAGAGCCTACGCGGCCCGATGCAAGCTCACGCCACTGGATTCGTGCCCAGGAAAGAGGGAACTGGCTTATTAAAAGCCAGAGTCGGGAAGAGGGCCCCCCGGAAGTTGAAGAATGGAGCAGAGGCCTGATGCCACGGCCCAAGGAGAACACTATGGGGAGATGGTGTGTGTGTGTGTGTCGGGGGGAGGTGGGGCAGGGGGGGGATGGTCCATTTCAGGAGTGCTCAGGGTGCAGATGGCTTGACTTTGAAGGCTGACATGAGAAATCAGACCAGATCACGCTTCCTTCACGCCCATGGAAAGAAGCAGCTTCAACATGGGTGGGAGGCAGCTTGTTGGGGCTACTGGGCAGGGGCTTGGAGAGGAACTATATTTACTGAGCCTTTACCATGAGCCGGATATTATGTGAGGGGTTTTCTAGTGCATCATCTAGTTCAATCCTCACAGAGCCCTGTGAGGTTAAAAAAGATTGTTCCAATGACATAAAGACAAGATGGTTAGAAAACGTAAGTTACTTGACTTGCCCCAAACCCCAGTGGCAGAGCTGAGCCTGAGTCCGTCTGGTTCCCACCTCCCTGCTTTCGTAATTCGAGGGCCGTGTCAGCTGATTGATAAGAGAAGTGCCCCTTAAACTGGGTTATGACTAATCCCGTTCCTGTCCTCAGCCCTGTGCATGGAATCAGTCCACTCGGTCCATGATCGCCCAGAACCACTGGCTGGCCCTTGGGTACAGTCCCAATGGGACTTGAAGATGCCCCCTCAGAGGGTATCAGTGCGTGAGGCACCCTACCTCAGCTCTGAGCTCTGACAGCGCTCCCTGAGGACACTGCCCTGCTGAGCCGGGCTTGGAAGGAGATGCGCTAGGACGGAGCGGCAGTGCAGGGAGGAAGGGGAGGGGTGGTCCCCTTGTGCCTGGTTTCTAGCTCAGCCCTCTCCCTGTCCTCCACCAACCCGAGGACCACCCCTCAGATGCTGCCCTGGCCTCCCTGTCTCCCTGGGTACCCCTGCCTCTCCGAGCCTCTGCCTTAGGGGAGGCAGGCAGGCCTGGGGCGGGGGGGGGAGGGGGTGTTCCTGTGTGCCAGTTAGGGTTTGTCACTGACACGTGGAGATCATTAACAAGGCTTATTTTAAAGTTATAATTGCAGAATTTAAATGCTCCCCAAACCGATGCGTAATTGCTACCCCCTCCACCCCAGCCCTTCCTTTCTGGTACCAGCTTTGCAAGGAGAGAATTAGAAAATAAAAAGGGGGCGGATTATGTAAGCAAAACGGTTTTAGAAAAAGAGAGCAAGAGAGCTAACGGTTTAAGCGCGACAGCTGGTGGCTCCTCTGATTGCCGCACTTCCAGCATTAGCTGCGGAAATTGTCCCTGCCGATCGCACCCCCAAGCAAGAGTGTCAACTGTATTTAGTTCCCAGAACAGAACAGACTGGCTCCCACTTGGCAAGACGGTTCCATGGTCAGTGTGTGTGAGTGTGTGTGAGTGTGAGTGTGTGTGTGTGTGTGTGTGTGTGTGTGTGTGTTCGCGCGCGCGCCTTGGGGAGTCAGGACTAATATCTGAGGTGGCCTCTGTCTCACCACAGAAGCTTCCATTCGGCAGAAAGAACCCACAGCAGGAGTGAGTGTTCCGTTGACCCATTCCCATCCTTCCCGTGGAGGGAGGCAGGGCACCTCCATGCTCCCAAGCACCCCTGCCCCTCGGGACTCCAGCATCTCCCTCTCTTCTTCCAGCCCCGCCTCAGCTGTTGTCTGCAGTGAGCTCCCATCACCATGCACACAGGCTCCAAAGGTTGTTGAAAAGACTGTCAACCTGCCTCCCAAATGGGCATCACCTGACCACACTCCCTGAAGCCTTGCCCGCTAGCTGTGCCCTGTCCCTGGCTGTCACCTCCAGGAGCCATGGCAAGTTCCAGCGTGCCTCCCGCTTAGAGCACCCAGAACACAGAGCTCCCCAAACAGCCAGAGGCCACGGGAGGAGGACAGTCTCCCCTGGCCAGTCCCCGCTCTCAGAGGTGGTCCTCTTGAGCATCGGAGGCTTCACTGCCTGCTTGGGAGCCGGGCCCAGGAACGTCACCTCTCTGGTTGACTCCCTCCCTCTCTCCAGGGAAATCCGCTTTGGTGGGGATTTTGGAGAAGCTCACTGCCCCCCAAATGACGGCCAATGGACTGTCAGGTCACGATGGCCCTAAGACATTGGAGAACTTACAAGTCCTGGGCAGGTCCTTTGAGGTTGGGCCCAATCTCTCCACAACAGACCCACCCTTGTCCTGGGGAACTGCGAGAAAAGTGGTTTGGGATAACTGGATTTCTAAAGCCCTGCCTACGCTGATGCTCACGTCTCTGAGATCCTGAAGTCACTTAAGCGATTTTAAAAACGCTATCTGATCAGAGGATTAAATGAGATTTTCTATTCAAAATGCTTTCTACATTCAAAGAACAATTTCCAGAGTTCATCAGAAACACCTGGGATGCCGTTTCCTCCACGTTCATCAAAACCACGTGGGGTGCAGACTCCCGGGCCTCAACCCGATGCGTGGAATCGGAACCTGTGGTGTGAGGCCCTGGAACGGCATGTTTAACAAACACCCGAGGCAATAATGCTGGCGCCGAGCTGTACAAATGTTATCTTCTTCGTGACGCGAGCAGCAGCCCAGCCGTCGGCATGGAGAACAGCGTGTTGTGCACAGAACACATGGAAGAGGGGTCTGTGGGAACCGGCAGAGTCCATCTTGGCCGCAGGGAGGAGATGTGAACAAACAATACAGGATGTCAGCTGCCCGAGGTGGGACATGCTCAGTGTCGATAACGCCATGGGCCGGTTCTCAAGGCTTTCGGAAGAGATCGTTTGCCCGGAGGGTTTAACTGTGTTAAAGGACCAAGAAGCATTTCTCACTATTTGGGGAGCCTCTGGGATGGCCCTCAGGAGACACCCCTCGTCTCACTTCCAGCTGCTCCAGCCAGCACACCTGTGAGAGAAGGCAGGCGGCTCTCAGAAGGGAGGGCTGGAGGCCAGGGCCCGTCGTGAACATGAACAGGGGGCCACCGCTCTGGGCACCCCACCTCCTCCGCAGGCTGGCTGGACAGGATCTGTTTTGTTTGCTCTATACTCCTCACTACCATCGTCCCACTCCGGTCTCTCGCAGTGTGGCTGCTTGGCCACCCTGGCATTTCAGAGCCCAGAACCTCGTCACAGCGGGACGGGCCCCATTGTCACCTGTCCGGTTTCCTGACACCAGGTGTACATGTGGCCCCCTCTCCCCCGGGGTGATTCCTAGGCCTTTGTTTTAAACTGTAGGGAACGGAGAGGAAGGGGTGGGAGGTGCAGCCTTTTCCAGTGCGCAAATGGGTGTCAGAGGTCTGGGGTCTGGGGTGTGGAGAGATGCTGGTGGGGTGGAGGGAGGTCTGGGGTCTGGGGTGTGGAGAGATGCTGGTGGGGTGGAGGGAGGTCTGGGATCTGGGGTGTGGAGAGATGATGGTGGGATGGAGGGAGGTCTGGGGACTCGGGTGTGGAGAGATGATGGTGGGGTGGAGGGAGGTCTGGGGTCCAGGGTGTGGAGAGACACAGGTAGGGTAGAGGGGAGGGCGCCTGCAGGCAGCAGGGAAGAAGAGCCAGGCAGACAGTGGACCCAGAGCAGCATTAACAGTGTGGCCTCGGTAGCTTTGGCTATACAACTTGTCTATTTATTTCTAGATTGCAGTGAATTAATTTTATTTCTTGGTGGCGTGGACCAAGGTGTTGGGAAATTGAGGTTGGTGGTCAGTGCTGTAAAGGCCTGGCCTGACATTTCCCAAACCCTCACATCAATTTCTCCTTGTGGATCGAGTTGCTAACTTGACTCCACTGAGGTGGTGCTTTGGGCCCGGATGGCAGGGTCATGAGTGGGTGGGGCTGCCTGACGCCTGGGCGGTGCTCTTCCCAGTGCAGCGCTGGGAGCATCTGCAGCGAGAGCCCCAGCCCTGAACCAGAGGGAACTGCATCTCTGACACTCAGTTCCTTCCCAGTTCACACCAGCTTAGTCTCCCCGTAAAAACACATTGGCGCCTTAGTCAAGAATGCACTTAACCAGGGACATGAAAACGACAACAGGAGGAGCCAAACAGTGGCCCAGGCTGGGAGCTGCAGCAGGGAAATGGAAATTTACACATTTGCCTGAACAACTTTCCTGCCTTCCTTCCAGTGTGTGTGTGTGTGTGTGTGTGTGTGTGTGTGTGACTGAGAGTGTTTGAGTGTGAGTGTATGTGAGTGAGAGTGTGTGTGAGACTGTGTAAGAGTGTGAGTGAGTGTGTATGTGAGTGTGAGAATGAGAGTGAGTGTGTATGTGAGAGTGTGAGTGAGAATGAGAGTGAGTGGGTAAGTGTGAGTGTGTGTGTGCATATTCACATGTGCAGTGCAGGGAGGTGAGGGTGGCAGGCTCAGCCTCCAGGATCCTGAGAGAAGGTGAATTCCAGCTGCCGGAGGGAAGGAGCTGGGGGCGCTAAGAGAGCAGGATGAGCTGAGAGAAGCTCCACGAGGAGGCAGGGTGGTTAGTGACTCTCCATTAACAAAAGTGTCTGGGTTGAAACACAACCTCTCTCTGCACACCCCAAATTCTGCCCACAGTGAGCGGAGGCTACTAGACATTCGAAGCAGCAGGGGGCTCAGGCCCCCTGGCATTGCCTTCCCAGGGGCAGCCATACACAGGGGCCCGAGGATCAGGACCAACTGAGAGAGAGTATGCGTGAGCGCCGATTACTCCAGTCCCACATCCCACGCCTACACAGCGGCTCCTCCTCCCCTGGCCTTGTCTGGGAGCTCGCTGAGTGGCTCCCAGTTCTCCGGCCCTCAGGCAGCAAACCTGGGAGACATGTTGGACTCCTCCCTCCCCCACTTCCCACCCCTTTCCAGTCAGGGTGGAAATGGTCTTTTCTCCTTTTACTCTATTTTGTAAACTTCTGCTTTCTGTGTTAATATAAATCTCCTCAGTGACATCACAAATTTTGAGGTCAAAACCTGTGTCTTTAATTTCTCTTATGTCTTCTATATATACCTGGGTTATAGCACTATGCCCAAGTAGGTCATTGAAATGCCATTCTTACCACATGAAGAGGAACCACGATGGAAAATACCAAATCAGATCAATCAGGTCCGTTGGGGAGTGTGCCTACTTGGTCTCATTGTCAGAAGCATTACAATTCTCTATATTTCAATGTGTCTCTGAATGGAGAGTTTTTGACCAACCTATGGATTATTTTATGTCTCCTACAGTAATATTCATAAGTGAATATGGAAGAGATAATACAGTAGAGTGGAAAAGACTTCAAAGTCAGACAAATTTGGATTTAAGTTCACATCTCCCTCTTACCAGCTGATCTGTCAGTATTGGTTTTCCTATTTCTGTAAAATGGAAACTCGCAGATACCTGATGTGCTTAGTGGGTATAGCAAAGGCTCAGCACTGACATTGACCAAGCCTTAATAAATGGTGACTATCGTTGTTACTGACAATGAGAATAACAATCTCTTGCTTAGAGCTTATTTGGCAAAATCCCACTCATCCTTCAAGACCCAGGTCTGTACAATTTCCTCTCAGTGCCATCCTACCCCACAGATGAGTCACTGCCTCCTTTCTGTCCCCTCATAACTGGACTGTGCCTCTCTTAAAATACAGTCCAAACTTCTTAGCCACGAACTCCAGGCTATATGTCACTAAAGTATTATTACGTGTTCCTCTAGGTGTCCGCCCATAAGCTTTGCCTTCCTCTGCCAGGTTCCTCGCCTCCATGCCTCCAGCACTGGCCTGGCATCAGGCTCGATGGTGCTGAAGTGAGGGGATGCATGAATGAGCAAGAATGCCAAAAGCAATCAGGAGACCTGGAAAAACTTAGAGACTGGTGATGGCAAATCCATCCTGGAAAGTGAGTGTCCCTTTTAACTCAATGGAGACCAGCCCTACGTTTCGAGAAGTCGCTCCATTTTCCCACAGGATTTCCTCGCGTGGGGAATCCTTCAGCCCCACCAGAAGCCCTTTGAGGATCTCTGCAAAGCCCACCTGTCTCTATCCCTCCTCTCCCTCAGGTGGGCTCAGCCTTTCTCCTACTGCCCCCTGCCATTCATTTCCCCAGCGGTCAGACCCGCCAGCCTCAGAGCCCTGCTCCCTCGCCTAGCCAGGCTGCTGGGTGGCCCTGGCTCTGAGACAACCTTTACAACCTCAACACTCTCCAGAGCAGGAGAAGGTCCACGCACTTGATACAAGCTAATTATGCTGTTTGGCGGGCGTGGAGTGAGCGCTGCTGTCCTCCTCTATCTCTACTACCCTACCTTGGCTCAGCCGTGGCTTCCTGACGGGTCTCGCTGCGGGCTGCTCCATCCTGCACACGCGGCCACCGGATGGCTCTAGCAGCAGAGAGCATCCTGTGCCCAGTTCTCCTAGCACTCGTCCCGCCGAACTGTGATCTTCTGTCTGCCCGTCCGTCTGCCCCACTAGATTACATGACCCTAAACTGACTCTGAAGCCGATATTTCTCCGTGGAGACCAGTCTGTATTTGGACATATTAGGTGTTCAACAAATACTGGTTGAATAAAGGAGTAAATTATATTTAATCCTTTCAGCAACCCTGCAGAGTAGGGGTTATTAGTCCTGTTTTTAAAAGGGGGAACTGAGGTTAGAAAAGTGAGTTGCCCCAAGTCACAAAGCTGGTTAAGGGTCCGAGTGAAAGAGCAGAGCCCAAGGGTTTTGGGGGCCTCCTGAGCACCCAGCCTGCCTGTGGGCTGGCTCCTGCCCGCCCAGCTGGGGAAAGGACACAGAGGCTGGGCTGCCGCTACGCTGCCTCGCTTGGAAAATAAACAAGACAAATTCTTCCTCTCATCGTTTGGTGAGGCGGTGACATTTCGTTTGACAAAGAATCTAGGAAAAACCTCTCCTGGGACCAGTTTTGGGACTAGGCTGTGATAATATTGCTTCATTGAAAGAGGATGCCAGCAACTGAGCTTCGGATGGCCTTTTACATGCAGTAATTTATGCATGAGATGAGAAATACTTTTTTAAAAGAAACATTAATCTACACATGGCCACCACACACACACACACACACACACACACACACACACGCACACAAAGAGGCACATTTGCACACATACATCATCCCAGAGACATAGTCCAGACATGTGAAGGTACAGATTCCAGCTCACTGTACTGATCATGGCTACACTCCCGCATAAGAAGAATCAGGGCTCCTGTAGGATCCATACCGAGCCCTGGGACATACCCACTTGCAGTCCAATGGTTCTGACTTTCCCTCCGGGACTCCCTGGGTAAACTGGAATTTCCCCACACATGTAAAACTCAGGCATTAAGGGAGGGGGCACAGGAAGCCTGACACTGAAGAAATGCAGCTCCGCGCCTCCCTGCCCTTCTCAGAGTCGTTCCCTCCCGCAATAATCACGCCACCTGGATGCTGCCCAGGGTACCTGCTTCTACTCCGGGCGGTGCCTGCCTCACGGCCGCCAACGCCCAAGCCCCCACTGGGGGAGAGTTGCACCTTGTGTCTCACAGAGGTTTCAGTAATAACCTTAGCCAAATGGAGGGAAGGCGCTTGCAGCCAGAGGAGGTTGTATACTATGTTCATCGAGTCACTGTGCCTGCACCCCCCCCCCCGCCCTCCCCCACCCCGCACAAGAGGCCATGGTAATACCTGGCAGCCCCGGGGAGTCCCACCACTCTGCATTCCTGCAGCCCCCACCTCACTCCTCCCACCTCTGCCAATCCATGCTACTCCCTCCGCCCCCCACATCTGGGGCAGGCTGGGTCTCCATACACAAGGCCCCTCCTACATCCAAATGCTAGGCTTACAGTGGTCAAGGTGGTCACAGCCACCGAGTCTGCCAAGTTAGGAAAGGAGGGCACCACTCAAGGGCGAAGGCTTATTTTCGTGGGTTCTGAGTTGAGGATGAATATGGGGTGATCAGAATTTAGGTAAACATCTCCCAACTTGAGTCCAAGATTAGGGAGGTAACCTTGGACCATTTCTCAAGGCAGTACATTAAAGTGATTGGAAACAGGAGCTAGGGACTAAACTCCTCTCTTCTCACCCTCCTTTCAGCGCTTTCTCCTCCTCCTTCCCTCACAAGCAGTCCTTAGGGGCCTACCTCAGAGAGGACCCCACAGAGGAGTTACTCAGGCCCAGGCTCTGGCTGTGACTCACAGGCCAGGATGGGTAGCAGATGTGGACAGACCCCAATCAGGGCAGGTCCACCACCAGTAAAGAGGGCAAGGCCAGCACCAGCAATAGGAGTAAGGGGGTGCACGGCAGGTCTTGTTTCCTCCCCACTCCTTCCCACACCATCCTAGGCTCAAAGAGAACCCAGAAGCCCTTTCTATTCCTTAAGTAACGCCCTCCCCCCCGCCACGCCCCCTCTCTCTTTCCCTCCCTCTGTCCCCTTGCTGCTGCTATGTGGACACCTTAACCCACTGCATTAAGTATCCTTGAGGACAGAGACTGCGCCTTCAATGACTTTGGCTCCCTGACAGCTCCTGGAACAAGGTCCAGCACAGATGAATATTCGTGGGGTTCTGTCTTATGTGGAGGGTATTCAATATCAGGGTGACTGTCTGGGGTGGACAGCCACATGACAGCTTTCAGGCCTGGGTGTGGGGTAGCGCCAGGGAGGTCACAGGGACACTGTGGTCCCAGGTGTGCAGAAAGGGTCAGCTAGTGGGCCAGGCACACGCTAAGGCCTTCAGAGCCCACCCAGCCCTGGACTAAGAAGCTGCCCACTCCATGGGCAAGCTCATCCGAAGCGTAGAGAGGTGACCAGGCTCTCGCAGGTCTGGGGAAAGCCACATCGCTCCAAACGCCCACCCCAGTGGCCTGGTGGAGGGCCAGGCAGCTGCGCCTGGGGTGGGGGCTAGTAGCGGAGCTAGGGCCCCACCAGGAGAAAACAAAGCAGCTGCCCGGTGTTGGCACCAAGGTCTCTCAGCGCTGGGCCAAGAAATAATAGAAAGTGCAAGTGGCCTGAGGCAGCGGCCCTGAGACTCCAAGCGCTGGCCATCGACCTGCCAGGTCTGAGCACAAGGATTAATAAGGCATCAATTTTAATGCAGGGAGAGTTTTTTCTGCCTCACAAACAGCAAAGTGAATGTTTGAGCATCGCAGCAGGGGGTTAATGAGGACTCTGATTAGTTATTCGGATTTCTCCCACACTGCCTCAATCCATCCTACCCTGGAGGGGAAGGGAAGGAGGTGGGTGGGGGCGATTGCTGCAGAGAGCAGCAGGGAGAGAGGAGCCCACCTCTAAGCGCGTTCAGCCCCAGGAAAACCACAGCCCACCCAGCTGCTCCCTCCACTCCACACACTGTGCTAGGACAGGGGGACCAGCCCCTCGACCAGAGAGAAGATGGGGGCGGGGGGAAAGGGGCGCGGGGAGGGGGCCAGCCACACGGAGGGTTGGTGAGGGCGCTGGCTCAGGCTAGTACCAGCCCAATGGGGGCATCCCCGCTACACCAAAACTCCCTTACCACCCCCTCCCAGCCCAAAGGGAACACTCTGCTTTTCCCTAGGGCAGGCTGCTGGTTGGTCAGGGATGATCCAGCATCCTGTCTGCTGCGCTGGGGCCAAGGGGCATCCTCATCCGAAAGTCTCCACTTTCTGGCCCAGGCTGTCCAGCTCAGGGAGGGGAGGGGAGGCTCCCTGTGATGGCCACTGAGAAGGGGGCCACCGGGCAGCCCTGCCTCCCGCACCCCCAGCTGCAGGCATGGTCTGTGGCAGGGCCTCCTGCAACTGTCCCTCTCCCCTCCCTGGTGGCTCCAGCTCCGAGATGGGTTCTGTCCTTTGGGCCCCCAACACGTCGGGCACAAAAGAGGGACAAAAGCATGGGGAGAGGCAGCGTGCCCTCAGGAAGGGAATCCCCGGGCCATCTGGATAGATGCCCTACGCCTTTCCCACTATTACAGCGCAGATGCACTTCTGAGCAAGGGCGCGCACCCCTCCCTGCCCAGCTCCCAGCCCATCTGCAGCAGCCCAGGACCCAGAGCCGGATCCAAACCAGATCGACGTGTAGGTGATTTCATGGTGTGGGACCACCCCTCGGCTTCTCTGAGATCATCTTAGTGTCACTGAAGTCCCCCAAATGCCTCTTTCTGGAGGGTCCTGAGTTGCCACCCCTCACATCAACCCCAAATTCTCACGTTGAAGCCCCTTCAACTCTCCGGACAGGAGTCCATTATCCTCCCCATTCCTTCCCACACCAGCATCTTCAGGGACCAGCATCTTCTTGGTGCCCAAGGGCTGCTGTGGCCCTGTACCCTCACTGCCACAGTCCGGGGCCTCAGCCTTTCTTCTAGCCCAGCCTATATAATAAAACCCTTATATGCAAATTGACCGAATGGTGGAATGACTGGTCACTATGGCGCCCGCCCACTGACCACCAGGGAGCAGACGCTTGATGCAGGAGCTGCCCCCCTGGTGGTTAGTGCACTCCCACAGGGGGAGCGCCGCTCAGCCAGAAGCTGGGCTCACAGCTGGCGAGTGCAGCGATGGTGGCAGGAACCTCTCCCGCCTCCGCGGCAGGTGGGTGGTAAGGAGCAAGGGGTCCTGGACTGTGAGAGGGCGCAGGCCCGGATGAGGGGACCCCCCCCCCCCGCAAGTGCACAAATTTTGTGCACCAGGCCTCAGGTTGAGAATAAAACAACTGGAGGTCCTAGTTTCCCATGTGCAGCCTGTGCCCAGTGCTTCACACGTGTGATCCCCCTGACCCTCACCCCTGGGAGGGGCGTGCTCATGTCCACATTTAGCCCAGCACTGTCCCACAGAACGTCTGCAATGAAGTGTCCCCTCTCCATACCTCCCAGTACCCGGGACACCACGCGGCTACAAAGCACTTGAATTGTGCCCAGTGTGACCAGGTCACCCCTGCTCTAGCCACAGCCTGAACAGGCATCTTCAGGAGCTCCAGCTGCCTCCTCCACCCTGTGCTCTCACACCTGCTGTTTCTTCTCCCAGGGATCCCTTTCCTGCTTCAGCCCACCACACAGTCTAGCCACACACTCATCTGCTGTTCTCCAAACACCATCCTGCTTCTGTCCCTTTGGGCCTCCTAAGGAATTTATGGCCTTTTCTACATCTCTGGCTCCTGCTATTCTACCCAGCCTTCCATCCCACGAATCTTTCCTGGATCTTGCAAGCAGACCCAGTCTCTACTCCTCTGGGCCCTCGTGGCACTTATATATGTCCTTGGCTCACCCTGTTGTCGGAAGCTATGGCAATGTGTGTGTCTGCCTCCTCCATCATGTTTCAGCAGGGACAATTCTTGTTCACCTCTGTATCACCAGCAATATCTGGAACCATGCCTTGGGTATAAGAGGTGATAAAAAAATAGTGGTTGTTGAATTTCCTCGCTAACTATATTTCTAAGGAGAGCTGGTAAAAGAAGGTCAGGTTAACCCATGTCTTTCCAATGGTGAATGAGAAATATAATGGACACCGTACCTTTTGTTCACATTTTCCAATCTGAGCTCCAGGGTGATTTAAAAGCACTTGTGCAAAAGATGAAAGGAGGGGCTTACAAACAAGACGCCATGCAAGAGTAGCTGAACCTGTTCGAAGTGCACAGGAAGGCCAAAGATCAGATGAACTGAGGTCTGAGAGCACCTCCCTCCCCCCCCCCCACCCCATACACATTGTCCCTCTCCGCTCTCTCTCGAAAAGCAATATTTGAAGCAAAATGGAAAGAGAAAAAAATAAAGGATAGAGGCAGTTATAGCCTGGGGCAGAGATGTAAGGTTACTACATGACAGAAGGAAAACAAACAATATAACTTCCACTTTGCTTTCTTTTCTTCAAGGACAATGATCATCAAACCAGAAAACAACAACACACCCACACTTTTAAAAAGGGTTTGAGTTTGAGAGAGGTGAGGCGATGGTAACAGTATCGCACAGCTTTGAACAAAGTCAAGACTTCGGACACAGGCAAGTCGCCTTATGTGCGGGGCGGCGGGGGTGAGGGGAGAGGGGGTGAGGGGGGAAGAGTTAAAGGCAGGGCTGGAGAACCACTGTTAGCTGCTTGTGAACCGATGAACATGCATAGCTTTCAGAGAAAGAGATATGCACGAGTTGTATTTTCATAAAGTGGTAAACATCAGATTCTGGAGGCAATATAACAAGTTCAAATTATTAACAAAAAGTCTAAATTGGATTAATTTTGAAAGAAAGATGTCATGGCCAAGAACAAGAATCCCTTCATTGAAAAAGTCATGTCAAACCAACTTCATCGCCCCTTTAAAAAAACAACACCACAAAATTCCTAGGTTGGCAAGTAAGGAACATTCTGAGAAGTATCTTGACTTCAGCAAGATGTATGACATCTTCTGTGATGTCCTTCTGGGTGGGGTAGGATGGAAGAGGAAGCTGGATGGGAGGAGAGGTGGGTAAAGTTTCAGCTAGACTGTGACTGTCCCCAAGCAGTACCGATCAGTAGATTTCAGTCTGGGGGGAGGGCTTTCATGTTGAAGTGGCCAGCTTTGTGCTGTTGAGCACTTTGAACAATTTGCATGGCAGTGTAGAAAGTGAGCTTATCGTTCCCCACACGGGAGGGGAGAGGTAATGGGTTTAAAGAGAGAATTAAGACTGAGAAAGAGCTTATGAAGCAGGGAGCAGGCTGAAAGCAAGGTGATGATGTTGAATAGAGAGAAATATACATTTATGCTCTTTGAGGAAAATGCAAACTGAACGCGTGAGGGAGATGGAGCTTAAAAGCATTTCATGTAGAAAAAAAAGGAAGTCTGACTGAAAATTCAGTAGGTACCAGTGTTGTTATATGTCTGGCTCCCAACCCCCAAAGGTAACTGCAATCTTAGGCTGCATTCCTACAAGTCCAGACGAAGGAGGCACTGGTCCCGACCACACCAGAGGCCACGTTCACTTCCTAAGAGGAGCACAGTAAATATGGCGTGCATCCCCGGGGAAGGCTGGGGTGGAGAAGAAGGCATATGGATATATACCTGCAGGACAGTAGACTAGGGAGGGCAGGAGTGTTGTCTTCAGTATTTAAGGAACCATTATGCAGAGGAGGTATTGGCCTCTCACTGTGCTGCCAGCAAGCAGCACTAGGACAGAATGGTGGAAGCGACAGAGACAAATCCCCTTTGGGTGAGGACGTCCCACCAGTGAGAGCAGCCCCAGGATGGGAGAGCTGCCTTCCCGGGGACTTAGCAGGAATGGCGTCTATTGGAAAAGGCCTTCACAGGTTAAATCAGTTGACCTCCAAGGCCTCTTACACCTCTAGGATGTGATGAGACCCCTGGGTGAGCATGATCTTTCTGATCGGGGCAAAGCCTCTCTAGGGTCCTGCGAATACACGGTAGAGGTCACCATCTCCTCTGCCGGTGCAATAAATCTGGTTCTGCCTTCCGGGGAGCTGCTCTCGGGAGCCATCGTAGTGGTCATCCATGTGACATTTGGAAAAGAGCCAACACTGTCCCTTGTGCTTCTCACGGAGACTTTTCCCTCCTAACACTTCTGGGAGGAATATGGCTCCCGCTTCATCTTCCCTGGGCTGAGAGCTGCACTGGGCAGAGGCGGGAAAGAACAGCCCATGTGTGGCTGCCTCCAGGGAGCTCAGGGGCCAGTGAGGCCCAGCCCCGCACAAGCCAGAGGGCCGACCACCGTGGCCAAGGCCATGGTCCACAGCTGATGGCTTGTCAGAAGGGCACAGTGAGAAGCAGTGAGGAGCCATGTTCTAAGTAAGGAAAGTCGTCCCAATAGACCAGGGCCTCCTGGACCATACACTCAATGCGCTGATACAAATGAAGCACCTGTGAGGGGTCCTTGGTTCCAGTCCTCTCTGTGCCTTTGCTCACCTGCTCCCTCTTCTCAAATACTCACCGCCTCCCAGCCACGATTGCTTTTCCAGTCGTGCCCACCCTCCAGGGCCCCAATCCTCTGTGGTCACACTTCAGTCTCCAAATCGAAGACAGTCCCCCTGTAGCGCTCATCACAGTCTGTCCTGAGTTGTGAGGAGCTGTGTCTGTCCCCTCCACTGGGAAGCAAGCTCCCTGGGGGTAGAAAAGGGTTCTATGCATGTTACCAGCCTTGCACAGTCGCAGCAAGACGGCCGGGGGCGGAGTGCTGACCAGCCAGCCCAGAGTTCCAGTCCTACCTGGACACCAACTCCACGAGGCCTCAGGTTCCTGAAGAATAAAATGAGTATGGCGGCAGGTCCCCAAGTCCCATTCAAGCTCACACCTTTATGACTTTGTTTAAAAATGTGGGTTTAGGTTATTTCCCTCTTTTTTTCCCCCCCTAATATATTTTATTGATTTTTACAGAGAGGAAGGGAGAGGGATAGAGAATTAGAAACATCGATCAGCTGCCTCCTGCACACCCCCTACTAGGGATGTGCCCGCAACCAAGGTACATGCCCTTGACCGGAATCGAACCTGGGACCTTTCAGTCCGCAGGCTGACGCTCTATCCACTGAGCCAAACCGGTTTCGGCTATTTCCCTCTTGATCGCTAATGTCAAATGCATGGTCTGCTTTCATTTCTGGATCTTTTTCCGTTGTCATTCATCCAACTACCTATCCATCTGTCCCTCATCCATCCGTGCAGCCTCACCCCCAACCAACATTTATGGAATACCTTCTTTGTGCTAGGCCACCTAAAGACTCAGATGTGTACACTGCTCAGGAGGAAGGCGCGATTATAGCTGTGGACACGGCAGGTAAACAAAGAATGAAAATACAAGTGCAAGTGCCGTCCGCAGGTGAGTGGAAGGTGTGCTGGGAGCGCAGGGGCCACGATGGGGAGAAGGATGCCGCCTGAAATACCAGTGCTTGTCACCCTCAGCCCCAACTATGACCCTGATGCCTTGAATCCTCCTTCTTGGCCAATTCTCCCAAAATAGCTCCGGGAGCAAAAAGAGATCTGTGTGAACCAGCAGCAGGGGGCAGTGGCCCTGGCCTCGTGGGGCTCAGAATCTGCCCCAGATCTAGAATGAGCCCCAGACCCCTTCATGCCGTGCTTAGGTCTCCAAGGTCCAGAGTCTGCATCTTCCAGCCATTCCCTTCTCCCCGCCCCCACTGCAGTGGCTCACTCGGCGAGTCATTTATTCCTCCATAACATTTGCTTGAAGGAACGTTACTGCTGAATTATAGCTGGGACCATTATCTCACAATAACTGTCTGGGAAATGTTAATGTTAATGCATGGATCATGCAGAATGCCACATTAGGGGTTTTATGGTGGACATAACATTTTTATGAACTTTTTCTCTGGTAGCATCAGCCTTTGATGGAAAGAAAGGGAAAAAAGGAAGAAGTAAAGACAGTGGAGAGGAAGAAAGCGAGCCGGCCCGGGGAGAAGTGGCACAGGGAGCTGAGTGCCATCTGATAGCCCTGGAGGCTGAGCCACTGAGCGCCACTCGCCCTGCGGGAGGCCTGCCTGGCAGCGTTCCAGTGGGCCGAATATCTTTAGTGTTAGGTATTTGTGCGTGGGGAGCAACCAGCCAAATTGGCAACTGGTGGAAGACAGGGTCTAGCGGGGCAGACCCATAAAACTTTCAGCCACCTGCTGCCTGGCAGGCATGCGATGCCAATGGGGGCTGAGGGAGAGGTGGGCAGGGTGTGTGCGGCTTAGTGGGGTGACCGCCACTTCTCCTGGGTGAGGGGAGGGTTCCCTGGAAGAATCACTTTGAGGGCTCACCTTGGGGAGTGGTGGCTAATGGCTTAAGGAGATTTTAATTTCTGCCATTAAAAGAAAAAAAAAAAAAGGAAAACACAATCTTGGGAATGGCAGTATTTCACACCTGGCTTTTAGAAAGGACTAATAAAGGCAGTGTTTAGCATTTTATATCCTTACTCAAAAATAACGATCTTCGGTTCTTATCTCAGATATATTTTAAGTGAGCTGGTGTCTCTTAGCTCCAGAACGTCCTTTCAGGAGGCTGGGTTTATGGCTGTGTTCTGTACCTGCCCTGGGCTCCGGCGGATGCCTCATAGCCACTGCATTAAGGTCCTCTTGCCTCTTCTCTCCCCTCCCGCCACCTCCGCAATCGCCCTTGCTGCTGTCACTGCAATTTTTTTTCCAGACAGAGTGCTGCTTAGCTCCTGACCCTGCACGACACCTAACCCCTATGTACAGCCATTGCTTTGAGCACATTCCAGCTTGGACTGGGGGTGGGGTGGCAGTGCTGTTCAGCGGACCCCTCTCTGGTTGGGTGAAAATCACGGAGTCAGCCCTTGTCGGATCATGAGTGCCTGAGACCTGGGACTGGCAGCGCAGGTGGAGCCCCGAGAAGTGAGTGAGGTCTCTGAGGGGGGAAGGGGTGCAGGGGTTGGAGAAGGCTGGCTGTCTTTGAGAACTCGGTTGTGGGCTTGCTGAGAAACCTGACCAGCTAGCTTGGTTTGGTATAAAGAACCTGTACCTGCAGGTCAGGACCTTCAGGCTCCAGTTCTATAATAGTGTGACCAATCATGTGACCTTGGACAGGTCACTGGATCTCCAGAGGTCATCTCCCACTGTGAGAGGCTGGGGCCAGAGTGGCAATTTCTGAGCTCTCCCCACTTGGGGAGTCTATGGTTCTATTGCCCACCCCGACCGCGTGGGGCTGTTCAGGTGGCCGTGGGCGTTTCATCCATCTTTGAGGCAGGATGAGTGCCACAGACATTGGGATGGATGCTTTACATCCAGACTTTACCACTTCCTAGCTCAGAGAATTTGAACAGGGTATTTTTGTTTTGTTTTTTGGAGGGGGGGGGGTGTCTATGAAAATTGGCTGTTTTAAAGGGGGAATTTTAATTTTCAGTTTCCATCACTTTGCAGGTAAAAAGGACATTGCAATGCTTACCTGGAAGGTTGATTTCAGAGGTTAACCTGCCGCCTCACATGCTCAGAAGTTTGCTTTCGTGTTATGTCATTGCACACTAGAGTGGAAACTCCATGAGGTCAGGGATCTTGGGTTTGTTTTCTTCACAGAGTAATGCCCAGGACAGCTCCTGGCGCATAGTAGGCCCTCAGCCACCATTTAGTGGATGAAAAAATATCAAAGCATGCCTGGATAAACGCCCTCAGCCCAGTCCAGACTCCTGGGTATTTGCCCCAAAGTTCTCTGAGGCCATTCTCTGGGCTTAGGGGCTTTTCAAGTCTCCTGACATAAAATGCCAATTTAAGGGACATTGGATGTATTCATAACCTCAGATGCAGATGGCATTTGCACAGCCCTCACCTCCGCCCCCTCCAATACTAGAGCAGGGGCACCAGGACCAGGTGGCAGGCTTGGAGCCCGCCCTTTCCCAGCACCCCTCCTGCCCTGCCCAGGCCACTCCCCTCCTTCTCTGGCTGCGCCTTGCTGGCTCCTGGGGACCTCCTGCCATATGCTCCATTCCAGCTCAGAACTGCGTGCTAATTGTTCTCAACGAATCGCTCCAGCTGCAAAAGCAGCCGGCCATTTACAGACCTTAAGACAACACCCAGCTTCCCGTAAGCGAGGGGGGTCGGGGAAGAGAATGGAAAGCCTTCCTTTTGGGGCCAGAGCCCAGCGAGCTGGGTCCTGGGGCTGGGGCTGCAGTCAGGGCCTCAGCCCTTCTTGGTCTCTGTCCAGGTGAGCCCATTTCAGGGCAGCCCCGCCTGAGTAGCCAGCTCCATACAGGCCCGAGCCGTTGGGTCCATCGGGACTGCCGAGGTTCCTCACACAGCCATACTCCCCACATGTGCAGAGGGTCCTGCATCCATGTCCCTTCCCCTGGAAACGGCAATATGCGCCTTCTCTAAGAAGCCTTTGGGGATTGACTGGCGTAACGCCCCTCATTCAGATGGTATCGCATGCCTGTGTGAGGGAAGCGGGCGAGGGCTCTGCAGTGACCACAGGCCCTTTGCTTGCTCTCCGTGGGCCTGACAGCTGCCTCTCCCGCTAGACTCCGCCCCTCCAGGAGGGAGCGGCCTGGGTGTTGTCTTCATCTGTGTCACCTTCCCAGCGCTGGTCCCAACACGGAGCCAGTTCCCTCCACAGTCTGGGGTGCTGATTCAGCGCTGCCCTCGTTTCTGTCACCATTTCCCAAACGCAGAAGAAGAAATGTTTAAGCGGCAGTTTTCTGATGGAGGAGGAGCCTTGGAGTCGGAGGAACCTTGGAGGCCACAGTGCTGGACTCCCTCACCATGCAGGAGGCCTAGGCAGCGCCGGGGCTCACCGTCCACAGGTCCAGACCAGTGCTGGCTCTGGGCAGGGAACACTCACTGCTGCCCCTCATGCTTCCTGTGCCTGGGGCCGGCCTGGGTACACAGCGGGGAGGTGGGTCCCTCGGCCTGCACCCCTTTCAGAGGCTAGACAGGGCCTGACCTCTGAGGTGTGCGAGCTCCTAGATCTACCATCAGGGGGAGTCACAGGAGGAAGGTGCTGGCTCACCCTGATGGTAGATCTAGGGGAAGAGTAGACCACCATGAAACAATGTCTTTGGAGCGGCCAGCAGGGCTCGGAGCTGGACAACCACCCTGCTCTGCAGGTTCGGCTGACTCCAGGGTTTCCCAAGACTCAGACATGCCCTGACTTCCGAGGCCCTCCTGGGAAAAGAGGTGGAGAGGGTGTGAAGGAGGGGATAGTGGGCCTCTCTTTGACGAGATGTCCGGCCAGGAGAAAAAAAGGCCATCAAGCTCCTGGCCCATCTGCCTGCCCTGCTTTCCCATCAGGTACCGGGATGTACCTGAGACTGCCGGGCTGAGCAGGGGACAGCCCTGACCCTGGAACGCCTGACCTAATCCCCTTGGCCCCATCGCTGCACCAAGAGCTCCCCAATAGTCGGCCTTTCTCCAGCCAAAGGAGGGTAGCAGGGAGGTGAGCCAAAGCCAGCCTCTTCCCTGAGGGTTCTGAGTCCAGCTGCAGGTCTGAGCCAGCTGCTGAGGGCATTAGGGGTGGTCAACGGCAGCCTTGCAGGTGGAGAATGACAGCCATATCAGCACTGGGAGAGTGTGAGGAGCAGATCTCCAATCAGACGTAGCCTCAGATTGCCAGGATCTGGGTCAGCTCAGGGCCAGAGAGTCGGCTCAGGTACTCTCAGCCTCTCTAGGCCAGACTTCCAGGTCTGGTGGCGGAATGTGGCCTTCCAACTTGTGCATCATGCTTTCCTCTCTTTACCTGAGATGCCTTTGCTCCCTCCTCTGCCAGCAGACAGTCTACTCATCTTTCAAGGTCCAGCTCAGATGTCACCTTCTCTGTGAAGCCCTCCTGGATCTCCTCCAGGCAGCGTAGCCACCCCTGCTCTGGATGGCTAGGCAGAGTTCGCTGTGTCTGGGATGCCATGACCGCCCTTAGCACAGTCAGACATCACCAAGCCCTGAGCTCCTTGCAGCCATGGGCTTGCTAACACACCTGGGTGTCTCCAGCAGCACCACACACAAGCTTGCATACAGTGGGCACTTACCCATTTACAAGCATGCAAATGTGTAATTCCATGCTTGCCCTGGCCTAGATTACGCATGCGAAACTAACACCCAGAAAGGAAGAATTAGAAGGTGGTGGGGCCTCCCGAAGGTTGCCCTGAGAAACACTTCTGTCTTCCTCTCCCACTGCCTGCCTCTTGCCCACACCCAGAGACCACTAAACCCAAACTGGTTTTTTTTTTAATCAACAATGAAACAATAGATGATCTTTTGACATTTCTAGGGCTGTTTGGAAGGAGGAAAGATAATCTGTAATAAATTCATATACTTCTGTGTGTTTCTTGGCTCCAGCAGCTATATTTCCATCTCTTTATGCAGGAGTCCTGGGGAGCTGAAATCCTTGATAATGCCAAACAATTCAACACTTTATTCTCTCTTTACTCTGTCTGCACCACAAAAAATATCGATCGTGCGCTGCCAGCAGTGGGGGGTGAAATCAGATGCCACACTCCTTGCAGCAGCAGAAGTCAGCTCGGCGTTGGAGGCCTGTCCCTCCTAGGGGTCTTGGGGCAGAGCGCTGGGGACCCTCTGTCTGATCAATCCAAGGGGAAGGAGAGCCTGGCCCTTCCTCACCCAGGGGATTGGGCCCCGGGGTGCCGAGGAGGACCCAAGACATTTTCTCTCCACCCTCTGTCCCCACTGCCCATGGCCACTTCCCCGCCAGTCCCAGCAGTGATGGCAGCATCTGATCGGAACTCCAAACGCATGCCTGCTGAGCCAGGGCTGCCCAGAGCCCAGGGTCAGCACAGCAGGCTGCTGTCTTCCAGCCCAGATCTCAACCTGTGCCTCACGTTTCAGCCTGGGGTGAAATCATGTTGATTCCCAGCACTTCCATTTCCCAGAGAAGGGGACTGGGACTAGGCCAGAGGCACATACTACAGTTTGCTAAAGCTTGAAACCCCTCTTCCAACGCCTAGGTCAGAAATCTACTTATCTCTCCTAACATCCTTGGAGCCATCTAACAAATACTCAATGCCGGCCACGTGTCAGGTGCTACATTCCAGCCCCAGGAACTTTCCTGAGTCTGGGAGCTTTGCTTTCAGGTTTCCCCATAGAGACAAAGGCAGGGCCCTCTCTGACGGTTGGTCTGGGTAGGTTCCATCAGTACAAACAATATCTGGCTTCCCCCTCCCCCACAACACCACCACCTTCCCCCACACACACACACCACCTGCACTAAACACAATGAACACCGAGGCAGCTCTGTTACATTAGTGTACAGTGCCATTCCCTCCTTCTCACTAACAGTGGTTACGATATGGGCTGGGGAGTCTAAATGCCAGGGTCTGATCTTGGTTCTACTGCTACTTGCCTGAGGAGGACTGTGGCAAGGTGTTTAGCACAGATTCTGTTTTTAACCATCCCAGGCTCTGGGACAGCTCCTCCAGCTGCGGCTGCCGTGTTTCTGTCCAGCTTTAGAAAGAGCCCTCCACTCAGGTGGCCAGGCCGAGGTACAGGCAGCCCAGGTGTGTGGGGAGTCGGCAGTAATGTTCCCGCAAACACAGTGGCCAACCAGCTCCCAGGTGCCTCACCTGGGTCTTCAGCAGGACACCCATGTGCACAGATGGCCCCGGGCTTATGTCCTGCAGCAGGAGGCCTGGCTTTTCTGGACCTCCCCTGCCCAGCTGTGAGGGTGCCCTCTGAGGTCCCTTCATCTGCCCGTATACACCTCCACTGCCCAGGATCACCTCTGTGTCCTGGTCACCACCTTATGGGACCTGGGCTCCTGCTCTCCTCAGCTCCTTCGACTGGCCCACTGCATGGCTGCCCTCAGATGCTCTCATGACACGTGGGCCTCCCCAAGCCTTCATGCCCCCTTCTCTCCTCTAGCACAGACTCAGGTTGGTCCACCCTGGGACTGGTCCAAGAAGCCACAGAGCAGCAAGAACTAAGGTGACTGAGACCGTTTGTCCTCAGAAGGGTATGGCTTGGAGAGTGTTATGGAAATGTGACAGTTTGTCCATGGGCTCAAAGACGGGCCCGGCTCCACCCTGTGGAGGAGATGATGCTGAACTGAGCCGCACAGAAAAAAGGGTGGGAGGAAAGTGTTCCAAAGAGAGGAAATAGCATTTGCAAGGGTAGGAAACAGCATTGCAATGCAGGCAATAATAATGAGCAGTTTGTGTTTATGCTGATGGGGTGGCAGGGGATGAGGCTGGTGGTGAAGGCTGGGTTGTGGAGGGTCTCAAAAACTTGGGCTTTATCCTTCCATGGAACAACCAATTTTCTTGAATGTATAGCCCTCATTCATAGATTGACCCCAAATGTCTCCTCCTCCAGGGAGCCTCCTCTGAGTTCTCCAGAATTAAGCACTTTCCTATTCATACTTTCTGAATAATGAATTTCTGGCTCTCTTATCAGTATAGTACTTATCACATCACTCCATGCTTTTGTTTACATGGCTGTTTCCACCATCAGGCTAGAGATCAAGGATAGTTTTCTATTCCATTTTAGATCCCCAGAAATTAGCGGAGGGCCTGCCATACGCAGGTGCTTCCTAAATATTTTATGCATGAATGAATGGGAGCAAATCAAAGTCAAAAGATCTACTCATGCCCTGCTCTCTGCCTCCATTCTGAATCCCCAGTTTAAAGAACAAATATTGATTTGTATCTGTATTTATCTGTTTTCTCATCTACCTACTAGGAATAATACTCTGAGGATGGTGGCGAAGACTAAATGGTAAAAGTGCAAGTGCCCAACACACAGCTTGTAAATGTTAGTTTCCCTTCTCTTTCATTCAACTCATATTTACGAATCATCTACTACGTGCCAGGCACTGGGCTCATAGCAAAAACAAAACAAACTCCCTGTCTTCACAGGATATACTTCTCATTGGGCAAGATAGATAAACAAACAAGCAAATGCACAGCATGCCAGATGGAGATAAGAGCCGTGGGGAAAAGCCAGAATAAAGGAGATCGAAGGCACCAGGAGTCGGGTGGGGGGAGGAGGTTGCTCTTTCATATAAGGTGGTGGGGAAGCCTCACTGGTGAAGCCTCCCGGACAGCTGAGCAGAGACTTAAAGCCACGGAAGCATTCAAGGCAGGAGGGCGTGTTGGAGGAACAGCAAGGGGGTCAGCGTGGCTGGAATAGAGTGAGCCGGGAGATGTGGCAGGACCGGCAGGGATCCGAATGAGGGAGGGCCAGGGGAAGATTTTTCCTTTTCACTCTTAATGCAATGGGAGCCAGCGTTGGAGGCTTCTGAGCAGAAGTGTGGAGTGGTCCGATGACCATTTGAGATGGAGACTCTGGCTGTGGGGCTGAGGGCAGACTGGAACAGGACCACCAGTGAGGAAGCTGCTGCAGTAATCCAGGCGGAAGACAGTGCGCACGTGGACCAGGGCGGAGCGGTGGTGGCAGCTTGGTCTGACGGCTTCCCAGTTCACTGATGTAGAGTGTGAGAGAGAGAGAGGGGCCGGATGACCTCGAGGCTTTTGACCTGAGCACCTGCAGGCATGGCTTTGCCCTCTGCTGAGATGGAGAAGGTGGTGCAGAGGTGGAGAGAACAAAAGACCATTCTCACACGCATGTGCACATTTGGGCGGGGGCTGGGGGCGGGCATTCCACGCTGTACATATGAAGGGAGAACAGGGGCTAGCAATTATGAAAGAATAAATCAAACAGAAACCAAATGCCAACATAGGACAGACAAGAAAGGCTATGGCTGGTCAGAAAGGGGATCAACTGTGTTGACCAGGCTCTGAAACTCCCCCCTTTAAAAGCCACCTTCTCGCCAAAGCCAGTGACCTCGTCTGAGACCTCATTTCCCTGTAACTCATTATCACATCTGACACTGGATCTGCCCTGTTCCGTGTGAACCCCCCACAGCTTCCTTGTGCTGCCCCCTCTCCCACGGCTCCGGCTCCAGGTCACTGGGAACTCTTCCTCCAACACAGGCGTCCCCCACCAAAGGCCACACCCGAGCCCCCGCGGGACGCTCCGGCTCTGAGTGGCACACACAGCACGCACCAGTGCACACACGTTGAGTGTTGGACTCTGAAATCTATATCTCTCTCTAGAGCTGACCACCCCGAGGACTTTCATCTCAAGAGGGTCTTTCCTTTAGAATCCAGTTGTCCCCTCCTGATCCAGCGGCGCTCGGTGCCCCTCCTCTTTTGGGGTTCACGCTGCCCTGCTGGTTTCTGTCAGCGCTCTCAGCCCTAAGTTCATCTTTGGCTTGTTCCTCTTCCCCATCCTTTATCTACTAAGCCCATCGAGCCCCATCCCTACTTTCTAGGGAACGCTCCCTTTACCTCGTGACTGAATCCCTGCAACACTGGCCCTTCTTCCAGCTTCCATTCAGGCCAGTGCTCCCAAGGCCACTGCCAGATGGATCGGATGAAAGCATGGCCTTACAGCCTACCTCTTGCCTGGTGAGACCAAGCTCCAATTCCTCAGCCTGGTGTTTACTCCTCCTACAATCACATCTCACTCCTACCTCTTACTGGACCCCAATACTCCACCTGCTCCAGGTGGTGGAGGGAGCTAGCAATTGTTAGTACGTGCCATTCTTCATCTCATGTGATCCCTCCAACAGCCTCGCCAGGCAGACATCACCATATTCATTTTGCAGACGAGGAAAAGGATTTCTACTAAGCGTGGCATCCTGAAACTCACAGAGCTAGTGAGCAGCAGACCGGGATTGATGCCCGGCCTTCTTTACATTAAAGCCCATGCCCTCTCCATCATACCACTGTCCTGCACACATACTAACCCTTCCACCGTGGAGGGTCGGCTCGTGTTTTTCTGCTCACTCGAGGTCTCTTTCCCCCCCGGCCCCTTCTCCCAGCTCTTGCACCCAGCACTGATCTCTCCTTTCTTCTCTGCACAGGTTTCTCTTCTGTCCGCCCGCATCCCCCAACCATCTAACTAGAGAAAGTCGTCCACGGTACTGCACGCTCCCTAAGAGCAGGGTCGGTCTCAGCCTCCTGGGTGTCCCTAAAGGAGATGTTCCACAAATACTGTGGAAATGGAAGTATGATAACAACCAGTTCCTTAACAGAGGCATTCAAAACAACCGCAAGCAAGAGTCGTTTGTATTTCATTTGTTTAATGTGTTAATTTCCTCTCGTTAACATGGAAATAATTGTCTGAGATTACAAGTGAAGTAGGGTAGTCATGTTAGGAAGCTTTGTTATTTAAGAAAAATATTATTACAACATCAGTGGCAGTGGCTACAGAATGCAGCTTAGGAGACGACTTCCTTCCTTAGCACACGGTTTCCATTGCTCAAATATTCTATAACATCAGGAGTTTTTCTCCCTCCGTCAATGTCTGAATGAGATTAAAGCTAATATTCACAGCCATTTTGAAACATCTGAGTCAGAGGTAAGAGGAAGAAGGGAGAAGTATTTCCCCAGAAACAGTGTGTGTGTGTGTGTGTGTGTGTGTGTGTGTGTGTGTGTGTGTTGTAAGTACTCCAACAAAAACTTTACATGAGGCTGATCATCGATGAGGGCTGATTCTCTTCAAAGTCTAAAGAAAAAAATTTTGCAAAAGACAAAAGACCCCAAAGGGTAAGAGGAAGGATCTTCCAGATTCCAAACCAGAGTTATCTGTCCAGGAGAACAAGAAAATGAATGATTGAAAAAGGAAAATCTCATCCTAAGAAAGAAATTCAAGTAGCACCTCACACTTGAGCGGTCTCCCCAGGGACAGAGGGCCCCTCTCCAGTCTCCGATATCCCTCAGAAACTCTAACCAAGAGAAACCAAGGGGTAGGAGCACTGCGTTCACTCACTCGCCCCATCAGTCAGCCACCTGCCCGCTTGCAACACATGGTGAGGGTCTTAAAAACCCTGAAATTTGTTTTTGTGATTAGGCAATTCAAAGCAGCAGCAAGCCCTGGTCGGTGTGGCTCTGTTGGTTGGAGCGTCATCATGTGCAGCAAAAGGTGGCGGGTTTGATTCCTGGTAAGGGCACATGCCCAGGTTGCGAGTTTGATGCCTGCTTGGGATGCATATGGGAGACAGCCGATGGATGTTTCTCTCTGGCATTGATGTTTCTCTCTTGTATCCCTCTCCCTTCCTCTCTCTCTCTAAAATCAATAAAAACATATTTAAAATAAAATAAAAGCATCGGCAAAAAGATAAAGAATTTAAGCAGCCCCTCCCAGGGATATTCTGTGCACATACAAGCATATGTTTTTGACATAAATGGCAGCGTGTGCGACATCGCTGTCTGCATCTTGTTTTCCCTTTGGAATCGGACTGTACATAAGCATAGGTGGTCCACAGTGCCAGTCCCCCTCCCCCAAAACAAGCCCAGAGCACCACAGTCTGCCCAGTCGGGGTCCCGGTTCACCCTGGACCACTTCCCCACTTCACACGAACATGGAGAGCTGGGCAGTCTCCCGGATCTTGAACGGAGGCATTTCCTCCCTCGCAGGCAAGCACTTCTCGGGTACAAGGTAACGTGGACTTGAGTCTGAGAGAGCTCTCTGCTCCCAGGACTGCAGGTTCTGACAGGCAGCCAGGAGCAGAGAGGAAGGAAGGGGAACGAAGGGTGCCTTCCATGCAAAACCAGACCTGCTACTTTCCAACAGTCCCAGAGTGAGGGCCCACCATGTGCCCAGCCTTGTAGAAGGAGCTGGGGATTCAAACAGGAGCCCTGCCTTTAAGTAGATACAGAGGGGGGTGCCCCCAGAATCCAGCATCAACATCACTACCAGAAAAAGTTCCTGCAACTTGAACCAGCTGGGGTCAGCCCCTCGCCCCACCCCACCCTGAGTGCCCACCAGAGGGAGCCCAGCAGGGCTGGCACTGGCTCATCGCACACGGCTGCCGCCACCACCTCCAAAGAGACTGTCATTAAAGCTTTGTCCCTGGCACACTGATTTACATGTACAAATAATCGCCGTCAGGGGCACGAGCCCCAGAGAGCAATAATGGATTCTGGTGGTAGCAGATGCAGATGCAGGAAATAAAAACAAAAATGAAACACGCCCGCCTGGCAGAACTCAAGGCTGGGAGAAATCCTGGGGGGAGGAAAGCTGCCAGGGAGGCGGGCTGGAGGGGCCTATGAGATTGGTTGGTCGTCTGCAAAAGCTAGTCTAGATTTGTGTGTGTTTTTAAAAATTGTGGTCACATATATAACATAAAAGAGGCGATGTTAACCATTTTTACGTGTATGATTCAGTGACATCAATTAAATTCACACTGTTGTGTAGCCATCACCACTGTTTCTAAACTTTTCCACCATCTCAGATAGAAACTCTGTCCCCTTTAATCCATAATCCCCGCCATCCCCAGCTCCTGGTAACCTCCAATCTGCTGCTGTCTTTATGTATCTACCAATTCTAGGTATTGCATATAAGTGGAACCATACAACACTTGTCCTTTGTGTCTGGCTTTTGTCACCTAGCATACGTTTTCAAGGTTCATCCATGTGGTAGCATGTGCCAGAGGTCCTTCCTCCTTATGGCTGAGTGCCATCCCACTGTACATACATACTACATCCTGTTTATCCATTTATCTGTTGATGGACACTGGGTTGTTTGCACCTTTTGGCTACTATGAACAATACTGTCCTGGCTATAGGTATACACATCATTTGTTGAAGTCTGTTTTTAGTTCTTTGGGGTTTAGATCTGGGAGTGGAATTGCTGGGCTGTTGGTTATTCTGTTTAGCTTTCTGCAGTGGCTAGCCTAAGACTCGAGAGAAAGGCTTGGTCCCTGCTCTAGGAGGCAAGGTTCTGGGCACCTCGGTCCTCGGAGAGCACATGGCTCAGAGTGGGAAGAGGGAGAGAGGCCAGAGCTGAGAGGCATCAGAGGAGACATTGATTCCTCCCATCACCTCCACCTGCTGACTCCTATCTGCCCTTCTAGGCCCAGCTCGGGGTCCCCATTGAACCCCATCCCCCATCACCTCACTGGAGCTGGGTGCTTTCCTCTGGCTCCTTCAGCACCTCGGGAATTCATTCTTGAGCCTGTTGTCATGTACTTCTCTTTGGTTGCAGCTCCTGCCCCATTTCCCCCACCACACTGTGAGTATCTTGGGGTAGAGAATGAGCATTTTACCTGTGCATCCCTAGGACAAATCCCGGTACCTGGAGTTTAATGAATGAATGAATGAATGAGTGAGTGAATGAATGAATGATGTGCTCTATACTCATGCTGAATGCTTAGCGACTGACTGAGTGAATGGATTAATGGTACTTCAAGGACCTAGATGAGCGTTTGCAATAGACTCCTCGCTCATCACTCCTTTCAGCCCTCACTCTCTCACCCCGGGTGCACGAAATTCATGCATGGGGGGTCCCCTCAGCCCAGCTTGCACCCTCTCCAATCTGGGACCCCTTGGGGGATGTCCGACTGCCAGTTTAGGCCTGATCCCAGGGATTGAGCCTAAACTGGCAGTCGGGCATCCCTCTCACAATCCTGGACTGCTGGCTCCTAATCGCTCACTTGCCTGCCTGCCTGGTTGCCCCTAACTGCCCCCTGCTGCCAGCCAGGTCGCCCCCAACTGCCCCCTCCCTGACGGCCTGGTCGCTCCTAACTGGCCCCCTCCCGCCGGCCTAGTCACCCCTCACTGCCCCCCCTTCCAACCTAATTGCCCCCAACTGCCCCCCTGCTGGCCTGGTTGCCCCTAAATGCCCCCCCCACTGGCCTGGTCACCTCTTACTGCCCCCCCCCGCCAGCCTGGTCGCTCCCAACTGCCCCCCTCTGCTGGCCGGGTTACCTCTAACTGCCCCCCCCCCACTGGCCTGGTCGCCCCATATGCCCTCCCCCCCGCCAGCCTGGTCGCCCCATGCAGCCTGCTGTTCAATCATTTGGTCGTCCCTCACTAACCCCCCTGCTGGCCTAGTCGCCCCACGCAGCCTGCTTGTTCAGTTGTTTGGTCGTCCCTTCCTAACCCCCCTGCCGGCCTGGTCGTAAGCAGCCATCTTGTGAGGGTGTGATGGTCAATTTGCATATTACCTCTTTATTATATAGGATTACAGTCACTGCTGTGTGTCAGACACCATTAGGTGCTGAGATTCAGCTGCATTTGGTGCTGGGGCTCCTCAGGCTCTGTCATCAGAAACCCACAGAAAAGTAAGTGGAGACCAAAGTAAACAAGAAGTGCAATTGGGGCGCCTCCATCTCCCCCACAGCTCACAGGGCCTGGCAGCACATCACAAACCTGCCCTGGCCTCAGCCCCACCAGTTGCTGCACACAGCTGTCCGCGCTGCTCCGAGGATCAAGAGCTGGAGAATTAGCAACAGGAGGGGTTTTGGAGCTCCCGGGACCCAGCCCAGCTCACATCCAAGACCTCAATTCCCTTCGGGGCTTCATTCACTCTGCACAGCTGGTTAAATTTTCATCAGGGGTGGGGTGGGGGTGGGGTTAGGGCGAGAACTCAGATCCTTTGCTCTTTCCTGCTGGGCATCGGGGAGAAAAGCACAGCATCCTCTCCATTTTATTTTTTAGAAGAATAGAAATAGACTGGTTGCCGGGCAAGACCCAGCCCTCTCAGGCTTGTGCCACTGCGGGCGCACACATATAGCGGTTATTGGGTTCAGGATGAAGCACACAGACAGCGCAGGCCTCCCCTGAAGGCACGCACACATTTAATGAACGTTCAGTGACAGGCTAGTGGTGAGCAGCAATTTTTTCTTTAAAAAGTGATTTAAGGTTCTAGTCTCCCGTCCCACCTTCATCTCCTCTCCTATTAGGACCTGGTCGGGCTAACTTCAGCTGGGGTCATGTTCCTCTGACCCTCTATGAGCGCCCCCTCTTCATGGAGCCTCCAGCCGCAACTGTTTCTATTCAGATCAGACCCAGAACAGCAAGCCTGGGGCTGAGAATAAAGTCTCGCTTTTCTCATCCAGAAAACAGGAGGCAGAAGACTGAGGAAATGGCCATGGCAATGAGACAGGAGACATCAAAGAGCTTTCACAGTCGTTATCTCATTTGCTCCTCACTCAAAGCATTAACTGGCTGCCTACCAGGAGCCCCAAATCCAAAGTGACCCAGAAGTCCTGTGGAGCAGATACTGTAATTCCCATTTCAGAGAAATGGTGCTGAAGGACAGGGTTGCATTATCTGCTTGGATCACGTGAGGGTCTGTGGCCCAGGCAGGAAGAGGTGGCATGGGGTTAGGGTGCTGCTCCCTGTTTCGGGGCTCCTTCCACTGTAGGAGTCATCCTCCTGGCAGCTGAGGTGATGTCCCCTGGTCAGCAGGGCCCCCTCTACTGGGACTCAGCTTGGAGAACTGACCATTTCCTGACCTCATGTCCATCCTCCTGAGATGTCCACACCCAGGACACAAAAAGATATGGTTTCAGGTCGATAAAAAGGTAAAAAGCACTTACTGTTTGCCTAGCTTTGTGCCATGGTGTTGTACATTCTGTGCAAGACACATAAGACATGGTCCTCTTTCTTAAGAATAAGGCAATGTTATCATTGAGACAAAATCTACACCAATGAATCTGATTGAGGGTGTGTGTTACACGTGTCGGTGCCACTTCACCTTTAATATGCTTAGCAGTGCATAACCTGGGATCCTGCTAACATGTGGATTCAGTAGGTCTGGGTCGGGAGCTCAGGAATTTCCAACCCAGATGAGGCTGCTGGTGCTGATGCTGCAGGCACATATATATAACTAGAGGCCCGGTGCATGAAATTCATGCACTGGGGTGGGGGGGGCGTCCCCTCAGCCCAGCCTGCCCCCTTTCACAGTCCGGGAGCCCACAGGTGATGTCTTACTGATGGCTTAGGCTCGCTCCCCGCGGGGAGCGGGCCTAAGCCACAGTCTGGCCTCCCTTTGCAGGAGACGACCAGGATGATCAGGGGAAGGTGCCACCACCATCACCCCACTGCTGCTGCCACTGCCAGCTGCCGCAGACACCAAGGTGTTTTCATCAACATGGACTCCAGTCCCTTCACCATGAAAAAATGACAACTTTCTTTAGGCATTTTCAAGATGTCTCTTTCATAGGATATGACATTTCTTTCTTTCTTTTTTTTTTATCCTCACCTGAGGATATTTTTCCATTGATTTTTAGAGATCATGAAAGACAGAGGGAAAGACAGAGAGAAACATCAATGTGAGAGGGACACTTCGATTGGTTGCCTCCTGCATGAGCCCTGACCTGGGCTCCAGTCAGGGAGGAGCCTGCAATCTAGATATATGCTCTTGATCAGAATCGAACCCGGACCCTGCAGTCCATAGGCCAAGACTCTATCCACTGAGCCAAACCAGCTAGGGCAGGATATGACATTTCTTATCCCCTCCAGCAGTAGACCTTCATTTTTTCCTCCAGGAGTGAGGTGGAAAAACCCTAGATCACCTTCTTGGATTCTTATTACCCAAGTTACCAAGAACACTGTGAGTGGTGTACTGGGAGCTTAGCCAATGAGCAGTCAGAAAAGGTGTTTCCTCTGTAGCTCATGCGCAGAGGCGGACTGCTGGCACGCCGCGGCTGGCAGGCCCCCATCTCCGCTCCGGGCCTGCTCTAGCTGTGCTGCGGCGGCTTGGGCAGGCACCCCTGTGTGTGTCTGCTCCGGGCCTGCGCCATCCGTGGCTTGCCTCACCACGCATGCAGTCCCCTCCTGCCCACCTGCGCGCGCAGCCTCCTCCTGAGCAGTCGTGACTGTTATGGCATCCTGTCTAATTTGCATATTATATATACATATACATATATACATATATACATATATACATATATATATATATATATATATATACATATATATATATATATATATATGGTTACTGGGTTTGGGATGAAGCACGCAGACGGCACAGGCCTCCCCTGAAGGTGCTCACACATTTAATGTATACTTGGCAACAGGCTAGTGGTGAGCCGCAATTTTTTCTTTAAAAAGTGATTTAGGGTTCTAGTCTCCTGTCCCACCTTCCTCTCTTGTCCCATTAAGAACTGGTCGGGCTAACTCTGCTCCAGCTGCAGTCACAATCCTTCTGACCCTTTATGAGCACCCCCTCTTCATGGAGCCGCCAGCCACAACACCGGGACAACTGTTGTGGTTCTACTCAGACTACACTCTGAGTAGCAAGGCTAGGTGAGGTGCAGAGGAGACACATTTATGCATGGTTCAGAGGAGGGAGGGACACAGGCACACACACACAAAAGACTACTATAATCTTCAGTAGAACCTCCGTGGCCTACAGGTCATGAGGACACAGAAGAGGGCTCCTCAGCGCCTTCAGAACAGACTTTTGGTTGGGAGTTGGAGGCAGAGTAGCAGAGTGACTTTGGGCTGGTCACGTCCTCGCTTGGGCCTCATTTTCCTCTTCTACGAGGAAGAGTTCAGTGTTTACCAGCCCGGACAGGACATTAGAACATCTGGGGAGCTTTTAAAAGAAAACAACACCTGGACTACTTCCCGAGAGATTTCTGTGTAGTGATCTGGGGTGGGACTCAGCCCAGGGAGTTTTAAAGCCCCCCCGTGATTCTAATGAGTAGCCTGGGGTGAGAAGCCCCGCCCTGGGCGACCTCGAAGTCCCTCCCAGCTTCCTCATCTTTACATGTGGACAGAAAGTGCCAGGATTCCTGGCTTCTGTGTCTGGGCATGAGGCCTGGAGCAAAAAAAAAATTATTAGAGAAATCCTAAGAAAAGCTTCGCCACAATGCCAGAAATCTGAGCATGTCTCTGCTGCAGGCCAGGTGGAGGGGCTGTCCTGCCCATCTGGTTCCCATTAATCCCAGGGCATGTTTCACGTCGCCGGCAGGTACTGGAAGCTGGGAGCAGCCCCCTGGGTGGCCCGCGGCGGGGGCCTTTCAAGCCAAGCCCTGCTGACAGGCTGCAGGGCTCCATGGGGCCTTCCTGCTTCCAAGTCACTCGCCCCCTCTTGGGGGTAGAATCCCAGGCAAATTAGAAACCAAAGAAGGCCGGTGCAGAAGCCCAGGCCTCGCTTTCATTAGCAGTCTGTCACAGAGCGTGAAGGGCTTCCATAAATTCTGCAGCTGCGGGGAGATGGGAGGGAGGGGGGGGGCAGAAGATGCATTCGTTCCCCAGAAGACAGTCTTCAGGAATTTCCAGCCCTTCTCCTCCCCACCCACTCAGCGGGAACTAGCCCAAAGCCACATGTTGCCGGCTGCCCAGAGATTCCAAGGCTTGGGAGGGAATGGGAGGGAGGGACACCCCATCTCGTGAGGCTCCCCAGGACCCCTTCCTCCCTGCCAGCATGGGCTGGAGGAGTCAGGCTCTGTTTCATTAAGGAACCCAAGCCTTTGGCTGCTAACACATCCTATCCCCAGGCCGCAGCGCTGGTGGGCGTGTGTGTGTGTGTGTGTGTGTGTGTGTGTGTGTGTGTGTGTGTGTGTGTAGGGGGTGGCGGGGTCTTAGCTGTGAGTCGCCCACCCACCAGTCCCAGATTGCTGAGCCAGGTTGCTGGAGTTGGGGGTGGGTGGGAAACCTGGATGGAGAGTCCTAGGCTGAACCCCCACCTGAATCTTCCCCAAAGAGGTCGAAGAATCTTCCTCTCCTCCCACTGGCTGCTCCCCACATAGCACAGTGTCATGGGCTGGCCCGGGCTCTGGGACCAGCCAGCCCTAAGTGGCATCCCAGTGCCACCACCTACCTGCTACATGACCCTTGGCAAGTAAACGAGTCTCTCTGTGCCTTAGTTTTTTCATCTACAAAATAGGATAATAAAACATACACCTCATAGAGTGACAGGACTATTATTAATAGTGATGCTGACGGGGAGAAAGATCAGACAAGGGGGTCTCCCAGCTGGCAAGTCCCGGCAGCAGGGAACTCAGACCTGCTGGCCCCTCGAGCTGAGAGGGGCTCAGTGACAGCCCCCTCTCGGGAAGGGACAAGAAGAACCCGGCCTCAGGCCGTACTCTGCCTGACACATGACATGTGCTGGCCTGCCCTGCACATTCTGGCCAAGTCATTGCTGGCTCTGGCCAAACAGCCCCTGGAACAGGAATGGGCTGAGGGCCACGCCTGCAGATGTCCCTCCCAGAGGGAACCAAGTCCAGATGGAGGGAAGGAAGAAGGAGGGGTGGCTGTAGGGCACTGCGCTGGCCATTGCTGGCCGGCAGGCAACCCAGCCAACCCCAGGGCCCAGGAGTGGGCAGTAGGGGGCAGGGGCTCCCAGAACCTCAGCGGGTGGCAATGGGTGGCACTGTGGGTCAGTACCCACTAGAACATCAGGCACATACTTTTATGAAGTCTGGTGAAACTTTCTTTGAAGAATTAAGTAAAAACCTATTTTTACACAAAATTCCATATGGGGGGGGGGGGATTATTATGTTTCCAAAGGATTTTTCCTCTAAAAATAATTTACCATGGGAGTTTAAAGGGACAGCTTCCTAATACCTTTAAGTTATGATTTGATTTTTAAAATCTCAATGGATATACAAGTTTTCAGGAATTCAAATTTGTGAAGCTCTAAACTTTCTTTTAGGCACCAACTTTGCATTCGTAACCCACCTGTAAGCCTGGGTGCCCTGTCCACAGCTCTGCTCACCTTTCCTTTTCCACGTCGCCCTGGTTACGTCCATCAGTAACTGAGCGTGTACTACATGCCCCACACTGGGTGGCAGCTTCGGGTCCCTCATTATTCCCTCACAAGACCCTCACTGTGACAATCCATCACAAACAAGACCCTCACACAGAACCAGTGGTGTGCTGGTAAGTATGTAACAGTCTGCTCTCTAACATACTCCCTCCATGGCCAAGTTCAAGCTACAACAAAGGAAAAGACGCAGAACAACACATCATTGCGGGTATTCCTGCCACTTGCGTGCCCCCTGCCCCCCCCACCCCCGGTCCCTGGGCAGATACAATCCTCATAAACAACCTCAAGGGCATAGATAACAGTAAAATGTAAAATGCTTAGGACCCCATTTTATTTCCCTTCATTTTCATTTTAAAATTTGAGTGAAATATGCATAACAGAATTTACCACTTTAAAGACTTTTAAGGGATGTAATGTACAGCATGGTGACTGTAGTTAACAATACTGCTTTGCATATTTGAAAGTTGCTAAGAGAGTAATTTTAAAAATTCTCATCATTAGAAAAAAACTGTAACGGTATATGGTGATGGAGTTAATTAGACATATTATGATCATTTTGCAATAGACACAAATATTAAATCATTATGATGTACACCTGAAGGTAATACGTTATATGTCAGTTATACCTCAATGAAAAACAGTTTAAGTGTACAATTTGGTGTCAAGTACATTCACACTGTTGTGCAAGCAATTTCCAGAATTTGTCATCATCCTGAAGGGAAACTCTGCACCCACTAAACAAGAAGTCCCTATACCTTTGTTTTGAAATATAACTCACTAAATTTCAATGTACATAATTTAATTTTAATTATGGCTGTTTTTAACCAAATTCTTGAAAATGTAATAATCAGCTCTTGCAAACAAGTATGAGCTGGCCCCCATGCACCCCTGCCTGAAAGCCAAGGACAGTGGCTGCTGCGTTCACTCATGGCGAGGACGTTGGCGGAGCAGTAGAAGCGCAGCCTTGCATATAAACCTTGCAGTAAACTGAGGGGTTAGGTCCCTTGTTATCCCCATTTCACAGATGAAGGTTTAGGTGAGGCTATGCTGACGCTTAAGACAAGTGACCTACTGCCCAATACGAGATCAAATCTAAACTCCTCAGCCTGCCTGTCAAGGCTACACAAACAGGGTCTTCTTTCCTTATTCAGTTTCATTTCTCAACACCTTTGATGCCCTTATCCCCTGTGAGGCTTCGGGATAGAACAGGACATCTGAGGCAGGTGTTCTAGAAGCTCCTTCTCGGTCCAGTGTGAGAGCCCTTTTCACGGCAGAAGGATCACCTGAGTGGTAGCTTTGGCTCTGCCCGAGATAATGGGCAAATCACCCTTTATAGGCCTCAGGGACCCCAGCTGACGAATGAGGGGAGCAGCAGTCCCCATTGGCTAGATGGCTCCAGACTCTAGGATGCTATGCGCAGACAGCATTTCTGGCCAACACCCACAGAAAGCACAAGAGGAACCCGGAATTCTGTTCTCCGCTGAGTGGCCGGCTCACTCCCAGATGTTGCAAATAAAGTGGTCCCCACGCAGTCATTCCCCAAGAAGAAGGGCACTTGGTACTTAAAGATGGGACCGAGCTACCCGGCTGGCATGGCTCAGTGGCTGAACGTCAACCTATAGACCAGGAGGTCATGATTTGATTCCCGGTCAGGGCACATGCCCTGGTTGTAGGCTCAATCCCCAGTGTGGGGCGTGCAGTGGATCAATGATGTTTCTATCTCTCTCTCGCTCAATCCCCAGTGTGGGTGTTTCTATCTCTCTCTCCCTCTCTGAAATCAATAAACATATACTTTAAAAAAAAGTCTGGACCAAGCAGTGCCCTCACAGAAGCTGGGGGCCCCCAGTGGTGAAACAGCCAGCGATGATGAATGGTTTGGGGAAAGCTGCTCAGACCTGGAGGTGGGGTGGGCAGAGGATCAGATGACCTCCAACAGCCCCGGTGTCCTCTCCCTGAGGAGGCTGGGCTGTGGGCTTCCTGAGCCAGATTGATTCCAGGCCTGGAAGCCATACTTCCCTTCATAATACAAATAATCACCAAATGCGCTCAAGCACTCAGTAGCCTGGATATTCACTCCAGCAATTCTCTGTGTGGACGGTGATTAGACCATCATTATCTTAATGCTTCTTAATTTATCTTTCTGATTAGCAAGTTACCATTTTATTTGCAAAAAATAGCCTTCTGCTGGGCGGAGGCCAGCCAAGCAGAGCAGCTGTCATTGTCCCTGTACTAAATCAGGCCCGGCTTAAGTCGGTCTTTGCTGAAGCTATTTCTTATGTCTTGGTGCTAACCCGCACCACAATCCATCGTGGCTGTTGTTAGGGAGTAAAACTTCAGCCCTGGGGGCTACAGGCTGAGAGGTCACCCCCCGCCCCCGCCAAGGAAGGGTTCCAGAATGAAACACCCCCTCCCCTATCCGCTCACTCAGGGAAGGGCTCCCAGAATCTGACCCTCATACTGCCCTATGGGACAGCCCAGGGAGCCTGCCCATGCTGAGATAGGGAATGAAGTCGGCGTGTGTGTGGCATAATAATAGTTGCCACCTGAAAAGCACTTGCCATGGGCCAGGCACCATATGAAACTCCTGAGACCACAATCTCATTTAATTCTCACAACAGCCCTATAGATCATAGATGAGACCATTCTTATTCCCAGCCACAGATGGAGAGACCAAGGTTTAGAGAGGCTGTGTCATGTGCTGGGGTCCTACAGCTCATGGGGCAGAGCTGGTTCAGAAGCAGGCCTTTGAGACCCTCAGAACCAATGATTCTAAGTGCCCTGCGATATCACCTTCCCGGGCAGGACACACACAGAACACACACAGCACGAGAGGAGAGATTTTAGGGCACATGGCATCAGGGTGACTCTCGAATAGTAACACTTCACTGGCGTCCCACTCACAGAAAGGCCCCGAGTTAGCCTCTCTCCATCCAGCCACAGACATCGCTCTGCCTTCCCACTCTCCACACTCAGGGGAGTTGGTTCCCCTCTTTCAAGTTGCCACTGGCTGCCTTGCCTTGGGTCACATCATGTTTCCTTTCAAACGGACCCTCTGTTCTTCCCTCTTCTAGCCCTGAACAAATCAGACCTCCCGCCTTCTGATTCCTACTTCTTCCCAGAAAATGTCCAGATTGTTCTCTATTCCTGAAACATACAAGTCTTCCCTGGCACACTGCTGCTCTGCCATTGTCCCCAAAAGGTCCATCATATTTATTTTACATGGAAATCCTACACTTCATACATTTCCATTGTCCCTGTGTCCTCCAGAGAGAAGTGTTCCTAGACATTCAGTATCTGAGGGAAGGGGCAAGCATCGTTACTTGGCTCTTAAAGTCTCCAAGCAGGTCCTTGGGTAGCGGGCACTCACTGGAGGAGCAGATGGCTCCTAACCCCCATCTCAGTTCCTGAGGTGTCCTTCCTTAACCATATATCTTCGTGGTTAACAGGCCTGCCTTTTCTGAGTGGTATCTATGAGAACCTAGTCTGGACTGTTCGATATGGCTACCGTCAGTCAGCCACACGTGGTTATTTATTTATTTATTTATTTTATTGAGGTATTATATGTGTACATATCTTACCATTACCCCCCCACCCCACACCCATACATGCCCTCACCCCCAGAGTTTTGCGTCCATTGTTTATGCTTATATGCATGCATACAAGTCCTTCGTTCGATTTCTTATCTCCCCCTCTCTCCCTAACTTTCCCCCTGTAATTTGAAAGTCTGTTTGTTGCTTTACTGTCTCTGTATCTATCTTTTTGTTTATCAGTTTATAATGTTCTTTATTATCCATAAATGAGTGAGATCATGTGGTATTTTTCTTTCATTGACTGGCTTATTTCACTTAGTATAATATTCTCCAATTCCATCCAGGTTGCTGCAAATGATGAGAATTCCTTCTTTTTTTATGGCAGCATAGTATTCCATTGTGTAGATGTACCACAGTTTTCTGATCCAGTCATCTGCTGACGGGCACCTAGGCTGTTTCCAAATCTTAGCTATTGTAAATTGTGCTGCTATGAACATAGGGGTGCATATATCCTTTCTGATTGCACACGTGGTTATTTAAATTTAAACGTCAAATTCAGTTCCCCAGTTGCACCAGCCACATTGCAAGTGTTTGACTGCTCCACGTGGCTGGTGGCTCCCAAGCCAAGCAGCAGATACAACACATCCCTCTCACTGCAGAAAGCGCTACTGGACAGACCCAGTCAGGGCAATTCAGTCCTCTACACTCACTGGAAGCCTTCAGAAACCAGCTTGGATGCCTAGAAGGTACAAATGTAATGGGCTATGGTCAAATACTTTCCTCACTTTGGACTGCATAGACCAGTGCTTTTCAACGTGTGGTCCCAGGCCAGCTTTGCCATCCAGAAACTGCTCAGACATACAAACCCCCCCAACCCCCGTCTCAGACCAACTGAATCAGAGACTCTGGGGGCAGCCAGCCCTTGGTGATTTAATAAGCCCTCCAGGGCATTCCCACGCTCACGGTACACTAGTATAGATAAATAATGCTGTGGCTGGTATCATTTCACCTAAATGTGGCAATGGTGCTGGGAGAGAAACAATAGTACAGTCCGTTTCACAGATAAGGAAATGCTGTTCTGGGTCGGAAGTAACCTGCCCAAGGTCTCACAGCTTAACAACTGGCAGAGGCCGGGTTCAAACCCACTTGGGTCTGACTCCACGGTCTATGCACTAACAGCCCTGCAGAGAGTCCCTTGCTCCTCCTCCGTCTTGGAAGGTATTTGGGAGATTCTTAGCTGACAAGCTGAGCAGTGCAACCCGAGGAGACAGGAACAGGGATGTGGCCACACCTCCCAGGAGCAGCGGTGACAGCACTGCCCACGACAGCGGCCCCACCTTGTCCTAAACGGGCAATGAGGCGGCTGGGTGACTCAAAGGCCAGTGATCTTTTTCTGGGTCTCCAGTTTGGTCAGGCACCAGGGATCTTGTGTTAAGGGTACATGTGAGTTCAGAGGCTGGGTTGCTCTAAAAATAAAATTCTTCCTGCATAACTGTGGGTTTACTTTTCTTAAGAGTCCAGAAAACCTCCAGTGGTCGTATTAGGGGATTAGAGCTGGAAATTGCTGCTCCTTCTTTAATCTCTGCAGCGGTCCCTCAGCTGGCAAGCTGGATCCACAGGAAAGGAAATGTGGTTTGTTTTGCACAGAAGTCGTGCTCCTGAAACATTCAGGAAACATCCACGGGGCAGTTAAGTTACCCAGACACTTCCCTCAGGTCGCCTCTTCACATCTTCAGAACAACCCCAGCAGGGCCTATTACTTAAGACAGTGGCTACCAATCTCCCCATTTGACAGATGACAAAAACAAGCGAGGCATCCAACACATGGCCGGCAGAATCCAAGCCCAGGGCTGCCTGTTGGCCAGTGCTCACTCTTGACTTCACTACATGAACCCATGGTGGCTGGCACTGGGGTGAATTAAGAGGAGGAACTGGACTCTGGGGATTGGAGGACAAATACAGGAAAATCTCAGGCACTGTAGCTTGATCAACATAGAAAGGGAAAGGAGGTCTATGGGATGGCAGGCCAACCGCCAGGAAGCCTTCGAAGGAGCATTTTGAAGGGGACTGGGATACACTGGGCCCGTCTACACATCGCTGGACCCTATTTGACTGCATCCCATGTTTATATCCCAGGATTTCAATCCCTTTCCTCCCGAGGGAGCTCTGAGCTGGGGCTGGCCACCAATTCTCAGAGGCCCAGAGGGACGCCGGCCCCAGAAGTTGCCCTGAGTTCCAGAGGACACGATGTGACAGTTGTGATTGGCAGCCCGGACCAGCAAGTGCTGAATTATCTCTAAAGTGTGAGGCAGCCCCTGGGTCCAGAAAAGCTGTTTAGTGAGTTCCTAGGAAGCAAGTGCCATCACTGAGATCCCTCTCTCCTCAGTCTCCCCACCTGCCTCAGTTAGCCCTCTGCTGGGAGACCGCAGCCTCCTGGCCTGAAACAAAGGAGCCACCCTCTGCCATCTTGGCAAGCAAGCAGGACTGAGTGGGTGGGAGGCAAGGGGCCAGGCAAGGGGCATTGTCCTGTCCACTCAGCTGCTGCGGATGTCCATCGTCCGGGCACCAGAGACCGCCAGAACCAAGCCTGCTTTGCCCGTGCCATTGGTGGATGGGCTGGTGGCCGCATGGAGCCCAGGGTGGGGGTGGGGGCGTGTGAATGTGTGAGACTTGGAGCCTAATCCTTGGGAGGACCCCACCAGGCCCTTTACAAAGAGCCAAGAGTAGAAACACCTATTGCCCTGTATTGCCTGCGACACTCACAAAGGACGCTGCGCCAGACAGCTCATTTTAATTCACACCCAGGAAGGATTTCTTCCAGACAGTCCAGTTCCCCTCTGAGCCACAGAAAGGGCTAGAGAGCCCATCCTGCTCGCTCTCTGGGGTAGACCAGCTCGTGTCTGTCCTTCCCCGACAGGTGGACACTGAAGTCGGATGGAGTACTCCTGATGCCGGAGAGGAACTTTTTAGGGAGACAAGGCCTCCCGTTGCTCTGTGCAGATGGTCTGGGCCTGCCCCCCTCCCCCAGCCCTAATTCCCCATTCAGGATCCTGGAGGCCACTCCCAGATGCCTGCAGGTTAAGAGGGGGTGGTTATAAGCCGAGCTTCAAGCAGCCCCAGGAGTCTGGGTGCAGGTTCAGGCTGTCACGAGGTGCATATCAAAGCCGGAGTTTAAAAACTGTACAGGGAATAGTGCAATTATCTCGCTTCACCACATTTCTCAGCCCCGACTGAGGTTTAATTAAAGCCAAGTAAAAACACAGAGTCGCCATTTCAGATATCACCCCCACTGCATGCTGGTTAAAAAAAAAAAAACCTTTATCAGGGACTTAAAATTTTTTCTGTGGGTATCTTCCAGCTCAGTTGGATATTATTCCTTCATAACAGCCTCTTTAAAGAAAAAAAATATATATTTAATATATATGTATAAAATGAGTTAATCCCCCATAATCTCCTTGAGTTGTACCTAAAACACAGTTTCTTGCAGGTGACCTTTTTAGAAGAGGCTGTTCCTATGGCAACCACATTGTTTGATTCAGTCAAGAGAAAAATGCTGCATGGAAATGTATTTAATTTTGCTTAATTTGATGCTGTATTTAACACTCGTGCAGGCTGAAAGAAGAGAGGGCCTGAGAGGTAGAAGCCAGCTCTTGGGGGCCACACTCACCGGCATCTAATCCTTAGGACAAAGGACCCCCAGCCACCGTGGTCCACCAGTACCTGCCCTGGCTTAGGGCTGGGGGTCAGATTCGGAGGTGTTCGGCATGAAGGAGTTGGACAGGGCCCTCCAGGTGGTTCCTTGAACTCTGGGCCAAAGGGCAGATGGTGCAAGTGGGATAAAAACGCAGCCCACATCAGTGACCTGGCTTTGGGCCACGCGTTGAGAGGACAAGGTGGGTCCTGGTTCTGCTGTTCTCCCAGCGTTTCATCTCAAATGTGAGGCAACTGAATTCAGAGACCTGCCAGATACGCACTAAGCCTATGAGTCCCTGGGTGCAAGTCTGGTCTCAAGTAGACTGTGAGCTTCATGGAAGCAGTGAGTACTGTGCTCAGTAAATGGTTCATTCATTTGGTCCGACAGGAGCCCACTCCAGGGGGTTCCACAGCCTGGTCCTGAGAGGTTTGGGTACAGCCTTGCCCACAGCAGGTTGTGGCCACTGCACTAACTTCTTGACATACAGGCACGCTGGCAATCACAGATGAAGATCCTAGGACACTTGACCAAGGTGCCATGAGGGTGACAGGGATGGAGTCCCTAGTCCAAGCTGTCCGCTTTCCAATGGTCCCTCCAAGCCAGGTCCCTGTTTGCAGCAAACATGGTGACTGCAGGTGGGGATAGGCACAGGGAGACAGTGCTCTCCTGGCTGCAACCAGGTCTTTATGCGCCGGCTCCCTCTGCCTCAGCCTTAGACAAGAGCACACAGAGTACACACACCTCTGCTGTGAATCAGCTCTCATCCCACTTATTAACTTGATGGCCACGGACCAATTCTTTACTCTCTCTGGACCTACTTTTCCTAACCTGAAAAATGAAAGAGTTGATTGAGGATATCTAAAATGCTTTTCCTACATTTTCTCCGTGGCAGGATTCTAGTCTCCCTTCCCATATGTGAACAGCTGACACACCTCCAGGAGAGGTCCAGATCAGCCACCCAGATCGTCATTCACCACATCGTACTAACTCCAGTGAGTCAGCCCCTCACCCAGGGCTTCAGCTGAATCCCTCACATCCCCATCCCGAGCCCAGCCTAGCTGTGCCAATGTCCTCAGTCACAGACTGCTATGACTTTCAGGACTGTCCCATCACGCCTCAGCTCCGGTTCATCCGAGTCACCATCTTCCTGATCCTACATCACTGTAGACACTGTACGTCCCTTTAACTCCCCTAACCTCCTTTGACCGTGCCTCTGGAAGTCTTGGTCCTCTCTGACTATCTCCTTCACTTTCTTGCTTTAAGTGAAACCCAGTGTCTTCCTGGGGATATGTTTCCTTAGAAACCTTTCTGATAGAGGTGGTTTTGTCTTCTGCATCATGTACTTCAGAAAGGGGAGGTGGGCAAGTGCCTTCCTTACTCTTCTTTCAAAAAAACCCAGGCTTATATGACAAGCTTATCATCAGACCTCATGACCCCTTCATTTATAATGCTATATTTCTACCAACTTCCGGGCCATTCCCCTCAGTCATGGATGACTTTGGCACCTGGAAGTCTGACTCCTATATTTCTAACAACTTCCAGGTCACTCTCCTCAGTCATGGATGACTTCAGTACCTGGAAGTCTGACTCCTCTCTTTCTACCAACGTCCAGGTCATTCCTCTCAGTCATGGATGACCAGCACTTGGAAGTCTGACTCCTCCACTTCTACTCCTGCAGTCATCATTGGAGACCTCAACATCCATGAACACCATCCATCCAATGCCCTGGCCTCCTAGTTCTTTGACTATTCTAGCTCCAATGAGCATTTGCTCTACTCACATGGCCATTCCTTAGACTTTGTCACTCCAAAAACTGAATCGCTCACTAAATGTAGATTACTAATGTCCCACTCTCTGACCAGCACCACCCTCCTTAGAGCTAGCTAACTCTGACACTCCCACTCTATCAAATCTCCAACCTCTCAAGACCTTCATTAAAAGCCCACTTTTTTGCTATCCATTGCTACTGTAGCCTGGGTGTCCACTCTCTTCCATGCCCAGTTCCGACTTCACAGTCCAACACTTGAACTACTCCCTTGCCAACAGCCTGAACCTTTTGGCAACTCTCCTTCCATTGTACTGGTCTAGCAGAACTCAAGCCCTGGTATCCTATCCAATTATTCAGGACCTGCACCAGAGCAGCTGAGCACTGCTAGAGAAAAATGACACAAATTTCTGACAAGACTTGCTACAAACATGACCACAAATCTCACTCAACACTGTCAGAAAAACCTACTACATCTCCCTAGAAAATTCAATTTCCCAATCTCTCGGGAAACTACTGTACCTTCTTCTCTATCCTCAAGTCTCCAACACTCCCTCCCCTACCTCATTCGCAGCTCTGACCTCGCCATATATTTCACAGAGAAAATAGATTTCTGTAAGATGAGAACTACTTCATCTTCCCATCAACAAGTCCTTTATTGTATCTGCACCAGAACCAAAATACTCTGCCTCCCCCACCCCCAATTCCAATGGAAAAAGAGTCCTGGCTCCTATCCAAGGTCGACACCTTCATTGGGCTCGAAACCCATTTTCCTGGGCCATTTCTGTAACTTGTCTGTTTTGCAACCTTTTTATTTCTTCTTGCATTATTATGTTCTCCTTCTTTGCTGGGTCATTTCCAATGACATGCAAACATACTTCAAAATTTGCATACAAACATACCTCCTTTAAATCAACGCTTTCTTGACCCCACTTCTCCCTTGACCCCATTCCTTCTTCCATTTTCTACTTCTTTTTGAACTCTCCTGCACAGCAAATCTACTCAAAGGGGTCTACAATCACTGTCTCCACTTTCTCACCTTGGATCTCTTCTCACTAAATAAAGCTCACTCCAATTACCCCTCCACTGATGATGACCACTAATGACTATATCTCACTGAAGTAAATGGTCAATTCTCTATCCTCATCTTGCTCTCCCAGCAGCATTTGGCACAGTTAGCCAATTGCTCCTTCTCAAAACACTTTGTAATCCATGTTCTGTGACCCCTCACCTCTGGTTTTCTCACACTTCCCTGACACTCCTTCCCATTTCCTTTGCTGGCCTTTCCTAAAATCCTGGTGTCTTCAGCACTTCCTTTCAGCCTCTTCTCACCCTGTGTGATCTTACCTAGTCCTGCGGCTCTAAAAATCTTCCTGCACACTCAGATCTCTTAGATTTAGTTTTGTTTTTTAGTATCTTTTTGTTTTTGTTAATCCTCACCCAAATATTTTTTTTCCATTGCTTTTTAGACAGAGTGGAAGGGAGAGGGAGAGACAGAGAGAAACGTTGATATGAGAGAGACACATCAATTGTTTGCCTCCCTCACACACCCTGACTGGGCAGAGCCTGCAACCGAGGTACATGCCCTTTACTGGAATCAAACCCAGGACCCTTCAGTCCAAAGGCAATACTACAGCCACTGAGCCAAACCAGCTAGGGCCTCCAGCTGTGTCTTTTCCCAGATCTTCAGACATCTGTATTCAACTGTCTACTCAACGTCTCTATTTTGGTGTCTAAAGGCAACCCAGACTTAGCATATTCAAATCAGATCTTTTATTTCTTTCCTCAAATCCACATATCCTCCTGCCAAGTTTCCCATCTAAGTAAAAAGTGCCCTCTCCATCCACTTGCTGAAAATCTGTGACTCGGTCTGGTTTCCTTCCTTCTCCTCCATCCCATCAGGCTCATTGGGTAGTCCTCTCAGCTCAGCTCCCAAAGTCAATGGGAAGGTGCCACCTGAACCCAACCACTAACCTCTCTTCTAGCTCCATGGCCAAGGCCAAGTCCACAGAGCCTCCCATCAGGTCTCCCTGACCCCACGAAGCAGCTAGCATGGTCTTTCCACAGCTAGTGTGTGGCTTTGCTCTTGCTTTTCCTTTTGCTGGAGATGTTCAGACATTCTTCCCTCCTATCCATACATGGCTGCCGCCTTCTCATCCACCAGGTTTCAATACAAATACCCTATCCTCTGGGAGCCCTTCCCAACACCAGCCAAGGCCCACTCCCATAGTACCCTACCTTATCAGCTGTCATCGGGGCCCACCATTTCTTATTTCCACACTTGCCTCCTTGTTTAGTCACCTTCTCCCTCCCCATTTAGAATAGGAACTCCCTGAAGGCAGAGAGTGTGCCTGGCTCAGCATGATTCCTCACACCCACAACCAGGTCTTGAACACAGTAAGCACTTAATAGTTGTTAACTGTCTACATGAAGGAAGCAATTTGTGGCTGGACATGGGGACAGAGGAAGCTCTGAGACCCAGCAGAGAGAAGGTAGGAAGCTAAGGATGAGGTGTGAGCTCCTTGAGAGCAGCTACTGCTGTCTCATCTACCTCTGTGCCCAGGACAGGACCTGCAGCCATGCCTGGCTCCTAGTCAGTGCAAACACACAGAGAGCATAGCATCTTGGAGTTGGGCATTCTCTTAGCACTTCTAATTAACCTTCCACCAAAAGCAAGATTTTCGTGTATTCTAAAACATCTGTCAGGTGAGGAAGCCCACCGACTGAGAGGTAGCTCCCAGCCCAAGCGCCATCCTCCTCTCTGCAGAAGGCTTTTTTTGCCCCCACCATGCTCCTGGTTTGCGTGTCCTTGCCCATATTGTTGGTCTCTACCTGGTATCACACGGCTGTTTCTCTAGTTTACTAAAAGGTAATAAATAAGTAGATGTCATGGTTTCATGAAGAGGTCTCCTACATGAACTGGCAGAGCCCCAGGACACCTGGCCAGCACTGCAGAGGCACAGAGCTGCATGTGCAAGACTCTCTGTGCTCTCGCGAGGGCTGTGACCCTCCTGGGAGCTAGGATGCCTGCTCTCCTGCTGCTAAACATCCCTCACCTTCTGAGGTCACTCACTCTCTTCCTCAGGAATGTGGACCTGCTGAATCCTAAAGACCCGGGCAAGACCTGCTTTCTGTGACATGCGCGTTACCCAAGCTCACAGTCTCCACTGTAACTTGAGGATAACAATAAAAATCAGTTCAAAGAATTAGCATGAAAGTAAATGAGGTCATAAATGCAAAGTGCTAGCATAGCTAACTAAGCACTCAATAAATGAGAACTGTCATAGATACAAAGCCCACCCTCTGGCCCCTGAGCCAACATAAAGCCACCTTCACCATTGTTAGGAGGAAGAAACGTCTCACTTGGCCCCACCCTGATCTTACTCAGAGTATCTAAGAAGATCCTTATTCTGCTGATTCCTGCTCATGGCCCATGTCCCCTGTGTGCCCTGGAGGATAAGCTTCCAAAGGGAGGTAGCTGCACCTACACCCTCTGGCTTACACAGCACAGTGAGGAGTTCAGCACTTATCCAAGGTTTTGTTGATTGGGGTGGGGGGGCGCGGGGGGGGGCACAAACAAAAACACTACTCAAGGAGCTGAAAGGATCCCCTTCCCCAGAAATCATCTAGTCCTACCTTCTCATTTTGCTAATAAGGAAACTGTAGACCATAAGAGCCCACAGAGTCACACAGTGACGACTGGGATTCTGGACTCAGGCCTCCTCCCTCAGGAAGGCACCCTGCCCACCTACCCTCATCCCAAACTCCCTTCCACGGTAGAACAACACTGCACAGGACACCACACCACCAGGCAGTTTACACCTAAGTCTCCATCTGGGCCACAGCCGAGGAACATTTTCTTGGCTCATTTTTCTTCACTCCTTGGGGGAGGCGGGTGGCAGAAGGGGGTCTCCAGGACACAGGGCAACTCAGTGCCAAGGAAACTGGTGGCCGAGACTCTGAGCTGGCTTTCTCCTGCCCCACATATTCCCGCCCTCTTCCTCCTCTTTGCCCACCCTCCTTTACATTCTCTCTTTTCTGGTTTCATCTGGGCTGTTTGCCTTTTTGGCTGTTTGCTCAGAAGCTGGGCTCTGTTTGCTAAGCCATTATTCATTTCATATTACCTGGGATATTTTCAGCAGCTCCTCTGGGTTTTTAGGAGAATTTCAAGTGGGAGAAGCAACATGGGCTGTAAAGGCAAACACATCCCTGACCTGTGAGCCTTGCCTGGGGAACTTGTTCATCTTCTCAGCTGCCTTCCCGAGAGCACAGCCATTGTCTCCTGGCCTGACACTCAGCCTCTCACCCTGGGCTTCTGGGGAGCAGGGCAAGCAAACGGGATGTGAGTTTTTTTCAAATCTAATGCAGCAAGCGAGCTGGTTTCGGATCCCGAGCAAGGGGCCAGACACATGTAGGGCCTTTGGCTTTGTCCCCCTATAGGACATCTTCCCTGCACTGCAGCAGACCAGAGAGAGAGCATCTCAGAGGTGCTTCATCACCCGCAGAAACAAGGGGCAGCAAGTCAGATGGAGAAGCTGATTCGCTGACCTCTGCAAACAGCGTCCGGAGAGCGCCGACAAGACACGCTGCAGCTCTCTGTGCCGCCAGGACCCAGCACTGGGTACTGAAGTGAGTGCGGGTGACGGAGACCCGTGAAGAAGGCTGCTCCTCGGGGAGGAAGCTGGAGCACTGTCCCTCGGCCCATTTATTTGATAAGTCAATGCTGAGCAGCCTCTTTAGTCCTCAGCTCAGGTCCTGGCAGAACCAGACCTGAATCCTGTCCATTCTGGAGGGGGAGGAGAGGGGAGCACTGACGGAACATGGGACAAACCAGAAGAACTTGACTGAGTCCTGGTTGTCCCATCTATTGGTCATGTGACCTTGGCAAGTCACTTAAAACTTCCTGTGTCTTAGTTATCTCAACTGTAAAACTGGGACAGCAGAATGCATCTCAGGGTTGCTGTGAGGATTAAGTGAGACAGTATGTGTGTGAGTGCTTAGTAAGTGGTGAGGGACAGCCAACGTCAGTTATTATTCACCCCGAGTCAGGCATTGCATCCGAGGATCATTCACCTGAGGACTCAGGACCAGTCCCATTGAGACTGACTTACAAGAAAGATACCTGAGTGCTTTCTCACAGCCCCATGCTCTCTGCGACGCAGAGGCACCGCCACTGCCGGCACGCACCCCCTTTCCTCCAAGCCCCCTGGGAAGGACACAGGTCACCAGGTCATCCTTGCAGAACCTTCTCTTTCATCCCCAAGAATGAAGAAGGCTCAGCCTCTTGATCCAGCCAAGCAAGATCCCCAACAGGCCTGGGAAACGCCTTGCACAGGGTCCCTCAGGCCAGACATTATCCACCTAAAGCCGCCGGTCCAGACCCTGATCCTGAGCCCGGCTGGGGCGGGAGAGCCGGTGCAGTGATACTTTCCATGTTTCCCCCACTCACCTATCTTGGGAGACACGAAATGCAGAGGCAAGCAAGGGAGCTCCTCTAGGGAGGTGGCCTAGGAACTGGGTGCCTCTTGTTTTAACTTTCTCCTCAGTGGACACACAGGCTGAGGAGGCCACACTGGCCTCCCAATCAGAGTGGCAAATGGCTAATACAAAACAGAGGGCATTTATTCCAGGGCATTAGCTGACCCCACCACCACCACCACCACCACCATGAACTGATTAACGAGAGTCAGAACCACGGTGAATGAGATTTTTAGCTTGGGAACACACAAGGAAGGATTTCAGGCATGGGGACAGGAAGAAAAGATGTGCAATAGGGGGAAAGGCTAACAAATGCCACATTTACAGCCTGGGGGAGGAACTGCTCTGTCAGACAGACCCCCGAGGGAGCCAGGAAGAGTGCTGAATGGGGAAGGCAGTGAGCGGAGTCACAGGCACTGTTGAGGGGTTATATGTCCTCACCTTCATCCCATCCTGTTTACTCCTGTATTTCCAGTACCAATAGCAATGCCCAGCACATAGGAAGCCCTCAGTAGATATTGTTAAGTGGATGCATGCATGAACTCCAATCTCTAGAAAACTACCTGTTACTATTTCCCCAGCCAACAAATTGTGGGAACTCACCCAAACTCCAAGGAGCACCCCTGTGCCCTCTCCCCAAAATGTAAAAATTGGTCTGTGTCTCAATGGCCCAGCATCCTTTTATTTTTGTTAATCCTCACCTGAGGATATTTTTTCCATTAATTTTTAGAGAGAGTGGAAGGGAGGGGGAGAGACAAAGAGAGAGAGACACATGGATGTGAGAGAGACATATTGATCGGTTGCCTCCCACATGTGCCCTGACTAGGGCTGAGGATTGAGCCTGCAACTAAGGTATGTGCCCTTGATGTGGGAATCAAACCCACAACCCTTCAGTTCTCAAGCCAACACTCTAACCACTGAGCCAAACCCACTAGGGCCCAGCATCCTTTGAATTCCTGCTACCAAAAGTACTTCACGAGATCTAGACAAACCCCGCCCCCTTTCTGCTAAAGAGAAAATGACTTTCCTGTCTCACTTCCAGACTCACTCACTGGATAGTGGACGCCACATGCCTCCATCAACCATATGCACACAAGTAACCCATGGCCGGGGGCCCAGTGGGCTCTGGCTGGGAGACCTGTGCGCCTCTGCGAGTGTGAGCAGGTGGGCTGCATTCCCCAGACCTCGCACTAATTGTAGCCCATGTGCTATGATTACAAAATGGAATGAAATGACATGCCAAATTAAAGAGTTATTCTTTCTAATAAATATTTTGCATAGGATGTATTTATAATGGCATTAATTATTTATGCTGCCATGTAGAGAAAGCATAAATATAAAGAGAGATATCCGACGATTCCTATAGGAGAAATAAAATGAGAGTTTCCATCAGGATGATGAATACCTGGGGTCTGACTCTGGGGCTGGGGGAGGTGGGAAGAGAGGGACATCTGGAGAACAAATCTGACAAGCGTTATCGCGGCGTCTGAAGGAGGAATATGTTAAAAATGAAAGTGAGCACAGAAAGTTTAAATATTTAATACCCGCATTAATTCTAATTCACACTTTCTTTATTTTTCAGATTAAAAATTTACAAGAATTCCCAGCTCTTTCATCCTCTCCTCCCATGAGGCCCTTTCTGATCACCGTTCCAGGAACCACCTTCAACAGCACCCAGGTAAAAAAGGGCATGAGAACAGGAACACCCCCCACCAGGCATCTCCCCAACTCCCCTCCAGGAAGCCACTATTGGGCTTCTGACGCCGGAATGACTGATGGGACCAAAGCCACCTCCTGGCCGCCCCAGCTCCCCCAGCACAGAAGTCTCAGAGATGATGCAATGCAGTTGCGGTTTTAAAGCGCATGCCCAAATCCAGACCTGCGGGGACAGGAGAAATATCCCCACTGAGCTGATTTCTCCTTGAAACAAGAGTTTTCTGTTGCACACGCCTGGGCCCTGCCCTCTAGGAGCTTTCATTCTCAGGCCCCCTGAGTCGGCTTCCTGTGCCTTAGACAGTGTTGCTGCAGCCAGAATTAATGCAGATGCAAGGAAGAGAGAACTTCCTGAGGCTCCCCACTGCGAGAGTGACACCAGGGCATGCCTGGTGCACCCAGGCCAGCTCCCGGCTTCAGCCCCACCCCCAACCCAGCATTAAGCTGGCAAGCAAAGCCCCCTCATAACAATAACACAACATACATCTGTGCTCCTTCAAAAAGCACTTTCCCACGTCACATCTGACCCCCCAGTGCCATGAAGCCTTCATTTTACACACAGGACACTCAGGTTCTGAAAGGTCATGTGACAGGTCCTAGGTCTCCCTACCCCAAATTAAAGTTCTTCTTACTGATACCACATAGCCTCTCCAGAATACGGTTCCCAAATCCTGGACACGGAAGGAAAGGGGAAAACTGGGTCCAAGAGATGCTTTTGAACCCGCTCCCTGATTTCTGAGGGCCAGTCTACACGGCGGGCCTATATTTTCAGAGGTGAGAGCAACGTGAGGTGGGGCCTCTTTGTGCTGCTCACCTGGAGGGTCTGCCAGGTCCTCGCTCCTGTTTTCTGTCTGACCCTTAAGCCTCAGAGCCTCAGAGGAGAGTTGGGGGCAAGGTTGTCTCAAAGTCCCAACATTTCTCAGGCCCTCTGGACTGTAATTGTCAGATACCGATGTGGCATTTCCTCCCTTCCCCCTCTCAGCATTCCACCCCCTCAAATCACCTCCCACAAATCCCCGTACGAAACACCTTCATAAATAGTGCTGATTAGCTTCATGTTCTAATCAGCCTCTGCTCACAGACAATTCCCTGCCCCCAGCCCACGGCTCCTCTTGGGTCTACTAACCCACCAAGTGCCTGTAAATCAGCAGAGAAAACACACACACGCACATGCACACACGCACATACACACGCACATGCACACACGCACATACAAAAGCACACACGGATATACACGCATACACAAATGCACACACAGGCACAGGGCTCCCTGCATCACGAAGCTGAACTCGGCCCATGATGGGGATCCTGGGAGTTATTGGGGTTGTTTGTGTTTTTACTGCAGGTACCTGCTGGAGGAGGGCCAGCCCTTTAAATGAGATGAGCAGAGCTAGGAATCATCCCAGCTTAACATCTGGAGAACAGAATCCCTCGGAGCGGCTCCTTCTTCCTCTCTGTCCTGTAATTCAAACAGCCTCCTTCTGGAGCTCGAGGCAGAGAGGCCCCAGCCAGGCAGAGGGCAGGACTGGATGAGCTCAGAGAGCGCCTCTCGGGCCAGGCCCCCAGGGACAAGCACATCCGGGCCAGGCGGATCTGCACGGCCCAGGAGCGCACACGCACACATGGAGAGAAGGGTGGGGGGCCAGTCACTCCAGCTTCACCAGCAAGCCTCCCTACCCTTCCCAACGACACTGGCTGTGAAGTTTTCATAAGATGGAGGAGGATGGACGTAGCAGAAAAGAGCATAATTCAACCAAATGAATAGACTGATGAGGGTCCACCCTGTGGCCAATGAAACAGACACAGTGATACGGTCACAGTGCTGACACCTGCAGGAATAAAATCCCTTTTCTCCCAAAGGCTCCACACAGCCTTCTCACCTGCAGAGGCCTACTCCTAAGATCCTAATGCACTGTGTAGCACATTGCAGGCATCCTTGTTTTTCTCATTTCCCCCATTCTATCCTCACTTCCTTGTGCTAAAGAAATCACTTAAAACCTGGGCCGAGAATAGGAAGAAAGTGCTGGCCTCTCCTGCCCCCGGGTGCTGTGTGCGGATTGGCTCTGCTGCTCTAAGGAAAGGGGTTCAAGGACAGAAACTCAGCAGGAACCTCTGTGGCTGCACACGTGATAAGAGGTACCTGGTGCAGGGTCTGGGGTCTGGGCAGCCAGGAAAAAGGAAGGAGAAAGCACTGTCCCTCCTTAAGGGCGGAGCTCTTGGCAAACCGAAAAGGGATCATCTTAATTCATAAGCCTAGTTTTATACTTAAAAAGCTATTTTCAAAAAACTAATACCCCCTTTCCACCTCCACCCATCCTCCACCCCTCCAAAGAGCAGACCTGTCTTGAGTCTTTCCTGCAAGCATTTTACTTGTTTGGGGGTTGGAAGGTTCATGAGTAAAGGAAATCACCACTGCTAAATGCCCCCCAAACAGTTGAGACATACACACACCTCATTCCTGGAAATGAGAGGAAATGGGAGAGCAAAGGATCAGGGTAAGGGGACTGATGAGCTCTGTGACCTTAGACAAGTCCCTTAACTTGGCGGAGCCTCAGATTTCTCCTTTTCCAAGTGAGAAAAATCCTACCTCCTGAGGGGTTAATGCTCCTAGGCTGACACTTACTGAGTTCCTCTTGCACGCTGCCCATTATGACATTTATCTAATTCAATTCTCGAGAGAACTTTGTGAGGAGGGACCTCTTCCTGGGTCTGAGACATGAGACAGCTGTGGGGGGCTGCAGTGACCTGTGGGCAGAGACCCGTCAGGATGGAGCTGGGATGGGCCTGGTCCTGCTCCACGGCCCGCACGGCCCTCCATTGCACCACAGCTGCCTCCAGATGGGCAATGAGGTCATGTGCAGCCAAGGCCTTGGGAAAGTTTCAGGCCTGGAGAATAGGAGGTGCTATTTCTGAGAGTTTGGACAGTGGGAAGGAGAGGGGCACTTCTCCTTTTTTAAGCTTCCCCGTCCAGAGTCCTTTGTTTAGACACTTGGCAGCCAGAATTTTCTCCCCCACTTGGTCTAGAAGCATTGCCTCATTTTTTAAACAGGACCCATAAACTTGGGGGGCAGTTGGAGGCAGGGGCAGAGCTGTGAGGGCTTCAGTCCCTCTGCCCTGGCTCCCTGAAGGTCTAGGGCAGGGGTGGGGAACATCTGGCCTGCCGGTCTTCATTTCTGGCCCTGCCAAGGCATTAGGGGTGAGTTTATTAAATGCTCGACCAAATGTAGCAGGCTAATTTTTAAGTTGATAATTTTGTATGGCCCTCGAATGATGTTATAAATATCCAAATGGCACTTGGCAGAAAAAGGCTCCCCACCCCTGGTCTAGGGCAAGGCCTCTCCCGCCCCTGCCAGCAGTGTCTCCATCTGCAATGGAGGTGATCTGAGGGAGGCTGAGTGGCCGGGCAGGTGGAGGTAGTGGTGGAGGGCAGAAAGGCAGAGACCCATATTAGGGTGCCTGCTCCCAAGAGCAGGAACAAAGGGGGATTTGTCAAAGGGCCATCTGTGGTGTGGGGACTGGCGTGGACATTTCAGATACTGTCGAGGTACTTGAACGTCTCACAGAGTCTGAGATTGCCAGGTTGGGTTTGGTGCTAGGATTTGAAATGAGGTGCCACAGTCCTATGTGTTTAGGAAGCCCCAGGTTAAACTGGATTTTCCTTAGTGCTGGGCTTCTTAAAATGTTTAAAATTGTACTGAATCCTGCAACCCTTCCAAAGTGGGTGTTTGTGCAGTGTTTCTGTCTCCCAAGCTTGCCTGGTATTGGACCTCCCCCTCCCCACCCCCATGGAGCCCGCTGTGCTGCGGAGCTGGCTTTGAGAAGTGCTGATCCAGGGCAACTGTCCCATTTCACAGACGGGGCCAGAGAGGGGGGACCCCATGCAGCTTCTAAAACTGGCCACCTTCCACCCAGCCGGCGTGGCTCAGTGGTTGAGCATCGACATATGAACCAGGAGGTTACGGTTTGATTCCCAGTCAGGGTACATGCCCCGGTTGCAGGCTTTGTCCCCGGTGTGGGGTGTGCAGGAGGCAGCAGATCAATGATTCTCTCTCATCATTGTTGTTTCTATCTCTCCCTCCCATTCTCTCTGGAATCAATAAAAATATATTTAAAAACTGGCCACCTTCCTCAATGCCCTCAATCAGGGAACTGAGTACCACTCCTCACCTGCGTGCAGGGATTAGGGAAATGTGTGGCCAAAGCTGAGGAGCATGGAAGAAAGGAATCTGTCCCTCCTCTTAAGGGGGTGGGGGCTGAAAATTAATGAGGGGAGGAGGACGACGAATGAGGCTCCTTGAAAGTGGGGAACATGTAATAGAGTAGAGGAGTGAGACAGCTGGACAGGTCACCCCAAGAACAGTCTCTGCTTCCCTGGGTCTTAGCAGGAACCCCCCCACTCCCAGGTCATTTGTCTGGACCCAAATCCTAGCCCCAACGCCCAGCCCAGCAGTCATTAGACCTACTCAGAGACACTATCTGACCTCTGTTTCCCCACTTGCTAATGGCTCCTTTCTGGAAATGAACTCTATGGTTTCTGGGGCCAGACAGCAGCTCAATCAGGGAAGGAGAGAGGCTGGGAAACAAGCCCTCTGCCGGGAATGGGGCGCTGCGCGTCTCCATCCCAACCCAGGAAGGGATCGGGCCCCCAGCTCCTAGTCTGTATCTCCTCTAGTGAGTCTCCCTTCTCAGAACATCAGGTGTGGCACCAACCTGCTCATGTCGGGGAGCTGATTCCTAAGGGGCTTGAGAGAGGTGACCTTCCCACCCTCTAAGAATGGGAGAGGACTGGTTATGACCTTGTCTACCCCTGAGGTCGCTGGGGGTGGGGTGGACAGGACTCTGATGGGCCTGGAGAGCTGGGTGGAAGGGTGCAGAGTGAATGCAGTGAAAGCCCCCTCTCCCCACTCTATGTCATCCCAGGACTTCCTCCTCCCAGTTCTGAGCCCAGCCAAGGCAGCTGTTGTCCAGATCCAGACAAAGACCTGATACTTCCTCCAACCCCGCAGCCTGGGCGGTCTGTGGGCGGGCGGGGTGGGGGTGGGGGCAAGAGGGGGCAAGGGAGAGCGGACAGGAAGAGCGGCATGTCTTGTCCTCTGGTCTACGCCCTTTGTGCTGAGACAAGGCTCGAGATGGCCACTTTCTGTGGGGCCCAGCCTGGCCCTCCGGCAGCCTCCCCCTCCTGCTTTGCTCCTCAGCCACATGCCCTTGGGCTGAGCTAAGTCCAGAACCAGGCTGAGTAGGGGAATTGTTCTGAGAAAGTGGCCCGTTGGCTGGTTGCTATGGAAACCGACATACCACAGTGCTGACCCCAGAGAGGTTTAGCACGCTCCCCCAGCAGGGATGCCAGCAGCTGGACTGCAGCTGTTACAGCGTAAGTGGGGGCTGGAGCCGCTGCCAGCAGTCCCTGCTGTTTGCCCAAACTAGTCCGGTTCAGCTCCCCTCCACTTGCTCCCACCCCCCATCCTGTGCAGCCTCCCTCTTCCACAGCCAGGAAGGCAGTGCTGAGCCTGCCCTGGCTGGACAGGGTGGGTGGGGAGGACTCTAGGAGCACAGTACATCCTTAAAGAACAGTGCCACATCCTCCCGATTGCATTTCTGGGGAAAGTGAGGCCCAGTCATACAAGCGGGCCTGGCAGAGCTTGGCCTTTGGCCCTCCCTGCAGCAGCTGGGCACTCACTGTGGAGCGCTGGCTCCACGCAGATGGGTAGCATTTATCCCAGCATCACTCCCTGATGCAGCCATCGGGGTGAGGGGTGTCACTGACTGAACAAAAGGAGCATCAAAAAATTGATCACAGAAATAGAAAGAGGATAAGCAAAGAAGAAAAGAGGAGTGGGCTGAGGAGCAGTGGGGGATGGGTGGGAGAGGGGGACAGGGAGGTTGGAGGAAGAAAGGAGAGGAAGGGAGATGTCCATGCCTTGGAGAGAGGCTAGGCTCCAGCTGGGTTCTCAGCCTTACTTCCCAAAGCGAGCCTGAGGCCTGAGACCTGATGGCTTCAAAAGGAGAGGAAGGGGGAAGCAAAGGTGGAGTGGGTATTAACATCAGTTTGGGTTTGGGGAGGCATCTCCTGCCATCCCATAATGCCTTGAGCTCCCCAAGTGGCCTAAAGCAAACACACCCCTGCCTCCACTCTTGTGTGAAGCAGCAAGACAGTCCGGGCTAGTCTGTGCCCAGCGCTAAATAAACACCCTCAGCAGGAGAGGCGAGAGGCACGCCCTGCCCCCTGGACACGGTGGTCTATCAGCCATCCAGCCCATCCAGCAGGGCAGCCTGAACACACACTTCCCTCAGACCCCTGCACAGTCTGCTCCACCCGGTCTGTTCTGTCCCTCATCCTCACCCCAGAAGGCTACTTGGGCTTGCTCCTGCTAGCAGAGTTGCAGTCCACTGCCTCCTCCAACTCCCCTGCCTCACCCAGAACTGGGCCCCCAGTCACCAGTGCCTTGTGAGCAGGTGACTCCCTTCTCTCCTCCAGGACCTGTCTCATGCTCCTCATGAATGAACACCTTTTGTAAGACACCTCCCCTCCGCCACTCTAAAGTAGTTGTTGCAGGCACTGAGGGTGGGCTGCACCTTCTGGCCCTCCTGAGCTGTGGGAAGCTGTTCTCTTTATGAAGGCTTCGCTCCAGACAGGACTCCGAGAACAGCTCAGGAATCTGCCAACATCGTTACACTCCACAATCAAAGGCCTGGCCCTGCAATGGGCCAGCAGCTTGCTTTGGCTCTAACCACCTTTGTAACAAAAATCTGGTATCTTAGTTGAGTGATTTCTATTATGTTTGCAGATCCAACAAGAATAGCATCGGCGCTGATGTCCGGCTCCTCGCTGCCTGGCTGCTCTCTGAGCAAGACCAGCTGGTCAGTCACGGAGGCTTAGCCTTGACTTGGGGGTGAGATGCGCTGGCTGAGAGGAGCCTGGAGCTCCTGCCCCTGGCCAGCGAGATCATCACAAGGCATTTACTGAGCATTCAACTCTGCTCCTAGTGCTGTGGGTGTGGCTGTAGGGAGTTGGAGGATGGGGTGGAAGAAGTCTTTGGCAAGGACTCCTGACCAGAAGCCGTTTGCAGTCTTAATGGAAGATGAGACTGACCCACCATGTGAAGCAGAGACAAATCGGTGCTCAGCAGGGGAGCACCTGCGTGCAGATGCAATGGGAGCCAGGCTCTGTGTTCTCTGGGCGAAGAGACGCCCGCAGGAGAGTCCCTACCCACTTCCCAAGGCCAAGTGCAGGCACTCACTTGGTGGAAATGGGTCTTTGAGCAAACTGTGATGGTGAAGGCGAAACTAGTTCTACAAAACCATCCAAATGGTGTAACTCCAGCCAGAGCCTCCCTCCCTCTCTCCTCTTTGGAAAAGACAGATACATACTGCAAATATCCCATCCTGCCAGCACGGATCTCTTTACCTTCTTCCCAGCCAGCCCAAGATGAAAAGTGGGCCATGACCCAGGACTCAGGGTCAGACTCACTTTAGAACTTGGTCACATTCCACCTGAATGATGAGCAGCACCTACGGTTTCCACATCACTCTCTCACTTAAATCCCTCCCACTCCCTGCAGTACGGTGGGGATGTTACAGATGAGAGAGAGGCCCAAGGCAGCGAGATTCTGTCATGCAGTTGGAGGCAGCAAAGCTAGAATTCAACCAAGGCCTCGGGTGTAGGTCATAGGTCTGTACCTTCCCATTACTGCATAAGTCCTCCCTATCAGTTTCCTGCTTCTCACAGGACTTAGTACATAGTAGTTGTTCAGTAAACATCTCTTGCACAGTAGGAAAACATAAAGTCGCCCCGGAGGCCAGGGCAAGACTTGTTAAGCTGTGTCTGTGTACATGGCGTGGCGATAGAGAATGTCGCCAAAGTCTACATGAGTCATCAGTTTCTGAGGGGACAGTCACCCCCAGGGCCATTTTGAAGAGATAGCGGCAAAGGAAACTGAACTAGTTTTATGTTGAATTAATTTCTAAAACATCCTCAAAACTCCCAACCTCTGTATGCAGCAAACACCGTTCTGATTAAAAAGAGAAAAATTGAAAGGGGAGAGTGGGTGGGAGAATCAGTGGGTTGGGACAATCAGCAGAGAGTGGCTGGGTGTTGAGGAGCAGAAGGGCGGTGGAGACCAGTCAGGCCCCATCCAGGCTCCCACAGCAGAATCCACGGCTGAGTTGCTGGTCAGTGGCCCGCAGCAGGGCAAGGTGGGCCCTGCCCAGGGTCCTGAGAGGAAGAGAGGCCCGTTGGCTGGAGCGAAGGGCATGGTTTCGAGCAGCACCTATAGTTTCCTGTGGGGCAGGCTCAGTGTGCGGGAGCAGGACAGGGGTCTGTCTGTGCGATGCCCGGGGCCCACAGAAACAGACCAAACTCCTGGTGCTCACCGAGTGATTTAGAACCAGACCACAGATGGAATAGGAAGGTTACTTTATTGGTCATTTATTACAGAATTTTTTTAAATGTTGAAGCTGATGGAGATTTTAGGGACCCCTTTTTATATGTCCTGGCTCAGGGTCTAGAACACAGTAGACACCCCCAAAAGGTTATGGAATCAATGAATGAATGAGTGAATGGAGAGGGAAGCAGATTTCTGAAACTGATCTTGTGATGATGTGCTGAGACTCTAAGATAGTGAAGAACCTTCTGAGTCATCCAGGAGAAAACCTTCATGTTTGAGAACCAGTGCTGAGCAGGGCAATTCCTGGTGAAGCAGAATCCACCCCAATTCTGTCTGATCAACCTGCATAGAGTCTTTGGCCTGTGGCAGACACTGTAGTACTTCTCTGCCCTTCCATCCAGCACAGGATGAATCAGGCTTCGCGGTATCGTTCACAGCTGCAACGGCTGAGGCTGCCACGGGCCCGGCTGCAGTAGAAGCTGAAGCCCAGGGTGAGAGACACGTTCTCTGCATCCTCTGGGCTCCCAAGCAACTTCTGGTGTGTGTTAAAGGGGAGCAGGATGACCCCTCCCGCCTGGCCCTCCCGAATCAGGGGGTCCTCCACCTGCTGGCAGCCCGGGGGGGGGGGGGGCAGAGAAGGGCTTGGGCTGCCACAGGCTTCTCTCTCCTGCCACCTCCTCTGCAGCTCTCTCACTGGCCCTGTTTTTCAGACCTCCAGTAATAAAAACAAGCCAATAAAATGAACATGAAAATATATTCATTAGGATTTATAATGCTCATTAAAACTGCCTGTGTACGAAAGCATGACTTAGCTTCATATAAGTGGGGAAAAATGCAAATTATACAGCATGCAAAGAAGATATTTTCCTAATCGTCCAATCAAATGTCAGCCCAATTATCTGTGGCCAACCCAATGGGTTAAAATTATACTCTCTCTCCTTGGACACAGTGAGGCGCCTGAAAGTGTTTCATTTTAATAAAAATGAAATCTGGACCCTGCAGAAAACCAGCTTCACTAATGACGTGTTTACACAGAGAAAGACAATTTCTAGTTAATGGTGATTACTACCGAGAACAAATTAAACTTCCCAGAGTATATGGGTTAGAGATAATGGGAAAGGGGGGAAAAAGTTATGGTTTTAGTGTGTGTACGGCAGCATGGGGGGACAGTGACAGAGGAAGAGAGAAGCTGAGGAAACTTCAGGAGGAAGTTGGCGTGGGTGCAGAGGAGAGAGCGTGAGGGGCTGGCTGCACTGGATCCGCCGGGGCCCAGCCAGCGACTTGGGCCGTGGGCGCTGGCAGCTGGCTCTGGGCTCTCAAAGCCCCAGGCCGACCACCTTCAGCTGGGCAAGGTCCCATTCACCCTGCCAGCTCAGGCCCCTGGGAATCTGCCATTCTTTCCTTCTTAGGGAAGCAAGTAGCTGATCCCCACCATTCCCCAGTCATTAGGAGCACACGACAAGTGGTTCCTATTTCACTCCACTCGCTTAGTGATGGCAGAGACTGAGGCCGGCCTGGGCAAGTAAGCTTGAGATGGGCGATGGAGGAAGCAAAACGGGCAGGAAACAGAATGAGAAAATACCCATCACGATGGTAAGGTAACTTCACCTACCCTTTACTAAGTCCTTACATCTGGAGGGCACTGTTCTAAAACATTATCAAATTTTTTTTTTTTTAATTTCAGAAAGGGAGAGAGAGAGAGAGAGAGAGAGAGAGAGACAGAGAAACACCAATGATGAGACAGAATCATTGGTTGGCTGCCCTCTGTACGCCTCACACTGGGAATCGAGCCCGCAACCCGGGCATGTGCCCCTACTGGGAATTGAACCGCGACCCCTTGGTTCATAGATAGATGATCAACCACTGAGCAACACCAGCCAGGCAAACATTACCAATTTTTATCCTTACCTGGGGGGCACTATTATCTTCTTCCTCAATTTCAAACAAGGAAACTGAGGCCGAGAGATGTTACCTAACTGCTCAATGTCACATGCCTAGTAAAAGAAGTTGGGTTTCTAACACAGATATGGTTCCAATGGCCATGTCCTAACCATTACACACACTGTCTTGTTGGAATAGATATGGAGCCCTTTACTGCTGCTATCCTGCAGGCCAGCTCACTGCCCGCCTGCCCCGTGCACGCAATTTCCTATCCCCTCCGCTGGCCATCAGAGGCCATGAAGATGCTCTCTCAATGGCAAAATCTCACGAACTGCCAGACCCCCTCTTCCGGCTCCTGCAGCCAGGTGAGCAGGGCGGGAGGAGGTGGGGGAGCCAGGATTCCTCCAGTGCAGTTTTAATGTATGTTCTTTTGTAAACAAGAACAATCATTTGTGAACAGGCCCAGATGCAAACAGTCCCCAAATCAGGAATTCGAGCTCAGAGGCGCAGAATAATACAGCTTTGGGGAAGATTTAATAATAGTAAAATTAAAATTGTAACTGAAGCATAATGAAGAATGAGGTACAAACAGCCTGCAAAAGAAAAAGAAAAAAAAAATAACAACAGAAAACCCTGCACAGATTGGCCCCTATGGGGTAGAGATCGGTTGAGAGCAACAGTAAACAATGCACAGAAATGCAACTTAATTATCTCGCAATTCTTAACATTCTACCAAAGCCACGCGGATGGCTTTGATGTTGGCAGCAGCCGGGCAGCAGCACAACCGCTCTCTGTGTCCCCTGCTCCTGGAGGAAGATCATCACTAAGAACTGTGCAACCACTCCAGCAGCTGAGCCAAGAGAAGCAGCGGGACTGATCTGCTGAGAAACCAGAAAGTAGACAACCACCTGGCAAGAAATCCTCCTCCTGGGGCTACCAAGGCAGAGGTAGGTGGACAAAAAGGAAGCTCTGAGGATTGGGCATGAGGATCAGGACACTGGTAGGGGAGGCTCAGCTGACAACCGGTCCTCAGAGCTAGGTGGATAGGCCTCTCTTTGGGGAGCCCCATCTCTCAGCCCCGGGATTGGCTTAGTGAGTACTGGGTACCTGCTGGGTAGAATCTGGCCTGCTCCCTGTCCCCCCTCCTCCCCAACACAGTGAGTTCCACCTGGTCGGGAATGTCTCTGTTGTTTCTGGATTTGCCCCTGAGGTGCCAGCCAGGGTTCTGGGCAGTGGGGGAAGAGACCAGAGGAAGGATGACCCTTGATTTTCAGTGAAATGTCTCTGTTAAGGATGTTTCTGATGACGTCTAAAGAGATAATTCGGTACATCCATATCTAGAGATCCAGCTCTAAGACCCCATGGCTGCTTCCTCTCTTCTGGACTCGCCCCAGAACGTGGCACCCCTGCCACTCCTCCATTTCCTTCCTCTCGGCAGCCCCCTTTATTCTTGAGAATGGCTATTCTCAGGAACGGGGGAAATTTCATCGTTTGGTTGGTTGGTTAGGTGCAGTCCCACCTGGAGGCGGGGGGATGGGCAAGATGACCTCTGGTGGTGACAAGCATATACAGGGAACGTAGAAGCCAGCACTGTGGACCCCGAAGTCCCTCTGGCAGGCTTGCTCAGATCTTCACCTCCTCACCTCTGCTGTCCAGTCTCCTAGGAGAGCTCCTGACTTTAAGTTGGGTCTTGAAGTGCAGACAATACGTCTCTTCCTTCACCTCAGCCCCCTCAGCAGGCTTGGCACCTGTTTATTGGTTATTTTGTTCAGGAATCAAAGACTTCCTGTGGACTTGGGTGACCCTGTCTCTGGTAACCAGGTGAGCCCTTGAGTGGATGGTCCCTGATGGAATCCTGGTTTCCATCACCAAGGGGCAATGTCATCCCAGTGCCTGGCCAGGGAAAGCTCCCCACAAGCACTGGTGGAATGGAGGAATAAAATGCCCAGGGCCCAGGGCCTCAGGGCCACTGCCAATCCCATCCTCCTCCTGTCATTTTCACTGTGGGGGTGGCTCAGTCTCATTTGAAAAACTGGCCTCAAGATGTGAGTGAGGCAGGAGCTCAGGGCCAAGAAGGAGTTTGTGGACAAAGAGCCATTCCTAGTGGCTGGAAACCTAAAAGAAACATGTATCTCATTCTCACTAGGTAGGTACCAGGCACGGCCCTGAGCCCTTGGCATGTATTAGCTCATTTCATCTTCACAAGGTGGGTTTTTTATCCTGCCAACTCCACTAACTGGCCATGTGACCACGTGATAGTCACTTCCTCTCCTGGGCCTTATTCTCTCTCTTGTCTATAAAGTGAAGAGTGGGCACTAATCTGGAATATCCACTAGACTATAGTCTCTGAAAGGACAGGGACTGGTACCCACGTTCACATCCTCAATATCTAGCACCATCCCGGCACAGGGTAGAGCCTTCGTAAAAGTTAAATGGAGGAAGTGATGTTCTGTCTAGCTCAGCTCCAGGCTTCTCAGCCTACAATTCCCATTGTCATGCGGCACAGGCCAGTTTCCCATTCCTCTTGGGCTCAGGAGGCCTAGTCTGTGAGTCCAGGAGCCCCCGAGGACCTTGGACATAGAATTCACCTGGATCCTGTTCTCAGTATTATGGAAGGTGAGGCAGGGACACCTGAGCAGATAGAGGACTCTGTATCACCCAGCTTGGACGAGAGGCCCCATCACAAAGCGGTCCCATCTCCTGCATGACCTCAGGCACAGGGACTCCAACCAGCCTGGGCACGGACAGGGAGAGCTGATGGTCCTCTTCATCTTACAGATGCAGGAACTGAGGCTCAGGAAGGGTCAGCCTCTTGCCCAAAGTCATGCGGCTGTTTCGTGACCAGGACCCGGCTCTTGGAGCTAGTACGTCTTTCCCCCATTTCTCCCCTCGCTGCCCCAGGCAGTGACCAGGGCCTTGGTAAGGAGGGAGCTGCTGAGGCATGGCCCTGCCCTTCTTGAGGGCAGAATCTCTTAGCACCCCTGGCAGCCTTGGAGGAATGTCAATCAGAGTGACTTTTTGCACTTAAATATTTAAAGACACGTTTTAGTCTTTGTAAAACACTGCGTGGCCATTGCCCTGGTGCTAAACCTCTGAGGAGGATGTCGATGCACACACCTCCTCACTCAGTTGTCTAAAGTACAACGGCTGCGTCTCTGCTTGTTTGTTTCCTTGTGTGCTCTCTCCAGCCCCTGGGAGCCAGGGAGCCTGGCGTTACATAAGCGCCTCATCAGAATAAACATCCAGCTAGACGCTGCTTCCTCCAGTCCCAGCCCTGGGGAGAGCTCACCTCAACCCCACCCTTCCCAGCGTGTGGGGGAGATTTCTGTCCTAGCAGCAGCCCCCTATTCCAGGCAGTCGCCCTGGGGAGCTGAGCCCGGTGTGCAGCATGTCTGGGCAGCTTGCTCCTTCTGTAATGGACAGGAGTAGGGATCTCCTTTACTCTGACATCCAGCCTGCCCCCTAATCTGAACATACTGACATCCCTAATAGCAAGTATTTAGTCATAGAAAACCTACTGTGTGCAAGGCTCTGTGCTGGGCACCAAAGATATAAAGAGGAGTAAGCCAAGGTCCCTTCCTGGAGCTGAGGTAACAGACTTGCAAAGAAATCACTATTGAGAGATGAATGTAGTATTCTGGGAACCAGTTGGGAAGGTGGACCTGATTCTGCCAGGGAATCAGTGGCATTCACATAGGCCTTGAAGGACATGAACAAATGAATGAATGAATGAATGAATGAGTTAGGATGTATAAATTGAAAAAGTAATACATGACAGGAGGTGTGAAAAGCCATTAGGAAAACAGCATGTGTAGGTCTGAACCAAGCCACTTCTCTTTGGCCTCAGCTGCTCCCAAACTGGCTCTGGTCCAGCCGGACTCCCTCTTTTTGTGACTCTAAGTAGGAAGCTGCTGGCTGGGGAGCCCTGGTAGTCTGTTTACTTACGTAACCTCTCTTTTCTGCCGTTCCCTCCTTGGTAAAATAGAGTCAATAATAATAATATCTGCATGATAGGATTATTGTGAGGACTAAATGAGATACTACATGCAAGTGCTTAAAGGAGTGCCTGGGGCATAGTAAGCCTTGAAAAATATAGAAATCATTATTATTACTTTTATTACTATAACCACCACTGTTGCTGGCCAGCTTCCAGCAACAAAATTGGAAAATGCCTCAGAAGCACAAAAGCATGCTGGACGTACTTAATTCATCCACGTGGTGTAAGCTCCAAATTCTTCACTTCCAACCCAAACAGATCAGACACGCACGGCCTTCCTACTCTTCCTCAACTATCAAACAAAAAACCCTTTAGAAGAGGCAGCCTTCACCGTGGGAGCTGCTTGGGCAATGCTTGGTATCGGTTAGGGTGCCTGGGTCAGAAGTCAGAGCCAACAAGTGACCGGCTCAGCTCAGAGTAGAGCACACAGGTGTGCTAATGAGCTCTACAGATGCAACCCTTCCGAGGAGAAGACCCTGAGATGTTCTAAATTAGATTACAGCAGCCGGGAAGCGAGAGGAGGAGACAGAGCAGCTAGCCTGTTGGTAGCTGTGGACCAGCTCTGACAACACTGCTCAGACTCCTATGGCTCTGTTGGAAGTTCGGGTTGGTTTCCAGGTGGCTATTTCTGCAGATTCTCCCAGCCAGGCACCATTGAATTCCAGGAGCCTCTGTTACGCGTGGGCTTCCGGACTGCTGCCCACAGCCGCTCCACAGGAGCGGGCATTCCTCTTTGCAGCCTGGGAGCCTCTCCCCGAGCTGCCCCCTTCTCCCACCCCTGTGCCGATCGCTGATGTAAATTTTTTTGTTGTTGTTGATCCTCACCAGGGGATATTTTCCCATTGATTTTTAGAGAGAGTGGAAGGCAGGGGGATAGACTGAGAGAGGGAAACATCGATGCGAGAGAGACACATCGCTTGGTTGCCTCCCATACACGCTCCAACTGGGGTCAGGGATTGAGCCTGCAACCGAGGTATGTGCCCTTGACCAGAATCAAACCCGGGACCCTTCAGTCCTTGGGCAGGTACTCTCACCATAGAGCTAAACTGGCTAGGGCTGATGTAAATTCTTTCAGATGGCTTGCATCTTTCTTCCCACTTCCCTTCCTTAATGCATAAAAACACTTGCAAACTCCAGAAGGATAGACTGGCTTTCCCACCTACCCATGCTGCTGCTGATTTAGACTTCCTGTCCCATGACCAGTCCTTTTTAGCTAGCAATGGCCCAAACCCTGTTTTCATAAAGACTTTAAGCCGTGGAAGTTAACATTTTTTGTTGAGCACCCCTTACAAGAGCGAGCTGATGCCTTTAGACAACCCACAGGCCCCCCTGGGAAGGTGCTGGGGTTCCACAGCTGTCCTTGGGGAATGTTACCCAGCATCTGCTGGGACTTGAGCCTGGGAGTCCCATATCCTGGGGGAGCTAAGGACCTCTCATGGAGTACCAGCCTCGTCCTGGTGTTGGGAACCCCAGCACAAACGTTCACCCACTGCCCAAGCCACAGAAGTGGCTCTCATCTTCGATGGCCGTCTCCCTCACCATCGCTCCCACTCCCAGCCTGTCATTTCCCCCCCTGCAATGCCTCCCAGGTGTACAGAGTGTTCTCTTTCTCGGCTGCCACTTCCTGCAATAGCTTCCTAAAGGCCTCCTTGCCTTTTTTCCCCCTTCTTCCATCCATTCTATGTGCTGAAGCAAGAACAGTCTTTCCAAAACACAGATCTGGCCAAATCATCTGCTTAGAAGTCCTCTATGTCCCTCCCATCCCTCCATGACCTCCAGCTGCCCCCTCACCGCGGCCTCTGTCCACACGGTGGTCCTGTTGGAAGGCAAGTCCTGCATTGCACCTCTCCTGCAAAGCCCTCTCTACGTGCTTAAGTTTCTCTGCCCGGAGTACTTTCACCCACTCCCTTGACACTTGGCTAACTCCTCATCCTTCAAGTATCAACTCAGACCCCTCCTCCCACAAGGAGCCTCCTGTGACTCCACGATTTTATTAGGTGCCTTGTCCAGTGCTCTCGGAATGTTCTGCCCTTGCCTGATCCCAACACTTAGCCTCTTGCACTAGAAGTGTCTGCTTTCCTGTCACCTGTCTCTATTCTTCACTGTTCTCTACACTCCAAAAGGGCACATCTGCATCCTGAATGATGCCTGAACAAAGCCGGCAATAAACATGTGTTGAGTGAATAACAAATGAACAAATGAATGGATAAGGAGCAAGTGAATGAATGACTTAGGATATATAAATGGAAAATAATAACCCATAACAGAAGGTCATCACCACGGTGGTAACTGAGCCCATTATGCAGGCGACAGAAACACAGGATGGAGGGTGAAAGGTCTGGGGCTGATCAGCAGGCGAGCAAGAGGGGGAGGGAGGGGCCTGGTAGAAAGGCCAGGAGGACATCTGAATAAACGGGTCCTTTCTATCCGATGCCCCATGCTCGGAAATCTCAGCTCCCTGAGACTGAGGTTCATCAATAAGGAGGCTTATACTATTTTATAAACTTTCTTTAAATTAAAATCAGGAAACACACACACATCCGCATCTACCCCACAGACATCTTCGTCGCTGAAAAGTTCTCCCTATAAAATAAAAGAAGCTGTTTAAATGTCTTCCTTCCAAGCCAGCCCCACAGAGCTGGAGCTGAGAATACATTAGCCTTTAATGAAGTGAGACTCTCATCTTCCAGGAGACACCTCATTTAGCGCAATTGTTTCAGAGCCATTACAGAAAGACAATTACAAGGAAGCGGGGAGAGTAATTGGAAATGCTGGCAGGAGTTGGGCGAAATGATAATAAATAAAAATATTCAACCTAATAAGCTTCCAGGAGGGGGTGGGATGAAGAAAATCAACATAATTAGAACTGAACCTTAGCAAGGAAAAACAGACAGCAGGGTGGCAAGTGCTCAACTTGTACAGAAAGAGAGAAGAAGTCGCATGCAGGGACCATGATGCCCGGGCCGCAGGCCGCTGGCCCCTCCGGAAGCTGCTGAAGGGTGGAGGGGGTGCCCACAGCCCGCAGCTCGGTGAAGGCTCTGAATGTGCTGTTCCTGGCTACGGAACCCGGGGATGTGAAAAAGGCAGGCCAGCCTGGCGCAGCCGGGGGTCCTCCGTGTGCTGAGAGGAGGCCCAGGGAGGCCAGGACAAGAGCCCAGCTGCACCCTGGATCTGCCACCTCTTTCTCTAGTCCTGCAGCCACGGGCGAGAGGCCTCAACTTTCTGGGCTGTGCTCTCTCACTGTAAGGTGAGGGAGGCGAGCTGTAAGACCTATGAGCGGTCTATCTGTCTTCTGTGGAGGCCGCCTCCCTCTCAGGTTCACTCCTTATCTGATAGGCCCCTCTGCGGTTCTGAAATTTCAACACAGGGTCTACAAGTTCAGCGGAGAGACTCAGCCTAAGCATCATTTAAATACGAATCACTCGTGACCCACTGCACTGCCCCAGGGATGCTAACCACACGCTGCTTGTTCTGGCCTGGTCACGCCCGCCAGGGTCTAGCACAGCTCCTGGAACATGACTGTGTGCTGGTGGGTCTGTCTCCCTCAGAGGCTGGGAGCACTGGCCGGAGCAAGTGCAGAGGAAATGGGACCAGGCCTGGTTGTTTCAAAATAACCCCAGTGAACAGGGAGTGCTGACTTCCGTTATGAAGATTTCTCGTTTGGTTGGCTTTTGTTTAGTTGCTTTTGAGGGAAAGGAATGTAAGTAATTTGAGGTTGGGGACCTCAGATTTGTCACCCATACCTAGCTCACAACGTGGTACACAGCAGACATATTTTTTTGTTGCATAATGGGTCTCTAGTAAATACATTGTGTACTGTCTGGAGTAGACAATTGGGAGTTAAGTCAAAGTCAAATTTTAAAGCTTTAAAAGATTCTCAGATAGTCTCAATCAATTCAAATAAATATAATTCAAGTCACACTTGATTTACCAAGTACCTACAGCGTGCCACACCTGGACACTCACAGGGGAATAGGATCCCAAGTTCCTTTCCCTAAACAATTTGCTGTGTAGCCAGATTCAGGGTGTAAAGCTTTGGGCAGGAGGTGAGGCCACACTAGGGGGTGGGATGTTTGTCTGGAGACACTAACAAATAACTGTTGTCTCACCTCCTAAACAGTGGGCAGTGGCCCAACTCCATGGTCCTCAGTTGAGTTTACCCTAACAGTAAAAAATTTTAATACACCTTCAATATATACATATGAAACATGCGTATGTGTGTATATATATTAGACATACTGTTCTACCAATGCATGATGGTTCTTACGGAACATAGTCAACAATAGAAATCTAACAAGGATGAGATAAAAATATAAATATATTAAGTTGTAATATTTTCTTCTCTTATTCCAATGGCCCATCTTGCTTACTCTGTTTTGGAGACTTTGCATGTAGAGTATCGGTTTCCCGAGACTTGACAGGCCTGCCCCACAGAAGTAATTCCAGTCTGCTCAGTATACAAAACAGAATTTAACACCTGTTTTTCTTCTGCTGGCCACAGCATCCAGTTTCCAGTGACTGGTGACAAATGTGCCTCCAGGTCCATTAGAACACTGGGACAGAGAAGTCCAAGCAGAGGATGGGAGAAGAACCCAGACACCTCCCTCTGAGAGAAGCCAGGAGTAGTCCCATTCATTCATTCATTCATTCATGCATGCATTCAGAACGAGTGTACTATAAATTCCACCAGGTGCCATCCAGGAGCAGTGAGGGTGACAGAACCATCAGCCACGGGCCCTGCACTGACCAGCTGCATGGAAGAGGACTGACGCAGATACACTTGTGATGTAGGTGGACGCTGGCCAGTGTTGGAGATTCAGGCCAGATGCTCTGGGAGGAGAAACTGCTTTTGCAGAGGGATCTTGGATTTGTGGAAGAGGTGGCATGGGATCATGGAGGATGGGCAGGGCTTGGCCATGCAGAGGGAGAAGAAAGACTTTTCAGGAAGAGGAAATGTCTGTGGCAAAGACACAGGCACAGTGAATTAAGGGGGTCATTCTTCTCTGACTGTCCTTGGCTCCATCTGGAGATCCCATCCCAAGGCCAGTGGGAGGGAGAAAATACTTACTAGAATTGCAAATAAAAGAGGCAGGGACATGCTCTGGGAATGAACACCCCAGAAACTAGAGCCTACTGTCTGTGTCCATGGGGGAGACACACACACACACACACACATACACACACAAACACACACAAGTTCTTTGGTTGATCACTTTCTACCTCCCCCACCCTCCCCAACCTTCCCTCTGAGATTCCCCAGTCTGTTCTATATTTTTATGTCTCTGGATCTATTTTGTTCATCAATTTATTTTGTTTACTAGATTCCACATATGAGTGAGATCATGTGATACTTGTCTTTTTCTGAATGGCTTATTTCGCTTAGCATAATACTCTCCAGGTCCCTCCATGCTGCCTCAAAGGGTAAGAGATCCTTCTTTTTCACTGAAGACAAGCATTTATTAAGTGCCAAAGACTAACAGGAGAGGAAGGTATTCTAGTAACAGGCCTTCTCTTCTGCTAGGGATGGACCGAAAATGATCTGGCCTCCAGGCAAGGCAGAGCAGGTGACCCCGGGGGCCCATACTGGGTCTAGGATGCTACACTCTGAACTCTTTACCTGGACTCTTTTACTTGGGCGACGCATCTCTAGTAAAGACATTACAGTGTGATAAACAGTCACAGTAAGATGACCAAGGTGCACCAGGAGCTCAAGAAAAATAACCCCCTAGCTGCGATGTGGTCACAGACTACACAACACCCAGAAACGAGCTCTAACCAGGTAAACAAGGGGGATGAGGGGCATTCTAGGCAAAAAGAACCTCACACGGAGAAGCAGAGAGGCACAAAGGTACAGAAACCCCAAATCCTGCTAGTAAAGACAGAGCGTCCTAGGACCCAGCAAATCCAAAGAAAGCAGGAACCCTCGGATCCCAGGGAGGAGACAAGAAGCCCGGAGTTCACTCTCAGCTCACCCCGCTGTGCCTAGAGCTGGGTACTACACACAGTCAGTGGTTATTAACGTGTTGATTCTCGGAAGTAAGAACTGGGATAAGCAATTCATTCTTACAAAGCCCCAGGCAGGGCCACATGTGGAGATGCAGTTATTAAATCTGATGAGAAAGGGAAGGAAGAGAAGAGGGAGGAAGAAGAGCTGAGATAGGGGGTGCTGCCCGTCATCTTGTCGGGAGAGCACCCGCCCCTCGATATCCAGGAGCAGGCACTGGATAGGGGAGGTAGGCAGATCCGTGGACAGAAAGGAAAACTAGCAACAGTGTTCTGACTCCTAAAGCAGCCTCAAGCATGCCCATTATTCCTTCAATTTTCCCAACCTCCTGTAAGATGAGACTGCTCTTACTCTTTAACCAATGAAACCAAGGCTAAGACATGGTCCTCTCTCATTAGGGAAGGACGTGGGAGAGCAGGATTGGCGCTCAAATCACTGCACTCCCTTCTCCTGATGCTTCCACCGGGCAGATGGGAGGGCAAGGCAGAGATGGACACCAGCAGGTGGTGTACAGCCCCAGATTCAGAATCCCCTCCCATGTCCTCATGTTCCACCGCCGCCCCCAATATCCCTAGAGAAACCCAGGGTTGGTGAGGACCTGCCCAGGGCCCAGGCTGGAAATGCCAGCAGTCCTCCCTGGAAGGCTCTCTGGTAAGGGCATCTCAGAAGGACCCTCAGTAGACCAGCCCACAGCAGCCTCCCATCCCTCCTCACCCTGCTCCTTACCCCAGGAGGGATGGCAGGCTGCTGTGGTCTGGTCTACTGAGGGTAGAGCTGGCCTACTGAGGGTAGACCAGCACCCAGCACCCACCCCACAAAACCCCTGAGCCCTTCCTAGCCCTGACATTGCTCTCCTCCCAGGAGTTGAGAGCCCTGGGGTCCAGTCTAGCCTCTACCACTAAACCCTCGGTGACCCCAGGCAAGCTGTTGCCTCATTGAACCTCAATTTCCCCACTCAGGAATTCTGTAATCTCTAAGGTCCTTGAGCCTCTTCCTCACTCACTTCCCCTTTGCCTCCCTGCTCCACCCACAAAAGCCAGGAATCCCTTCCCTCCGGTGAGTCACCTGCAGGCCGACACCCCATCCTAGACCCTGGGGACCGCAGGCTTCGCCATCCTAGTGGCAAGGTCCCCGATTCAACACCAATACCAACTGCTTCACCTGAGTGAGAAGTCCAAGTGCAGTGGAAGCCGTGTGGACCTGAGTTCAAATCCCACTGCTCCTCTTCCTGGCTGTGGAACCAGGAATGTGTTGTGTAACCTTTGGATTGAGCCTGGCTCCCTGAGCTGTGCTGGGAGAGGACCTGTCTCCGGGGGTTGGTGGGAGGCTGCTAATGCATGAGGAGCGCTGAGTGCTGTGACTGTCACACAGCTGACACTGGTTCTCTTCTTTGGTCCCCTAGATCAGTGCCCTGCCAGCCGAGGGGATCACAGGGAAGAGGAAGAGAGCTGCTGCCCATGCCCAGCTGTCACCATGGCTGAGCAGTTTCATGATGACAAAGCCCACCCTCCACCAGGAAAGGGCTCCCCCAGGGAGAGATCAGGTGGGTCACGTGAGTGTGACACTTTTTAAAAAAATGGGTTTAAAGTTATGAAACAACAGCAGTGAAATCCTCCTGCCTCTGCAGGTACTGGGGCCCAGGTGGGAGTCAGGGGTATTAAACTCACCCACCTTCTCTGACAAGACCGGGTGGTCTTGAGCCCGGACACAGTCCCTCTCGTGGTCTCCTGCACCAGAGAGTGGCTGCACCACAAGTCCCAGCCTGGAGAGGGATCCGTCTTGTGGACCAACCTCACGGGCACCCCCAGGTGCCCCCACCCCCCTAGCCTAATTCGGTCCTAAGTATTCCTAAGGTGGCTCCCATTTCCCGCTGTAATAAATGGCACAGAATGCAAATGGAGGTGGATGTGGGACACAGATGTTTGCACTAATTTAATTGAGGGAACACCTTGGATTAAACACTTTGCAAAACACTCACAAACAGGTTCAGTGCATTCGGTAATGAAAAGCCTGCCAGCCTCTGGCACTGCTGTGGCTGCCTGGGGCTCCGGGAGACTGGGGCTCCGGGAGAGTAGCGGGGAGCGGAGGGGGTTGGAGGATGCCATGAACAGGGTAGGGACAAGATGCCTCCAAACCCAGGGCTGAGGCAAGGGAGCTGGTCCCTGTGAGGGCTTCCAGCAGATTCCCCACCAGCTGGGCCCGCTCAAAGAGACAGAATCTGGAGGGGCTGGGAGGGAAGGGAGCAGCACCTGCTTCCCCAGGTGGGTAACTGCTCACCTGTGGGGGTCAGCAACAGGCAGTGTCTCCCTGTCCTCAGCTCCAACCTGCAGGCCTCACTGCCATCTGGCTGACAGCCAGTTGCCCACCCATATGGGATTGGAGTCCCAGGCCCAGTGACCCCGGGAAGATCGCTGATTTGACCTTCTGGGCATGCGGGAAGGTGAGAAATATCTCTCAGAAGTTTGGGGGCATTGGCAGTGCTAAGTTCCCTAAAGCTTCTTCTTCCTCACCTTCCCCTACAGCTTAGGGTGCCTCAAAGCTCAATCCTGGGCACCTAGAAAACCTCCACCCTTCCCTTGGCCATTCCCCATCCACCCATTCATCCTCAGTACCTGCCTGAGAGGTGTGCTGTGGTGAGGGAGGGAGGCAGGCATAAGTAGTTCTGTGGTAAGTGCCCTCAGGGAGGCATGCATGGTAACCTGGAAGGGGACAGTGCACCAACTTGGCAGAGAGGGGAATGGGGGAAAGGATTTCAGCAGAGATGATGAGGCACCGAAGTCGAGGCAATTGCAGAACCTCAGGAGAGACCATCCACCTGGGCCACATGGGGACAGGTGGCCGCATGAAGGTGGGCCTACTTCCACCAGCCTTCCCTCCCACCGCGGCCCCAGTTTCCATAGTTGGGCAGATCTGGAATCAGCTTCTGTAATGATTGCTCTGTAAGCCTCAGAGTTCAAATCAGGCCTGATGATTTTATATTCCTAAAAACAGAATCCCTAATTTCCAAACACAAGGATCACTTCAAGTGTAATGATCATTATAATAATAACCTCTCATACTTGTGTGGTGCTTTATAGTTTATAAGACACTTTCACATATCTCCTATAATCTTCCACCAACAGCCCTTTGAGAAAGCTAGAATAGGTGGTATTAGTATTCAAGTTCCCATACGAAAATTACAGCACTACGACTCAAACTCAAGTGTGGCCCCAAAGTTATGCTTGTCCACTCAATTCATTCATTCAATCATTTCGTGCATCACGGAGTATTTGTTGAGCACCTACTACTATGTACTGAGAAACACTTCACACTCAGAGCATGGCATGGTGGGGATGTTAAGATGAAGGGGCGGCCGCTGACAGACGCCCATGGACCAAAGGGAAAATGCCAGGGCAAAAAGCAAAGCACCAAAACTCAGGACCCAATAAAATCACAAAGCTACTCTCTTCAAACACTGCCTCTCTCTCTCTCTCTCTCTCTCTCTCTCTCTCTCACACACACACACACACACACACACACACACACCACAGCCTACACATGCACATATGATATAGACACATTGTATATACACCCTTATTACACACGGAGGTCTGAATTGTTCTCCCGGGCTGTCCCCATGCCCCCAGCATGGAACACAGACTCCTCCATTCCTGTTGTCTCCACCACTGCCTGGGTAAGAGTCCAGAACTGGCCACCACAGGCCACTCTGTGTGGCCTGAGCTCTGCCCCATTCCCCAGCACACAAACCCAGACACAGGGACTCCAGCACACGTGTGAGATCCGGCTTCACAGGCAGCAAGTGTATGACACACTTCTGGTAGGGCTTAGGTAAGGAAGGGTGGGTGGATGGATAGATGAATGGGTGAGTGGATGAATGGAGGAATGGGTAAATGGGGGGGGCGGAGATGGGCAAGCATAGGAGCTTTCACCTGCTATGGGTAGATCCTGGGGGCCCCACAGTGGGCCCAGTTACAGGACACTGCCCTGCCCTCTGACAAGGACAAAGGAGCCCCAGTTCCCTCTGCAAACACAACACCCTCCTTAGGATCCATGTGAGAATGTGGGACAGGAGACACTTTCACCTGGTACAGGGCCTGGCACACAGAAGCAATGAGGGCCTTCCCACCCCACAAGTAAAGGCAACAGTAAAGGTAAAAGACTGTCCAACTCCACACAGCTCCTGATCTCCAACCACCGTCCCTCCTGGGGTTTGGGGGCCCAATAGAGAGACCCTCTCTATTATCCACTCTCTTCTCCTTGGTCTATTCATCCATCACCTCATTCAACCAACCTTGTAGGGTGCCTGTCATAGCCAAGCACAATTCTAGGCACTGGGATTAGGAGAAGAATAAGGTTTAGTCCTTAACTTGGGTAGACAGACAACCAACCACAACTGGGTCCTGTGATGACACACGGGACAAAGGAGTGCAGCCACGTTTCAGGAAGAGGGACGCTTTGTAAGGAGGATCACGGGAGGTATGTGAGCTGGGCATTACAAGTGGAGCGGTTATCCAGGCAGAGGAGATTCCAGGCAGAGGAAACAGCAGTGTGAAAGCACTGAGGTGTGAAGCTATGCAGAGCATTTGGGCACCGGTGTATTTGGGGTTCAGGGGTAGAAGAGTGCCTGTGTGTCTGAGTGTCTGTAACTAACAGGAAAGAGGGAGTAACGAGGGTGTAGGAGATAAAACTGGACAAGTAGACAGAGTGGAGCTGCAAAGCCCCAGGTCAGCCAGGCCCAGGAAGCTGTGGATGGTGGAGAACCACTGGGGATGATGGAGCACAGGCCAGGCACAGTCAGATACAACAGCATTCATTAGGCTCCAGCTCTTGTAGGCACAGTGCTGGGCATCTCCAACCGTCGGAGGCTATGCTTGGCTGATGATAAATGAATGTGAGGAGGTGTTCTCTCTGTGATTCATGCAGATATCCCTGGAGAAATGGCCAGCTAACAGCAAATGCAAGGAGAGGGGTTCCCACATCCCCATCGTCTCCAGCATCACCCGGTGGCATCACCACTGGTCCCCTCCACCCACCACGCACAGCTGGAGTCCCTGGGAGCAGAGCTTGGAAATCCTCAGCACCTCCTGGGATTCGGGAAGAACTTGAGAAGGGACAATGGAGCCACAGGGAAAGAAAAAAGGGGGGAATTCCTCAGGCTGTCTGAATTTATGAGTGTTTGGATGTCCAGGAAGCAGGAAAGAAAGGCAAGGAGGGTGGTGGCAGCCACCTTGCAGTTTCCAAACCCTGCTCCCCGCCTCTCTGGTCCTCCTGCTCAGAGCAAGGAGTTTCTCCCTCCATCTTCCTCTCCCCTCCCCTTATCTCCCGGTCCTCCTTCCCCGGCCCCCTCCAGAAAGGTTTATGGAGAAGACTCCAGATAGCCCCCTCTCCTGCAGGCACAGTCACACCAACTGAAAGGAGATTTAATTAGCAAAATCTCGTTAGGCAAACGAAATTATCCGTAAGACAATAGTCCTCTGGACAGGGGGTATGATTAAACAAAGCCATTAATTGAGAGTCGCATTGGCAGCTCCCTGGATGCGTCCATCTCCCCGGCAGGCTCCACTTTGCTTCCTTGAGCCAGAGGAACCTTCTCTGCCTCCTCCCGCCCCCCCCCCGCCCCCTCCCCAGTTTGTCTCCCCTTCCAGAGCCCCTTCAGTCAGGGCTGCAGCCCTCTGCATCTCATCAGCAGCCTCCCTGCCACCAGATTCCTGCTAAAGTGCCTTGATTGCATAATGTCTATTTGCATAATGTAAATTGCAATCTCCTAGCTCGGGAGGCAGGAATCACAGAACAGCCATTATTTTTTACCACTCCACAAAAATTCTACATTTAGAAAGCAGATTTGCAGCTCAGAAAGTCGCATAAATCTGAATCTGCCAGCAACGCCATTAAATCACACCAATTAAGCCGGACCGACGAAGAGCCCCTGTCACTGTTCCCTGCACACTCGAGGACCCCAGCCCAGATGGAGGCCCTGGCAAACTGGAGGCCACCGAAGCAGGGCTGGGAGCAGGAGCTGTGAGAGGTAGGAAATGATGTCTTATAAACCTTAACACACACTCCAAGCACTGGCGCCCATTAAGACCTGGTGAGAAAGGAGAGAGGGGGCGGGACTAGCGTGAGTTATTTCTAAGCTTGTTGCCTGATTTCTTATGGGCACACAATCTGTCTGCAGACTTTTGATTTATGGAGCAGGAGAGAGCATATGAGGAAGAAGCCTGCACCTGCAGCAAAGGTGGAGGGGAGAGCCAAGGACTTCATGGAGGAGTGAACTGTCCCTGCCTTTAGCAGCTCGTCGATGGCCTGTTCTCTCTTCTCCCAAGTTCCCTCCAGCCAAGTGAGAGAAAACGGAGGACGAATCCTGCTCTAACTGGGCTGCGCTGGAATCTGAGTTCCTATAAGAGCTGTTTCCTGGGGTCACTGCGGGAGAGGTGAGTCACAGGGCCCTGGAACGGGACATTCCCCCTGACAACTACTCATGATTCCAGCTTCCCCACGGCACTATACCTGGCTACTCTTGCCTCTTTATTGCTCATTCAATATTCATTCGCCAAAGGGCAAGATGCTAATGTGTATTATTAAAATATCAATAGTTTATGAGTGAACTTTTACAGAAGGTACAGTTAAAGGGAAGGTTCTTGACCATCTATGGCAGAAGAAATGGAGAACAACCTTCCAGCTCCACCTTTTATTTATTCACTGGGTGGGTGAGTGACTGAACCATGCTGGTAGCTATGGGGTGCAGGAGTGGCTCGAGGGCTGTCACATGCTGGATTTCGTTTAGTCCCACGGAATCCCAGGAAGCATGTACAATCCCATTCCCAGTCTAGAGATGATGAATCGAAGACCAAAGAGATGTGCCCGGGATCATAAGTCACAGGTGGGATTCAAACCCAGCTTTGGACTTCAAACCCAACGTATGCCCCCAAGTTGGAGCCTTGAAGATGCAAATGATCTTTACGTGTTTACTTGTTTCCTTCCTTCAGCTGCCCAAATGAAACATTAGTCTCCTCACCTGAGTTTCCCAGAAGAGGGAAGGAGAGAACAGAAAATCATTACATGCTTCCCACAGATCCAGTTCAAGAGAGTAGGCCCCACTTTACATACCTAAGCAAGTTCCCAGAATCTTTTCTGCATATTTAGAATCTCAGAACTGGGAGTGACACTGGATATGACATAATCAGACATCCCCATTTTATAGGAGAGTAAACCCAGGTTCTTGGAGCCACACAATGAAGTGGTTTCCTAATTTGATTTCAACTCTGTCACTAACGTTCTCTGTCACTCACCAGGGTATTTCTGGTGTTCTCTGAGCCCCCACCTTTTCCATAATATGAAGATAATAACAGTATCTCATAAAGTAGTGTAAGGGTTCAAGGAGAAAATTCAGTCAAGCGCCTAGCTTAGTGTCTGCATGTAGTAAGTGCTCAATAAATGTTGGTTATTAACATTACTATCAAACTGACTTGTGGAAGACACCAAGACTCCCTCCAAACGCCAGCACCTTTCCAGCAAAACCAAGCCCGCCTTCCCCTCTCTTCTCTGCCCCTCCCTTTCTGCATTAGACACTCTCAGATCATGGTCCTTTGGGGAAACCGACTGGCTCGGTGTCCACTCTTTGGTTGCTTGAGATTAGTTTCTATCCCCTTAATTCACAACAAGGCATCCAGGGCACTATAATTCTCTTCCAAATTTAGCTGCATCTGTGTTGGGAAAATGACAAAGGAAAGGAACCTGGTCCTTCAGGACCCCCACCCCCACCCCCAGCCCCCGACAGATTACAGTGTGTGTGGGAGGGAAGGAGGGAGACAGAGAACAGAGGTGGGGCAGGAAGTAAGGGTTGCCCATACCCGCCCCCCCCCATCCCTCTGTCCCCAGCACCACCCTGGCAGCCTCTTAAGCCCTGATCTTTGACTAGAATGTACCCCAGCTTGAAGGCCATGAGGTTGGGGGTGTGGGGAGCCCTGGATGGGAATGAAGGGCTCAGGGCTTGTGGAGCCCTTGGTCACAGGTCTAGGCCTCCCTCCAGACCTGGCGCGTCAAACTGTGGGTTGCAAACCAGACCCACTCTTGCAGAGCTGGACTACAAGGCAGAGGCTTCCACCAACTGCAGGGCCTCCTGACCCCTCATGTCCTCAGGAAGTCCCACCTCGGGAGGAGGCCTAGCAGGGTCTCCGGGAGGCCTTTAAACCCTGAAGTCTGTGAGTTAAGAGACAGTTTCATGATCTAAGGCAAGGGTTTCTTTAGCCTGTCCTTGAAAGTAGAGGAGGCCACATAGAGCCAGACTCGACAAACACAAGTTGTGGTGGACTGTGTTCCGCAAAGGCGGCTGCAACAACACACATCCCCTCCCCACCCATCTCTTCTTCAGTGCGCTGCCGGACTCCCTGCGAGACGTGGTGGCGGAGTTCCACGGTCCTGTCTTTAAACCTCGTGGCCTCTAACTGCCTCGGTGAAGAGACTGTGGTGGAGGTGACACTGCCTGCCTCCGGAGGGTAGGTCACAAAGGCAACAGAGCTTCCTCCTGGCTCTCACTCTCTCGGGAGGCTCCCTCTTGCCATCCAGCCACCAGACTGCGAGGAAGCCCAGGCTACACGGAGAAGCACATGAGCCTGGATGGTGGTCTGGCTAAGGTCTCAGGCAACAGCTAGTATTCAGCCCCCAAATTATGAGCCTTTAGATCAAGCATGTCAAACTCAAGCTCACAACGAATATTTTTGCAGCCCAGCCAATGTAATGGTATGTAAAAAACGTTTTAATAAAAATTTCGTAACTTAATTTTCACAATATCCTGTTATACATAATTATTAATAACGAACTACAATGTTCACTAATGACTGATTACTATAATCGTTTTGCATTCATTTCCCTATTCGCCTTACATGGAGGTGCACCATTTCTCTCCACTAATACCAGCAGCGAATATTTTAGCAGTCGACTGCCACGTCATTAGTCGGGCTGATTTGTTTGGTGTGCTCAACAGGAACTATTTTGCTTTCGGAGAACAAGAAAAATAGGTTTATTTGCATTACGCTTATTAATTTGTGCAGTTATTCAGTGTCTGGTAAATTAATGTTCAAGAAAAAAATATTAATTTTTATTAAAATGTTCTATTATTTTATGTTAACAATTACTCATTTATTTCAGCCCTTTGTATTCAGCATGTCTCGATCAAAATAAATCTACATTTCTATGAAAATTGAATCTTTTGTTTTTTTGCGGCCCACATAAACTTAAACCTTGTTTATTTGGCCCGTGTTAGCCTTTGAGTTTGACATGCTTGCTTTAGATGATTCTAGCACCCAGACTTTTATCTGCCCCAGATGAACCCCAGACCTGATGGAATAGAAACCAGCTGTCCCTACTGGGTCCTATTTGAACTCATGCCTCCCGGATTATATGAGCATAATAAACATTGTTAAGTTGTTAAGTTTGGGGGTGGTTTGTTACACAGCCGTACGGACTGGAACACCACTGAGATTAAATTAGGATGTTTGCTGTTTCCCGCTCAAATACAGCCTTCCCTGGTCGTCTCTCTGAGACACCACAGTTTCCGGCTTTTCCCTCCTCAGCTGGTCCCAGGCCCTCTGAACCTGCCTCTCCTCATCCTCTTCCCCCCACACTTGAAAGATCATTTTAATCTTCCCGTGTCTGAGTCCTGGGACCTGAAGAAACGAGTTTTTCCTTGTTACTCCATGCAGTTTTTCCTTGTATCCCTGCCAGGGAGGTGTCCCTGGGTGTGGGTGGCCCGGGAGCCTGGTGCCCGCAGGGACAGGCAGAGAACATGAAGACCTATTTCCCCCCCATACTTGGCTCTCATTAAGGTTCACGCTCAGCTTGCTCCTCGCGTACTTGACTTGACTTATGAGGTCCCTCTAACCTCCGGTGCGAGGAGACATCGATTCTCACAGAGGTCATTATCTTTCTGCTCTGGCTCCCTCACCCCAGCCCTGTCTCCTAGGTAGGCTTTCCTGGAACAGGATGAGGGAGGCGCCCTTCCCCGCCCCCTGGACCTGGGGGTCCAACCACTCCAGACCCTGGGCTGGAGAGGAGGTGCCCTGGGAGCCGTGGCCGTCAATCACAGAGGCGACCAGCACTAAATCGCAGACCATTAGGCGGAGGGCCGGCGCCCTGCTCACTCACCGGGCAGCCATCGGCAGGATGTTAGATGATCGCAGGGCGGCCATTCTTATGATTTATTCAAATACTCATTACAGTCAATCTATTTTTACACAGAGGTGAAGATGTGTGCTGATAACGGTTAATCATTTATAATTCCATGGACTGGTTGGAAGCCAATGTACTATCAAAGTTGCAGCAGCAGCCTCGGCCCCGGCAGCCCCAGAGCAGGGCGGAGAAGCTGGGGAGCCAGGGCAGCCCAGGCCCAGCTCACACCTTCGGCGCAGCACGAGGCTGCAGGACGTGAAGAGGTGGGAATCCCAGATGAGCCCCAGACCCCCAGCCTGGGCCAGAGGATGCTCGGCATGTGACTGCAGCGGAATTGCAGAAAAGGGTCCAGCTGGAGCTACCAAAGGAGGCTCCACAGAGGAGGCTGCACTGAGGCCGGGTCCTACAGGTGTGTGCATCTTGCCAAGTGGGAGAACCAATATGAACCAACAAGCACAAGGATAAGGTAGAAGGTTACTGTGTAATGGGAAGGAAGCGACAGCGGTATTTCCTTGTCCTTCCTCACCCCTCCCTAGAAATAACCAGATGTAACAACAAGGGCTATGACCTCAGCCCAGGCCCTGCTATCTCTGACCCCCAGGCTTACTCCATAGACAACAGGGGCCGGAGCCTGGGTCAGTATTGCAAATCCAAGAGCTGCCCTCTCCGACACGTCTGACACACATAACACGGCATGTCCATCCACTGCGCCATCAATAGTCTAAGTAAACAGAATGTTGTGTTGTCACATTCAGACTTAAGCTAATGAGAGTAGTTTATGTTCTGACTAGCCCATTGTTGATTTCTCCGTAGTTTATGTTCTGACTAGCCCATTGTTGATTTCTCATGCACAATGCATGGCTGTTAAAGATCAGGTTCAAGGCTGGTCTTTAACCCATAACCTTATCGAGTCACCACAGAAAACGCCGATCAAATTTACTTACAGTTCACAGTCCCTCTTCTGATGAGTGGCATGGAGGACAGAAAGCCTCAGAGTCCTGCTCCAGACTTCACCTGTCAACGAAAGAAAACATTTTTATAGACTGTGTACGATTCTGCTGGGAGTGAGAGCCAAGATGAGGAGGACAGTACAATCAGAAGTAGGTCTTGCCAGGAGCAAAGCCAGCCTGGCAGCCCTGTGCCCACAGTGCTGAGTGGTTAAGTCTCCTGAGCAAGGCACTCCTGGGGCAAAACGATGCTTGTAGACAGCTAACCAGGACAAAGAGACAGGATCGCCCTCTCTTACCTGCTGGTGGCCTCGGTTTCTCTGAGTTCCACCCCCATCCCTATAGAAATCGCAGAGAAAGAGAGGCTCATGGCTGTGGAGAGCCCTGAGCTGGCCGAGGCAATCATTATTTACTGACACCTCCTGTCTGATGGGAGACCCCAGGCAGGGGACAGAGCTGAGCAGCCCCCGGGAATTTGTAGTCTATGTGGGGAAGGCTGCAAAAAGCAAGCAAACAAACAACAAAACTAATGCTGTTGCTGATGGCAAGAACAGGGAAGGGTGATGTAGGAGAGGACTTTCAAGCAAAGGTGCGGAGTCCAGTTGGGCTGCAAGGAAAAGAATGCGCGTGGAAAATAATAGGGCAAGTCTGGGAAGATCAAAAACATGACTGCTTTTTATTCTCCTTCTGAGGTAAAGCAACATGAACAAGAACAGGGAGAGCCCAGCACGCATCACCGGGTGTCTGCTCTGTGATTTACACTCGCAAGGTGCAGCAGGAATAAGATCCATGGGTCCTGTTATAAAAGTGCCGCCGCATCATTGGGGGAATAAGATTAACCACATGAAACAGCATCAGATAAGACAAGACTATATATATGGCCGTGCCGAGCTGTGTGGTGGAGACTATAATTCTCTCTCCACAGAAAAATGAAGTCGGAAAGAGATGAAGCACTCAAGGAAGTTTCCAGGGGTCTTGGAGAACTGGAAAGGAGAGATTTGGCTGATGGGAAGGGAGAGAGGGGGCATCCCAAGAAAGGGGAGCAATCCCAGCAAGGATGAGAGAAAGAAGCACGCAGAGCCCTGGGACAATGCAGAGGCCAGCCTGCCCGAGAGAGTCCAGAGCAGGGACTGACACTGAATGAGCCGGCTGGACCGGAGCGTCCAGAGCTTAGAGTGTCAGACAGAGAGGCCAGGCTGGGCTGTGAGCTCACGGAGCCATTGAAGTGTCTGATTTTTAAAAAAAATATATTTTATTGATTTTTTACAGAGAGGAAGGGAGAGGGATTGAGAGTTAGAAACATCTATGAGAGAGAAACATCAATCAGCTGCCTCTTGCACATCCCCTACTGGGGATGTGCCCGCAACTAAGGTACATGCCCTTGACCGGAATCGAACCTGGGACCCTTGAGTCCGCAGGCCGACGCTCTATCCACTGAGCCAAACCGGTTTCGGCTGAAGTGTCTGATTTTTAATTCAAGTACAGTTGACACACAATACTACATTAGCTTTAGGTGTACAGCACAGTGATTCGACATCTACATACCTACCCAGTGATCACCACAAGTCTAGTTACTGTCACCACACCAAGTTACCATGGAAGGCTTTTCAAGAAGGAAGTGACATGAAGAGAAGTCCTGCCCCATCTCCACAACCTTTAGTATTTATTTTCCTTCTATTTAAGACAGAGAGGCTCCTTGGAAGAAGTGGGACGTCAGGTAGAAGACTCAGGCACGGGGCGGGGGGGGGGGGGGGGACGGGCAGGGGGGCGGGTAGTGTGATGTGCCCATGAGAGGAAGATGTCCTTTTTCATGATGGTGTCCCCCAGGATGAGGCACTTCCTCTGGGGTTGTCTACCACCATCAGCATGACATCAGAGACAAGACCAGATCTGAGGATGAGGGCTACATCTTATACGTCTGTATAGCCCTGGAACCCAGCAGAATCCCCAGCATGCATCAGGTTCTCAGAAATGTTTAATAATGGACTCTGTTCATTCCAACCAGAATCCACAACCAGCAGCTCTGAACCAGCCCCTGATTGGCAACGAGCTCAACTTGTATTCTTCTAAAGTATGATCACGTGGCTATTGAGCATACTAGACTCAGTACAGGAAGTCTCCAAACTGAACTGCAGGGAGCGGACCTTCATCCCTGCCCCTGGGACTGGCTGTGGAGACACCGGCATCTTGGAAGAAGATATGGCAGACTTGCCATGTGCATAGGCTGCAAAGCTGCGAGGGGTGGTTGCTATGCGAGAGACATGGATTCAAGGGTGCTATAATGCTTTTAACATGCTGAAAGGATGGGCCAGAACTAAAAAGTCAATCTTTCCTCTATCGGTTTTTACTTTTTGCACAGTAACATCATGGCAGCCATAAATATAATAATTTTGAAGATAACGTACAAGTGCCTACAATCCCATCACTCTAAACCATTAAATTATATTATGTCCACATGAAAATCCATTTTTATTTTTTACAGAATTGTAGAAAATTTCTGACAAGAGTATATACACTAAATCCTACTCTCACATTCAAAAATCAATTGCAAAAACACAGCATAGGTGACCTGGTTTTTTTAAAAAGTGGGCTGAATCAAATGCAAGCTCAGGATGAGCCCAGGGTGTGGTATCATTGCCAAACCCATTAATCATGATCTTAGGTGTATTAATAGTCATACCATGTCCAACCGAGGGGCACATGGTCCCTTATTTTGTGTTTATTGGTGCAATTCTGGCACCATATTTTAATAACTTGGACAGCCATGAGTAGAAGAGAGATGGGCGAAGGCATCTAGTAGTTAAAGTACCGGTAAAACATTCAGTAGTTAATAGTGCAGGCTCTGGAATCAGACTGCACAGCTCTGGCCCTTACTACAGTGTGACCTTGGGCAATTACTCAACTTCTCTGTGCCTCAGTTTTTCATCTGTAAAATGGGGCTGACAAGGGCTCTACCTCTGAGATTAGTTGTGAGGATTGAAGATTTCATATACTGTAAAGTGCTCAGCAGTTCCTTGCACAACATAAGCACTCGCTGAACGTCAGCTATCGCTGTTGCTATTTTCATCATTAGGAGCGGTGAAGTAGAAGATATGGAAGAAGCTAGAGTTGTCCTTTCATTTGTCCCTCTCTAATATCTCCCTTTGGTCCTAGAAATGCTGGCAAAGCAGCAACCTTTCTCCCACATGGTGGTCCTCCAAACATTTGAAGAAACCATGCAAGAGAAACTGTGCTCCTTTGGACTGTAGGATTAGGACTAGCTGATGGATGTTAGAGGAAGCCAGTCTTCCGTTCAACATAAGAAAGAAGTTTCTAGCAGTGAGAACCATCCAAACCTGAGCTGGGCTTCCTCAGATATAGCGAGCTCTCCACACAGGACGGAGGATCCTGCACTGAGAAGCTGCTCCAGAGCGCGGTCTCACCCATCAGCACAATGTCACAAATAGCAGGAGACTGAGGGAGCTGACAAACTTACATGTGGACAAAATACTAAGTGTCTCTTTCACCATCATTTCACTAAGTAATTCAACCCTCTAAAGGTGAGGAAAGCAAAAAGAGCCATCCTTTGAGTTGAATAGAGCATCATGAAAAGCCTATGCCTGCCTCTCACACACACACATGCACACGTGTATGATGCACACATATGTACACATGTGAACATGCAACCTCTCCACCTTGTCCTTGTTTTGCCCTCATGACCATGAACGAGCAGAAAGTCTTCCTGGACTGGCACTGACCCGGGACCCACGCTGGGGAATCATCTGTGCGCATGAGGTTTTAGGCCTTTCCGAAGCCAGCGCTCTGTGGTCCTGGCAGGCGAGCGATCATGTAAAGGCCTTCAGATAAGCACCCACGCAATAATGCAACCAGAATTGAAATGAAGGCTTGTTTTACTCACCATGAAAATAAAATGGAACCATAAATGAGACTGACCAGTCACATAAATAGGAGGAAATTCGTTAAATGGTAAGTGAGGAGGGAGTCGTTGAATGCTCATGTTTGTTTGGAAAGGAGGTGGGGACAGGGACAGAAGAAAGCCTCCATAGGAGGCAGCACGTACTCAAGGACAGCTGAGCGAGCACCATGAAGCTCACCTGGGTAAGCTGTGAGGATGGAGAGAGATGAGCCATGGTTTGAGGTGGAGAGCAGTAGACCAGGGCATCACAGACGTGGGCTTGTGTCCTGACTATCATTAATTTAGTACCTGGTAGCAAATACTGGGCTCTGAGACAGTAACCCAGCCAGCATTGCATGCGCTTCCTCAGAAGAACCAATGCTGATTCACACCCATCCTCAGTCCCCTGGGCCACAGGCAGCGCTGGGCACCCAGTTGTAGAGATACTGGAAAAGGTGCCTCAGTCACATTCTCCAGGCCCAGCCCTGACCCAAGACTCGGTTCTTGGGGCTGTACCTGTACAGAAGACCCTAAAAAGGACTGTTGGCACTGGCAGGCTAATCCTAATAATTTTCCTGCCTGGGAGAAGGAGTTAGAGACACTCATAACCTGTTTACAGAAGGCGGTGAGGAGGGGAGGACATCCATACAGAGCAGTGTGGGCTCCCAGGCGGCAAGGCCCCTGCAGAGGCCACCCCTCCGCGGCCAGAGGATCCGCTCACAGGGCAGCCTGCCTGGCCCTGTGGCCATCCTCTGAGGCGTGAACACATCAAGAGTAAGACTTGCTTATTCTCACCAGGAGTGTCACTGCTCTCCTTCCATCCCAGGTCACTGACCTGCCTCGAGCATCCTTTCTTCTCCTGGGCCCCTAACTGGTCCAGCCTCCAGCCTCTTCCCATCCTTACCTACCCACCACCTCCCAACAACCCGAGAACTCTCTGAAACACACATTTGATCTCATCCACTCGTCCTTAATGCCCTTCGATGACTCCTCATCGCCTGGCAGAGGTGGTCAGCTGGCAGCCCGCAGGTGAACTCTGCCCTGTCCGGTGTCTTTGTAAATTCTGCCACCACCTAAAAAGTGGGAAATCTCATTTAAAAATCCAGATTTCTAACTTTTCTTAAAGACCTGGATGACCTGACGATGCCAATCCTGCATTTCCATGTGGCAATCATTGATCTTGAGTACCAGCTGCCCCTGAATCAGGCCCAGGCCCTCCTTAATGTGACCTACAGAGAGAAGCAAAGCGTCACCCAGAGTCTCTCCTGTCACAGGGCCAGACACATGGAGGCTGACGCAAGCAGCCTGCTGAGGAGTTTCAGGTTCAAGGTGACAGCACGGGTGGGTCAGGCAGGGTAGCTCACTCTGTTCCCAGCTGGAGGCTGAAGCAGGGGATCTGGAGAAAGGCCATCACCACCAGGCAGGCCCACCCGTGTCCTTCCCTCTCCCCTGGGCAACTCCTCCACTCCTGGCAGAGAGAGCAGGCCAGGGCCTCAGGGGTGATCTCCAGGAATGCCCAGGGCTACAGGGCAGGGCTACAAAGAGGCCACACCCCCTTTCTTCCTGAGGCCCCACCCCTAAGTCCAGCCTCTTCCCACCCCCAACTCAGTGGTACTGCACCCCCTCCAGTTATTTCCATCCCACTATTCCTATCAAAGCCCTAACAGCACATATTTTGTTAATTGTACAAACCTAATGGGGGAATGCATTGGCAAAAAAGGGTAATGGCCATCAGACCAGCAATAAAACAAAATTAATGGCCCATAGGAAGAAATCATGTCCACTTAATCCCAGCTCTGAAACTCTAATAGAATAATGGAATACCAACGGAGGGTTTTTCTCTCCATGTAGATTGCTTACACCATGTTAATCACTTGCAAAGCAGGCCACATACCACTCGGGCTCACATGACCCTCCAGGGAAAGTAGCAGACCAGAAACATTTAGTGCAAGGCTCATTACTGACACGCACCACCGCTGCAACACCTCCCGCGCCCGCCCTCCCCCAAGTGACTCTGCGACAGCCAGTGTGAGGTGTCCCAGAGCCATGGGTGGTGGGCTGGAAAGCAAGACACATAATACCTAATAATAGCAAACATTTGTTGAGTGCTTACTATGTGCCAGACACTGGGCTAGCTGAACACCTTCTATGTGCTGCAGTAACGTATCCCATTTTCATCCTCTATTAGCTGCACAGTCCAGTAAGGTACACACGAGCCACAAGTGGCTTTATAAATTCAAACCCTTATTAAAGTTAAGTAAAACTTAAAATTCAGCCTTTACTCTCACCAGTCACATTTCAAGTGCTGGTCAGCCCCATGTGGCTGGTGGCTGTCGCTCTGGGGGCTCAGATAGAGACCACTTCCTCCACTGGGGAACGCTGTACTGGACAGCACGGCTCTGGCGCATTGGGCCATTTTATTCTGCTCACTTAACAGACCCGGGGATCAGGATGCAGAAGGCGAGGGAAGCTGCCCAAGGCCACAGAGCTGGTACACGGCTGAGCTGAGTCTAACCTGGGTCTCACTCAGTCTGGCTCCAGAATCCCACCTTTCACACGATTTCCTTGCAGAACCAACAGTTGAGGCAGCAGGGAGGCCTTTTTAGGGAAGATGGCTGAGGGTCTCATGTTCCCTGCAGTGCCCCTCCCCCAACGCAGACAGATCCCAGTGCTCTACCTGGGAGCCAGCTCTGGAGGTATCTCAACACAGGAAGGTCAGCTGATCTACTAACCCAGCCTCCTTCTGCTTGTGAATGAAGAAACCAATAACCCGAATGGTTGAGTGGTCTGCCCAAGGACCATCAGCGTTAGGGCTATAACCCAGTACCCTGACAGCCAGGCGTCACTGGCCGAGGGAGAGAGGTCAGAGCAATGCCCAGGGTCCACGTGTGGCCACAGGGTGAGAGAGGAAAGAGGTGTCCCTCAGCCTTTCTGGAGGGTCCCGGCTAGGTCAGAAGAGGCTGGGATGAGCCCAAAGGCACTGGGCTCTGAGGAGACGTGAAAATGTCAATGGAGCCCTAGCCGGTTTGGCTCAGTGGATAGAGCATCGGCCTGCAGACCGGGTTCAATTCGGGTTCAATTCCGGTCAAGGGCATATATCTTGGTTGCAGGCTCCTCCCCGGCTCAGGCCCCGGTTAGGGCTTGTGCAGGAAGCAACCAATCGATGTGTATCTCTCACATCGATGTTTCTCTATGTCTTTCCCTCTCTCTTCCCCTCTCCCTAAAAAAATCAATGGAAAAATATCCTCCAGTGAGGATTAACAACAACAATAACAACAAACAAACAAAAATCAATGGAAAAATATCCTCAGGTGAGAATTAACAACAACAAAGCATGACTGGGTTGCTACTATGTTTTGAGAAAGATAGTATAATAGTGTCTATGACAATTAAAAATACACATACACTTTGAGCAGCCCCCGTTTGAGAATGTATCCTATGGAGGAGAGCAGCAATGCATAAGGACAAAGGGGCAGCATCTTCAGCGGGAAGATGTGCAAAACCGCCTGGATGTCCCACCAAGTGGGGAATGGCCAAGTAACTTGGGGTATGACTATGCTGTAAGAAGAACAAATTGGATCTGTATCTTTTGCCACGCAAGCTGGCCATAATGCTCAAAGAAAGAAAAGTAAGGAGCAGAGTGACATGTGCAATTTGGCATTCCATTTGGTGAAAACAGAGAAGACTCGAGAATGAGTTCACCACTTGCCTGTGTTTGTGTGAGCACAGAGGCAGTGGAAGGAACAGCCCGAGTGTTCACAGTGAACCGATGGGAGAATGGGGACAAGGGACGAAGGCTCTCCATCTTTAGCGTATCTTTGCCTTGTTTCTGGTTGCAGTGAGCCACTTTTGTGGTTTTTGAAAAGAAACTGAATAAAGAAAATAAAAATAATTGATAAGAGAAAGACAAAGAGGTTGGACTTGAGAGGCAGCCAGACCTGACTTCAGATCCACCTTGCGTCCTAGCCGTGTGGCCTTGGGCAAGCTCCTGAACCTCTCTGCGTCTTGGTTTCCTCCCCTGAAAACTGGTGATAATAATATCACAGCACGAGGTTGTGGGGGAACTGCCGAGAAAATGAATTTAAAGCTCCTCAGTGACATGGGCCTTTTATCAATGTTGAGGGAATAACCTGCCAAGGACACAAAGGTACTTCCTAGGTCAGCTCTGGGCATCCTCACACGTTGTTATGCACCCCGCAAGGCCCCTATATTTTGCCTTACGTTATAGTTTTAGTGTGTCTATCTTCCTACCAGACTGTAAGCTTCTTGCAGGTAGACACAGTACCTTGCTTAATCATTCATGCATCCATCCATTCATTCATCCATTTACTCCATGTAGCATTAAGTTAATAATAACTTAATAATGTCTGGGGCATATGCACCAGGCACTGTGCCTGGCATCAGAGATACAATAACTAAGAAAACACAACAGTCCCTGCTTTTATGGATCTCACATTCTAATGGAGAAAGCAATCTATAAACATATATATCTGATTTATATGTCACATTATAAATTATTTATGTATATATATATATATATATATATATATATACATATATATATATATATATATATATATAGAGAGAGAGAGAGAGAGAGAGAGAGAGAGAGAGAGAGAGTCAGCACTAAGAAGAAACATGGCATGATGAGGGAGCAGAAGTGATTAGAAAGGGAGGGCACTACAGAGAGAAGACAGCTGAGTCCCCAAAGCTCCTTTTTCTCTGAGAAAGCGCCCTTTGTGGCATGTGCCACAGACCCAGTGAGATCAGTAGTTGCTCAAAAGATGTCAGTTTAAGAATAAAATAAAAATAGACTTGAGTAAGTGCAGAGAATAATGACACCTTAAAACCATCCCTCCACTTCTGCATATATACTCAAAAGAATTGAAAGCAAGATTCGAAGAGATCATTTGCAAATCCATGTTCACAAGAGCCAACCCAAGTGTCCATCCATGATGAAAGCATAGGCAAGAATGTGATGTGTACATACGATGGAATATCATTTAGCCTTAAAAAGGAAGGAAGTTCTGACACAAGCCACAACATGGATGAGGCTAGAGGACATTCTCCTAAATGAAATAATCTAGTCACCATAGGCCAAATACTCTGATTCCACACACAGATTTACAGAGACAGAAAGTAGAATGGTGGTTGCCAGGTGCTGGAGGAGGGGAGATGGGGAGTTATGATTTAATAGATACAGAGTTTCAGTTTTCCAAGAACTCTATAGGTGGATGGTGGTGATGGTAGCACAATAATATGAATGTACTTAATGCCACTGAATTGTACATTTAAAATAGTTAAGATGGTAAATTTTATGTGTATTTTACCACCATATATATATATATATATATATATATAGAGAGAGAGAGAGAGAGAGAGAGAGAGAGAGAGAGAGGCAAAAGTAGGTTTATAGTTGTAAGTATACAAAAATACAGTTTATTGTTATATTATTATTTATTAATATTGTATTATTTATTCATATTACAACTGTAAACCTATTTTTGCGTGCGTGTGTGTGTGTGTGTGTGTGTGTGTGTATTCTTTTACTAACTTCTCCCAGTTTATATATATTTAAAGAAAAAAGAGCCTGGGTATTAAAGAGCAGAAAAATGAGCAGCCAAAGCCCAGGAGAGGATATGGGCCCAGGTAGAGAGAGAGCAGGGACCCCCATTCTCTAAAGCCACAGTGGGAGAATGCAGACGGGTGGGCTGCCAGGAACAAAGGGGCTGTGCTCCTGGGCCAGTCCGCGCACAGGGGAGCCAGCTTTCCTGTGGGAACATCTGGCCCAAGGTGATTTCAAAGGGTGATACTGGCAAATGAGACAAGATTTAGAGCAGAAAAGAAAAGAAAAAACAAATTTTTTAACTGGTGGGAGGAGAGAGGTGTCTGGTAGAGCTGGGCCCTCTCTAGTCTGAAACGAAAGACTGTCAGGAATGGAGACACAGCAATCAAAAGACAGTCAGGAATGGAGACACCGCAATGAGTGATGAGCGGGGACCTATGGGGAGAGACTGGGAGACTCCTGTGCTGAGGGGGTGGGGAAGGGCTTTAGACCAGACCTAGGAGTAGTCCTGGCCTTTATTGTCCTTGACCTTACACCTGCCCCCCTAACTCTCTGGGCCTCCGTTTCTCCATCTATTGAGCTGCGTGGCTGAATTAAGGCAAGAGGAATCTTAAGGTTTTAGGGGTCCACAAACCCCTACTTTTCTGTAGATTTACAAATTTTACCACGACTTCAAGGCTGTCAAATCCTCCGAGAAGTTAAGAATCAGCGCAGAAGATACTCACTAAGCTCGCATTCAGCTTGAAAGTTCCAAGATGCCAAGGAATCTTGGACTAGATGCCAATAAATATTTGGGCCTCAAATAAATCAAGATGTTTATCCTGCCTTGTCTGCAACATAGACATACTTTTAAAATGAAGTAAAATAATGATGTACTTTGAAAAGTTAAAAGTATTTCTCTCATGCAAGGAGGTACGACTGGTTTCCCAGAAAGCAGGCGCAGGTCTGCATGGGGCGGAGACCCCTCGCCACCGCTCCCCTGAACATGGTGCAGCGAGGGTGTGATGGCCACAGGCCACCTTAGTAGAAAGGAAGGCCCCCTCACTGGACCTTGAATGGGGTCTGGGACAGAAAGAAGAGTAAATGCAGCCTCTCAGGAGGGCAGAGCAAATATACTGCTTTGTGCTAGAGTTCTCATTTTGCATCTGGCTTTACTCGGGAGGAAATTTTCAACTGTTTGACTCAGAAAAGTGACAGAAGGGGGGATATGTCAAGGGGAAATAGCTCAGGCAGGGGACAGTATCTGGCCACGAGAGCAGAGGACCCAGCCCGAAACCCTGCGTAATGGCCAAGCCGGGCCACCAGCGCAGAGGCCGCAGCCATGATGGGCAGTGCCCGCCCAGGAGAGCTGGCCCAGAGGCAATGGGGGAGCTAATGGGTCAGAACCAGGTCGGATGGACCTGTATGGAACCTTCGAGATCATCTATTTTGATCTCCTTCTTTCACATTTGCAGAAACAGGTTTCGAGGGGTGGAGACATGTCCAGGGAAGTCTAGGGTAGGAAGCCAGGCCAGCGGGGCCTTCGTGCTTTACCAGGTGTGTTCTGAGTATAGACCCTTTACCAGACTGGAGAATCCAGCTCCCTGCCCCCAAGCCGCCTACAGTCCGATAGGAGAGACACGCCAGTGGATTGAGGGGCTATGTATCACTAGCAGGTATGTAGGGATCACAAAGGAGAGCCTCCCACTTCAGGCAGGCACATCCAGACAGAGGTGAGGCAGTGCAAATATCCACTCTGACATCCAGGCCAAGTCAACAGCCACCCACATGGCCGAGAAGGGTGCCCACCATGGTGGCTATAGGAAGAAGCCTCCAGGGAGCGAGTCCCCGCCCTAGCAGGCCGGCTCCAGGCCCGTTGAGCAGCCTGGGCCTCCGATTAGCACTTCCATTCATTATTCCTAACTTGTCCCCGGGGGCTGGTCCTGAATATCGTTTCATAAATAACTTCACAGGGCTCCCGCTTGTTGGCGGAGGGCAGGCAGGTGTGTGCAGCACGGCTGAGCTGGGGACTCCGCTGGGCCGCGGCTGGGATGCTGGCTCTCCGCGGAGGGTGGCTTAGTGGAGAAGGCGGCCTCCCGTCCCACCTGCATCCAGATCACAGTGGGATGCTGAAAGAGCATTTGTTTCCAATTGTTCTCAGCCACTAATTTGGCTCCAGGGTGTAACACCAATCTGAGAACAAACCGAGTAGGAAAACTGCCTCTCTTGAAGGAGGCCCAGTTTCACCATAAACAGGGGAGGGCGGAGGTTTTCTGAGTTCACGGCAGGCAGTGCGCAGCCTCCAGATCAGGGCTGGCCGCTTCCTCCCTCTCCAGCCCGTCACCCGGAATCACCTGGCTGCACTGCCATCTGCCGTACCTGCTCACTGCTCCTCGAGGTGCCTCCAGCAGAGGACAGATTACCCCGATGGTAGGTAGATAAAACGGGATCCCTTGCTAGCTGTGACTACCCAGAACAGTCTCTCTCCTGAGCAGCTGACTGTCTCCACCTGGCACCTGCCAGCAGCAGAGCTGGCGGTGCCACAGGCTGGCTCAGGTGACTGTCCCTGGGCATGGGGACGTTGAAAGCCCTCTCAGGCAGGGCTGGCCCGGAGGCCCCTCTGTTGGCTGCAGTGAGGTCTCCCCTCCCGGGAGACACACAAGCAGCTCAGTCTGGGAGTGAAGAGCAAGCTCCCTCCAGGGCAAAGGGGTGGCAGAGCTGGCAAGGAGGGCTGCCTGAGGCTTTCCAAACACTGAGAGCAAATCCTCTCTGCAGTGGCCCCTCCTGGTGAAACTGCCTTCTGAGTCCCGGTGACCCAATCAGAGACTTTCCCTGCTGATGCTCTTGGAAGGGAATTAATAGATAAAATGCCTTTACCAACCCACCCCCTCAGTCAAAGGAGACAGGCCATCTTTCTGTGACCTAAATGCCTTCCTCACTCGCATGCGATTTCGCTATGCAGTAACCCCATAAATCCAACCTCATATAAACATACCGAAACAATTTTTTAAATCTCCAGGCAGTCAAAGTACAAGTCACAAAATCCTTGCCCTCAAGCTTCTGAGCCTTCTCCTAGGGAAACTCCCAGGCTCCTACTTACAGCTTCTTCGCTCTGATTTTACACACCTTTCTAACAGGCTCAGTGTCTGGTATCTTGGGCCTCTGTAATATCCCATCGATGACATCACAGCTTGGAGCCCATGGTCTCTGAAATGCTCCCAGCTCGCCGCCAACAGGACCCAGAGAGGAGGAGGCTCAGGCGTCCCCAGAAGGCACACTGAGGTTGAGGAGGATAGGCCAAGGAGAAAACATCAGGGAAGGTTCTGGACTATTCTCTTAGGAAGGCAGGGAGCATGTCCACTATTTAAGCACCCATGGAGGACTTCAAGAAGTAAACGTTGAGCTGTCTGGAAAAATACCAAGTGCAGCCCCTTCTCAATGCTTCCAGGCTGCGGGGTTCTTCCTGTCACTCATCTTGAGCTTGTTCAGAAGCTGCCTGTGTTCCTTCCGGGTTGGCTCATTCATTCGCTCACCAGGCACTGACTCCTACGGAAGCCGGGGTAGTATGATGATGCATACAGCAAGATGAAGGCAACACATGCACACACATACAGCACATGAAAAGACATGTGTAAACATGTGTGCATGCGCACATACAACACACATATGTGCGTGCACACACGCCAGGAGCACCTATCACTTTAGGTGCCCAGTAGGTGCGTGTTGTGCAGGTGTTAGAAAAGCACCTGAAGAAGGAGGGGCAAGCCGATCAGTTTGTCCTTTGACCCAGTCCCTGGATACTCACATGAGAATCTTTGTGGGGAGGGGCTGTAATAATTCAGGAGTCAACTAAAATGTTATCTTACCAAAACGTTAAACTCTCCACCAAGACAAACAAAAGGACGACGCAGTATCAGGCCCAGGAAATGTCGAAACGATTCTTCAGTTCATCATAGAGAAAGTAGATAAAGAGGTCGCCCCTCTGTGGATGAGGCTTCCCATCGAAGACATCACAGCTTGGAGCCCAGGGTGTCTGAAATGATCCCAGCTCCCCGCCAATAGGACCCGGTTTTATGTAAGGGCAGGCCCACCCTGCCAGCCTGACCTATTTTTACCAAATCTTTGGAAGGAAGGGTTTTGGTCAACTGTTCCTCTCCAGCCTCCAGCCAATCATCCCAAAACACGAGCGTTTTCCTCACAGCCCCTTTAGGTCTCTGCCCAGGTGCCCAATCTAAGGAGACAGCCAGTGGCTCTTGTGCCCACCCCAGGCCCTGGGATAGCAGGCCTGGCACAGTCATCGTTTTGGGGACAGGGGGTCTTTAAGAGACTCGTAGGGATGGTGGGAGAGGGGTTGGGATTCTGGCACTGTGTCCTGAAAAATTCAGGTTAATAATTTATGTGTGCATTAAAAAATCTTCTGAAACAAATGGCATACAAATTGTGTGACATTTGAAGGAAATTCGCCAATGTTGCTCAGTAAAGCGTAATAAAGAGATGCAGCCCATAATAATAAGTTACTTAAACTCGGGGCACTAAATGATTTATTAATTGTCTTCTAATCCTTTCCAGCTACAATTGAAACCGAGAGTGTGGCCCTGTTTCACACACCAATTCATAAAGCTTCCAACTCCGACAAGCACAGCTGCTGTTAGCCTCAAGTCCAAGTCCATTTTTTTCCTGGCCCCATCTCTGCCAATGCGCCAGGAGCAGGGCCCAGAGCTGGGCGGACTGCTGTTGCCGGAAAAAGGTACATGTACCACAAACACGTCCCATTCCACTGCGTCTCTCACGTGAGTGTCACATAAAACACACTCATTTTGCCTCGAGGACCTCTCCTCTGGGTTCCCCGCCCCATCTACTCTCCTACAGCCATCAGTGCCGTGGTGCCCCTGGGCAGACATTAGTCCTGAGAAGATACAGGCACAGGGCTCACGGCCCCAGGGTCCTCACTGGCAGCAGACGGTGAGCCAGAGAGAATTAGAACAGAGATAAGAAATGGAAGACAAGGACCCACCTTTTCTCTGGGACACGCTGACCCAGTGGCGACTGTGGGGTTTCTGCTGCTGTGTCCACTTGCTGGGCCTCCTCCCTGTCCCTAGAGCTCCAGACATCTGTTACTCTGCTCCCTGGGAGACCCCACGCTCAGGCTGCTGCCAGAGCCACCAGCAGACCCAGCTCTGTCTCGGGATTCACACCCCAGGGACTATGCTCACTGGTCTGATCGGAGGGACTGTCACCAGCAAACTATAAGTCCCTGGACTGATAGAGAAATAGAACAAGGTAGGGTCCCGGGACTGAGTGACTGGGGAAGTGCAGAGACCAGGTTCTCAAGGTGAAGTGATGCTCCAGGCCTCCTCCTTCCCCCAACATGCCTCTCCCGTGTTCCATGTCAGGACCATGCCCTTTGAGCAGTTATCCACGTCTGCCAACCACCTTTGATTCTGCCTCTGCCCTTTTTCTCTCTCCCTCACCCAATGGGGGGGGGGGGGGGGGCGGGCGTTCACTTCTAGAGCATTTCTTAAATCCACCCCTTTCCTACTCCACAATTCACAGCCCGGGGGAAAGTCAGCAGGTCTTCCCAGAGGTTTCATGGGATTTGCTCAGTGTTTCTGGTTTGGTTTTGAAAAAGGTAACATGTAACACGGTTCAAAATCAAACGGTGTATAAAAATATGCACTGAAATGTCTCCCTCTCATTCCTGTCTCCCCCTTATCCAAGCAAACACAAATGCAGAGTCTTGTTTTCTATCTTCTAAGCACACTTTTCTGAACCTTGGTGAATTTTTTTTCCTTTGACACTCCAAATATATTTTTTAGAGATCTTTCCATAACAGTACAAAGAGAAGTTCCCCATTCCTCTTTTTAAATGCATAGTATTCCATTGTCAGGACATTTGGGTCATTTCCAGTTGCTCGCTATTGCAAACAGTGTTGCAAATAATAAACTTAGCATATATATAATTTCACTTATGTGCAAGTATATCTTAAGATCAATTCCCTATTTTGAAATTGCTGAGTCAAATGGCAAATTATTTATAATTTTGATATTACCAAAATGCCCCTGTCAATACAGTGTGTCACAAACTTCTTGAATGTTGCCCATTTATTACATGAATGATTAATGCTATCTCAGGATAGTTTTCATTTCTCTTATTATGTGTAAGACTGAACATCCTTTTACATGTTGAGCCGTTTATATTTTCTATGAATAATCTGTTCAGATTCTTTGCACATTTTTTCTATTGGGTTGTATTTTGTTGTTGATTCTTAGGAACTCTTTGTATGTTAGGGAAAATAGCCCTGTGATGTGAGTTGCAATTTTTTATTCCAGTTTCTCATTTGTCTCTTGACTTGACTTAAAATGTTTTACAGGTGCTTTTTAAATTTTTTATATGAATTACAACAGGATATTTGTCACAGCCTCCATTACCCCCCGCCCCCACCCCCGCCGCCCCCCAGTTTTACAGCTGACTCACTTTACTGTTTCTAATTTTAAACCTGGACATGGTGCGATGCCCACCACTGTATGACCCAGAGGAAAGCTAGTCTGCAAGCAGAGCCGATCTCCGGGGGATGACAGACAAAGAACCGGGGGCTTGTGGATGTCATTGAGCCCAGAGCAGTCCTGGTTTGAATGTCATAATGTATAAGAACATATATTCCTTACTGTTTAATACACTTTGGGTTGGATTTGCTGCTACTTTCAGCTTCTAACTGGCACATGCCTTGAATGTTCTTCAAGCCCAAACCTGTCCCACGTGCACTCTGCATGTGGTCAGCCCGGGAAGACTCCTATCAACTTGCTCCTTGACGACAGCCCCAGCAGTAGCAGCTCTGTTACTAGCCCATGACTGAGCCGAAGGGCTGGCAGAGGGAAGAGGGTGGGAGGAGTGCCCCCTCTGATCAGTCAGGCTGCTCTGGACAGAACTTCCCACTCCAGCCCATCATGGCCTCTCTGGTCAGCAGAGAACTCTGGGAGGCCATTCTATCCATGTCTCTCACAGTTTATAGACGGCAGAGCACGGTGGGGGACACACCTACCCCGCCACAATGACAGCAGTAGCCCTGGCCTCCAGCTGGAGAAGAAGAGGGGATGGAGGCTGCAGGAGGGGTGGCACCCTGGGTTCCCAGCCACCTCTCTGCCCCTC